>NC_089145.1:11480754-11786196 GCF_009819655.1 Sylvia atricapilla
CTAAATCTTTGCAGGTTCATGTTTAGAGTGGCACAACAAAGATGACCAACATCTCTGCTATCCCCCACTGGGTTTGGAATCTGGATGATTTTAGAGAGAATACCAAGAAGGTGAAAGAGAACAAATAGGAATGAAGCCCTGAGAAATACTGGATCAGAGATAGAGCTAAGGGAGGAGCTGGGGGAAAAAGTACCGCAGGAGTGACTGTATGGAGCCCATAAAGATGCAGCTGAGTGCCAGATGAGGTGATGGAAAGGCAGAGTGGGAATGGAGGAGGGAATGGGAAGTTTTGGCATGTGTGAGATAAGACTCCGTGGGATGGGTAGGACAGGAAGTGAACAGAAGAGGAAGATAAATTGGTAGCTTCTCTTGCTGTACAGAGTTCAGCATCATTTCTGGCAGCAAGCTGGAAAGCATTTAAAGACTGAGGTTTCAACTAAAAATTCTCATTAAGTAGGGGCCCAGTAACCTTGTCTGAAAGGTTAAAGCAAAACCACCAAACAAGGCAGCATTTCCCCACTGTTTCTTATGTAAGTACAGCTAATTAAACTGAACTTGGAGGAAATACTAACTTGAACCTTTTTATTTTCTTTCCTTGAACAGTAATTCAGCATGAACTGTTTGCTAGTTTGAAGTTTTACTAATTTGGAACAACTTTAGTCACTGCTGAACCCAAACGAGAACCCAGCTGAACAACTAACATATCTGACTGTCTAAGTAGATGTAAAATTTCAGGGTCAGTTTGTGGCAATACTGTTTTCTGCATTTTTCATTTTGATCCCATTTTTCACTTATCCTGCCCGGATTCCTTCCAGGCTCCTGCTTTGAATCACTGGGAGGTATAGCTTGTAAAAAACCTTCTGGTGGGATCAATTGGAGAGAATTCTCCAATTGTGTGAATAACATTGCTCAGAGTCCTCTTTTTTTTGATATTTCTCTATCACTGCTTCCATCCTCACAAGGAACTTCAGGAAGGGCGCAGAGCAATGACCTACCTGCCTGCCAGACACCAGGGAGAATATTTCTCCATGTTGTGCTGTGCTGTGAAGTCAGCTGTCCTCGCTGCCTAATTGCCAGGTGAGCACTGCTGTGACAAGTCACTTGGAAAAAACAGGTATTGGGTGGGTTTTCATCTAGAGCTGACACCAGGTGTTTTTAGGAAAAAAGCTGGAAGATTCATATGGAAATTGCCACGCAAGAGTTCATGCCAGCTATGTTGTTAGCAAACTTAAAAGCTGCACAAGCAAGCGTTTGGAGTTTGATTTTTGTTTTTCTCTCTCTAGAGAACATGGTGTCAAGAGCCCATTTTTTATTTTAAGAATAGTCTCAAAGACTTGATTGTTCTTTGATCCTAATGCTGTGCTGAAGGTAGTTCAAAGTTATAAGGAGTTATATATGCTGTGTCTTAATGAAATGCTTGTCTGAAATTGTACTGATAGCCTGCTGTGAAAAAATCAATTTGCCATCAGCAACTGAATGTACTTGATGCTCAATTTAGTTCACCCAACTATTTCACGTTCATTCCCTGTAGTAAAACAAAAGGGTCCTGAGAATTAATTACAGTGTTAGCATCTGCTCGTGGCAGCTTTGCTGATATATGTGGTGGAATAAGATACTTTAGATGGGAGGGAGATGGAGTGTAAAGTTTTTCCCCCTGCCATTTCTTATGCAAATATCTTTTAAAGGACAGGCTCCTCTGGTGTTTCTTGTACTTTTTCTTTTGGCATTAGAGCACTCAGCTGTGTTGAAAACTAGCAAATAGTAACTGCTTCCAGATAATTTGTGTTATGCCACTTTTTCGTAGTTCATATTTCCATAACTATTTCTGGCTGCACAGTGGAGTATTGTTTATTTGAATGTTGGTAATAACTTTTCTTAGTTTGAAGTAAATGCCAAACATTTTGGGGGATCAGTAGATGGATGAGGAGTTTCTGGAATTGGGAATCTCAGGAACCTGCAATGTTGAATCTTGTGCTACTGTAATTCCAATTCACTGTGCCAAGCACACTCTGGAGCAACCTTGAATGCTGCACAAGAATATTTTTGTCTTGTACAAAGTCTTCTTTAACAATTTCATCTTTTTTAACATTAAAAGTTGTCAGTGTGCTCACATGCCAACCTAGATTGAGGTCTTATTGTGCTGAACATATAAACTGAGCTGCAACATGAGCACACAAAATAACAGTAACTTTAGGATTTTAATATTTGATAATTTTGTATTTTAATGTATATTCAAGTAAATAAATCTTGGTCACTTGGTCTAGGAGAAGGATAAGGTCCTGTAATTCTTGCCCGTGATGATTTTTTTTTTCCCCCTGAACCATCACAAGATATAAATTATCTTTCTTGGTATGCCTGAGAAAACATGATCTCTCAAATCCAAAAGATTTTAATTATTTTCTGTTATAAGTTGTCTGTAAGTTCTGTCGTGTCAGATTTGAAATGTATTCATCCACAGCACTGTATTTTGGAGAGGATCATCTTAGATTTCTGTGAGAGAGTGCTTGAAATTGAATCTTGTCATGAATGATTGTGATGCCTATAATGGTGGTAGAGTTGTCCTGTTTGCACTGGAGAATGATTTTACTTGGTGTAATTATAATAAACCCCCTAATTTTGGTGAAGTAAGACCAGGTTCATTTGAATTTCCTGTCAATTGGGTTGCCGTGTGCCAAATACTTTTACATTCTTAACTCCTAAGAAGATTGTTGAAGGAGTGCCTGACACTGGTCAGGTGCAGTGGTAATTAATACAGAAGCAAAAAGAAAAATATATAAATTAATTTAATAAATTAATATTCTTATAAAACTGCAGTATCATAGTGTGATGTTTAATATGCACACCTGCATATCTTGTTTTATCCTCTAAAATTTTAATGAGGGTTCAAAGAGTTTTTCTTTGCTCCCCATTAGCTCAGCAATAGAAGAGCATTTCTGCACTTTGCAGATATACTTTATTAGAACATCACATGGCATGTAATTTAAACTCTCTGCATGTAGAACAGTTTTTGAAAGAATGTTTGCTGCTCCTCCAGACTAAACTCGTCCTCTCAATGATTATTTTTGTATATACTTAGCAAGGTCATCCTAGTCAGGAAAAAAAAGTAATATTCCTTTATAAAAATAAAGTGGTTATTTATTAAAAGTGCTGCTGAGAATGTTTGTGATCTCTTTAGGCATGAGCAGATAGGTGAATTGAAAACTTGCGGTTTTTATGATTCTTGGATATAGTCCTTATCAAGGTATATGCTTCATGTGTGATTTGGTAATATTGAGGGGACAGAAAAGAAGAAGATTGTTTTATCATTCTTTAATTTTTATAATATGTGGTAATTGTTACCTTGAAAATACATAGTATATATTTAGATAAGCTGTAAGACTTCCAAACAAATTTTTTCTTTGTTAGCTTTGGTCCACAAGGCATACAGTCTCCTGATCTCCATTCCTTGCATGAGAAATAATTGTAAAAAAGAAGTGGGTTTTTTTGAATACTTCAACAAAACAGAAATGGGAATTTGTATGTGCTTTCAATTAGATAGGAAGGGAAACAATTATTTTTTTTTTTGTGTGTGGGATAAGTATTCCTGGTAGCCTAATATTTAATACAGTTGGGAGGAAAACTGTAGGTTTTGTACACCACTTAATTTCTCTAGACATTGAAATATCTTCACTTGGAGAAACAGCCTATTTTGTGTCTAGCATTTTTCATTAGGGATACTAATTAGCAATAGCTAACAAATGATGCTGTTATGCATTAATACTCAGAAGTGCATCCAGGATGGATGGATCCACACTGGATCCATCACTGAAATTGAGGACACCTGCTCTCAGAGCTCTTGCCAAGATACTAAATACAGAAATGGTATTGAAACAGCATGTATAGAGTATTTAATAAAGTTTTAAATAGATTGTTCTGTGGATTTTTTTGAAGTAAGCATTTGTGGTTGCCTGCACTGCAGGTCAGAATTGGACCTGATCATTCAGATTGTGCCAGGTAAAAGATCCAGTGGAGGGATGGAGGGACTCTTGTCCTTACCCATGTTTGGGGTCAGTAAAGTATAGAATATTTTGTTACACTCCTATTTAACATAGATCAGCTTTCAAGCCAGATCATTGCCCCTGTTAACTCCTCACTACACTTGTTTATCTCTGTGGCAAAGACCTTTCCTTCTGCTTTGAAGAGCCTTCATTACTTATCTTTCCTTGATTTGTGGTAGCTACATACATCACTTTGTAACCCTCACCTTCTTTTATGGTATCAGAAGGGTTTCAAGTCCACCTTAAAATACTTCAGGAGTTGAACTTGTCTCTGTAATTAAGAAAAATTAATTCAATAAGGTTCTTCATTCAAATAACTCCTCTCTGTTGACCATGGTTAGACATATGGGGCAAATGCATGCATAACAGAACTCTCCTTTCTTCTGTTCTCATTTTAGTCCAGCTCATAAATTTGCCAGATATTGATTTTTTTCCTAATTTTTCCTAAAATAATCAATTGTAGCCCTGGGTCATGCCTGTCCTGTTTTGGTTTCTGAAATTCCTTCCCCAGAGAATTTTCTGTAAACAGGAGATATGTTTTGGTAACAGCAAAAATGTTTACATAATTCCCCTAGGAGGGGCTTCTTCTTGATGTCCCTCTGGTCTGACCAATGTGATTGAAGAAATTTCTCTTCCTATCACCAATCGGATTGGTCTGTGTGGAATAATATAAAAGGGCAGACATTTTCTGAAAACAAGAAAATCACTTTTTCAGCCTTCTGAAGTCAGAGTCTTTGTGTCATTTTAGTATACAGTAGCAACAATCAATGATAAAATCAAACTAATGTTATTATTTATGATGTTACAGCACAGCTGCTTATTTTTTTGTGCTCTTGTATCTACCAGAAAACCAACCAAATGGACTTTTTATTTGTGGGATGTTTTTGTTTTATTGTTTCCTTGTTTGTTGGCTGCTTTGCACTGAAACAGTGTTTTCATCTGTTTCCTTACCCAAGGCAGAAAGTCTTCATTTGGACTTGTCTAATTTCTCATGTTTTTAGTGTGTAGGTATAGAAAGATTACAGGGTTGGTATTTTTAGATGATTTCTCTTTTCATGTACTGTCTGAAGACCAGAAGTTTAGAGGGAAGGTAGGGAATTATACTAGAACAAGTCTTTAATAAACCATCACAACAGGTACATATATTTTATTGGAGGCAATTCTGTTGCCACAGCCCAATGTCCAAGATAAATATTTACATAAGAGAGTGGTTTTTACCTGTGCATTTTATTTCACTTATATTAGTTTTTTTAACTATGGAAACCACTTCATATTCTTTGTACAGCAGTCTGTGCAAAAACTCTGCAATAGCTTGTGTTGTAACTGAAAAACTTTTAGAGGTCTTCCCGTTGAAGAAGTTTGGAACAAGTGCATTAAATTTGATGGCAGGCAGCCTTTAAGGAGGAATATAGACAGTCTTATTGGATGGGAAAAGTAAAGTAACAGCAAGAATTAACTTTTACTCTTGACATTTCTCTTCAGTAAATAACTATCTTACAACAGTGCTCGTAATTCACATGCCCCGTTTGTATTCTTAAATTTTGATAGATTTCTGCACTTTATGACTGTTCAAACTGCATGTTGATGGCAGTAAAAAGGAATGATGTTTAATTTAGTACCACTGAGTTTTTTCATTTTCAAGGAATATCTTAAGTAAAATGTGCCAGTGTGCTATATTCTGGAAGATTCTAGGAACAGTTTCCTGTACCCTTTTCCCCCTTTCCAATCTTTGAGATTATAGATGTTATTTTGAGATTTTTGCACGAAGTAGATAGCTGAGCATGTGTTTGTGTGCACTCAACCATGTGTGCTCCTGGGAACTTTTTTATTTAATGTAAAAGAGAAATTGGTGCCTTCCCAGTTCATGATAACAAAATATGGAATTAAGGAATACATGCACTTGATTGTGGCAGAAACCCAAACACAAAAGAACAGCACTGAGAACATGACAGCAAGGTTAACATAACTTTTAGGGAGAAAAGCATGTTTGGTTGCTTACTTTTCCCTGCTACTTAATATAATTACCTCATTTGTGACTTTGCATTAAAATCTGCCTTACTGTCATGTAGAAAAAGAATTTTTAATTAGTGCTACCTTCAGTGCATTTTCAGAGACCTAGTGAAATCTGTAATTACATGCAATTTTATAATTAATTTAAAATACATAATGACATAGCTGTTTACTTATGTAATCTATGTACTGGTATGTAGCTTCATGCAGCATAGAATGCTTTTTATGGGCAGGCCCATGTTTAGCTGATGCTTGATTTAATTTTTAATGATAAACCTCACCTCTCAAAGTTGAGATTTTTGTGTGTAAGTAGAGTGACTGAACTGTTTTGATTTTTATCAGACAGATTTAAGGCTGACTTTACATGTTTAAGCTAGCTTTATGCATGTTATAGAGTTTTCATTATGAAAGCTTTAATGCTGAAGTACACAGAATACCAAGAGATTTTTCTGCAATTCTGTCTAAAGCACTTTCTCTTTTATATTTACTATGGTAAAAGTGTTGAACTGGATGCCATGACTTGCAAATTGATCCCCATCTCAGTGGTAAAATCAGTAAATTCTTGATCTGAAAGGAAGAAATATTGATGATTTCTGAATATAAATTCTAACAAGTCTTTGTACAGTGGCCTCCACTTTTCATCTGAAGTCACAGCAGCTTTTATAAAGGACAGCTTGATCCTCTCTAGGCTATTAAGCAAGGAAATGTAGAATAAAGATGCCACCTTGTGGGTGAACTAAATGATGCAATAGATGATTTAAAATAACGAATAGATTCTATGCATTTATCACTGGCTGCTGGAAATTGAGTTTATTTTTTCTTAAACATTTAGAGTTATTTTTGGAGTTTACATTCAAGATTTTCTTATGAAATATCTAAGTAACTACAGATGGACCATTCTGGAGAAGGTGTTAAATTACTGCTAAAAATCATTCTTGCAATCACCACAGAATCAAACTCAGTGCCATATTTCTAATGTCTTAAAGCACAGTTTTAATGCTGTCATCCTAACCTGAGTGACAAAAAACCAACCAACCAACCAAAAAAAAAAAAAAAACCCTAAAAAAAACCAAGCGGAAAAAAAACCCCAAAACAAACCCCAAACAACCAAAACAAGAAAACCAACCAAACAAAAAAGAGAAGATTTTGCAGATATTCCATGCATGAAAACAGAATGGTGATGCATTCAGGTTCCTGTGCTGGAATTCTCAATATGTATTAAGATTAACACATTGCATGTGTTAATTTGTCGTTCTTAACTGCATGTCATGGATTTCTTGCAGCATTCAATGAAATACCAGCTGTCTACAGACCTTCGTGCCAGAGTTTTGATTCACCTTTGCCTTGGGCAGGTTTACATAGAATGCTCTGGATTTTTAGGACTTTACTTCAGTGGTTTTTGACTCATTCAGTGGTGATGGCCTCTCACAGCTGCTCTACATGGGGAACACAATTGAAAGAAGTAGTACTAATACCTCTATTCTTGTATAGATTTTTAGAGATTCGTTCATTTTCAATGTTGCTTTGGAAAATTCAAGTTTACTGTGCACCCCAAGTTTCTTGCATAAGAATCTTGTAAACTCTTTAGGGTCCCTTAAGCTTGTTTGTGGCATTGTGAATCTTTGATGTGAAATTGATGTGAGGAACACTTTCTGCTTATTTGAGGTACTATGAGTAACATAGTGTTCCTTTGGCTTTATTTCTTCCTGGTTTGTCTGCAGGTTTCAGGAGGATTGTTAATGTAACTGATGTGAATACCTTGGTAGGATTCTCATTTTCCATGAAACTGGGTTCAGATTAGGCCAAGCCAACTGCTGTCCTGTCCCTTTTTTATGGACAATTGGATCAATGCAGGTGGGGGCTCTGCAGTGCAGCTGAGCAAGTCATCACTGGCAATTAATTTCTCCACATCTGGGATCTCAGATTATTTTATAAAGGCGTGCTTTTACTACTAGCCAAGAGATAGAGTTTTCATTTGTCAGCTGGAATGGTAAAAGAATTCCTGATACCTGGGCACAGCACTGAAATCTGCTTCTTGCTCACATGCTGCCCCCACGAGCTGCTGAGAAGGCTGTGGGAGGTTGCAGTAGCACAGTCTTCCCCGTCAGCTCTGCTGTCTCGGGGCACTCCTGGGGGCTGAATTGCAGTGTGGTGGCTTTTCTTGGCTGATGTTGACCACAAGATGTCAGGTATCAAAAAAAAAAAATCTATGACAGCATACTGTAAAATATTCCTAGCCTGAAGATGTTTTAGGCTGTTCTGTGTTATGCTCTGAGTTACCTGCCTTGGGCACCCTTAGGAAATAATCAGTGACATCAGAATTATCCAAGAAGTCAAGCAATAAGTGCCAGATGCAGATTATTTTTTGTGTATGGTTGTGCATGTCTTTTAAGCATGCCAAGCTTTAACAAGTCCATGCTCCATTATTTCAGTGGTGTTTATGTGTATTTAATCACTAGCGCAAGAAATTAACATGGTGTTTGCCGGTTCAAAATCTATTACAGCAGCTGTTTATTCCTAAAATCCTGTAAGAGTGCTTCTCATTCGAATGATTTTTCTCTTCTATGGCAGCTGGGTATTCTGAGTTTAATGTTTTGTGCCCTGCTCAGAAATGACAGGTATATACAAAATACACCCTGAAATTCATTCAAACTTTTAAACTTATTATGTCTAGCAGAGACAGATTTAAGATTACTGGGGTTTCTGGTTGAAGTACTCCAAGCAGAAATCCATACTCCATTAGGTTCTGAAACATTATGTGACCTTAATTTTCCAGGTATTTTGCCCTTCAAATTGAAGAGAGTATTTTAATACTATTTAAGTCTCCTGAAGAGCCTTGTAATATGATAGGCTTAAGTTGTGAAACGTTTGAAGAAAATGAAAGATAAAAAAGTAATTTAGGATTTTGTATTTTTTTAAAATACGTATAGCAACATAAAGATATGCATCAAATAGCACATTGAAATAGGTGATAAAAATTGCATATTTTCAGTGCATTTTCCAGTGAAATTATGTGTACATGCAATCAACCATATTTCTTGTATGAAGGTCTTTCTTTGGATTTGACTTTTTTAGGCAGAGGCATTTCCAGTGATTTGAATCTAGGGATTTGTCTTTTATGTTGTGGTGTACTTCACATAAAATTCTACCTGCAGAGCAGATGTAGGATCACATCTCAGGAGACGAAAGAGAATTTCAGAGCTAAATTTACTTTGCAGGTAAAAAAAAGAAGAATTAGCTTTATAAAAATCTTGCAGAAAAAGTCAGGGAGAAATTTATGTTTTCTTTTTAATAAATGCAATGTTTTCTTTCAGCAATATTAAATACAAGGTAATGAAAATTATCAGCAGCTGGTGGTATGTATGCCCACCTCCCTGAGATGTTAGAACTGGACCTAATAAATGACAGTGATGGATTCTGATATTTTATCCCCTCTAACATAATTCTTGAGCACTCCTATGGCTATGCAGTGTGACAGAGGCAAAATACATTGATGCCAAAAACCTGGGTAAAAAGAAGAGTACATAATTGAACTACAAAGGCATTTATTCTGAATCTGAATTTATAGATGTTTATGTGGATATTTGTATATTTTGTAAGTGTGTATCTTCTTTGTTACCGTAAGTTTTGGTGGTTTGGGGTGTTTTTTTGGTCTAAAAATCATGTTTTATTCATATACACCAAAAACCAATGTTAATGACAGGGTTTCTGTAGCAGCATACAACACTGATTGTTATTATATACTGCAACAACTTAGTGTAGGTTGCCTTACTTAAAGATTTTCATTAATTGGCTGATAAGCCCCAAATGTTATTGAACGGAACATCCTTTTGACAGGTCTGTGTGCTGATAGCAGCCTAACAGATGATACCAATGTCACAATGTCAAACAGAATGGCCTGGGATGTGGGTGTCAGCACTGGGGCATTTTTCAGTCACGGCTTCAGGTTGGCCATTCTAGTTACTGAGCACAGGAAGGAATGTAAAACATAACCCAGCAGGCAACCATTAATTCCACTTTGCCTGTATGAGCTGCTTGTTTGCCTGTTCTAGGCTGCCAAACATGGAGCTTTTCCCATGTGTTTCATCAGCTGTTTCCCAGTCCTGGGGGTTTGCTGAATTTTTGGGATCCTTCTCTGAGAGCTGCAAGTGCAGTGGTCAGTGGCTGGTCCAGTTTTGGTGAAGCCAGAATAAATTCCTTTTGCTGATGCTGGTTTTAAAGCATTGCATGATGCCTTGGCACTTGGTGAGTGTGAACATTCACCCTCTATTTCTGCCAAGCAAGGAGTAGGACAACTGTGAGTACAGAAAGGCAGCCAGGAATCTTCTTGAATCAGAGCTGTGAAAAACGATGTCCCCTTTAGTTTGTGCTTGTGGGCTTTATTTTGCCAAAAACTGCAAACTTGACCTCAGATTTACTAAATTTTACTAACTAGCAACTGCAAGCAATCTAAAAAAGGCTGTTTCAAATGATTGTATATTTGTTATATTTTTCTGTTTCATCTAGAAAGCTGTGAAGTTTTGTGTCTACTTTAGTATGAGTAATTAGCCCAGCATTCCAAAATGCACAGAGTGAAGGAAGGAAGTTAGGAAGATTGTGAAAAGGAAAATACTGTCAGAATATGAGAAGGTTAAAAGCTTATAAACATTTCCAGTGCTGGTGGGGTTAAAAAAGGTCTTTGCCTGATTTCTAGAAGTACTGAGTATACACTAAAACACATCCACTTAGTACCTGGAATTTTCATAAACCATAATTTTTGTAATCCCATTAGTCTTTATTGAGAGAATAAGTTCAGTCAGATGCTGGAAGGATGAATCTGTTTTTATATCTTACTCTCACTAAGAACTAAATGAACTTGTGGCCACAGTGCTTCTGCCATTTGCAGAATCTCTTCACAGAGGTTACAAGATGTCACTTGTAATCTTGTAACCTCTGTGGTTCTGCAATGCAAACACTCCGGCATTCCCAAATGAAATCAAACTTTTTTGTGCTTCACATTCCAGTCACAGATAAAAATGTTTTATCTCATAAAACACTGGGCAAGACTGTTTCTATCTATCATTTTAGAAGAGGAGAACAAAACTATGTTTTATCTTTGAAGAAACAACATGATCTTGTCCTTTTAAATGAAAGGAGAGATCCTTTGCTCGTGAAAATTAAATCCTCCACAGTTCGTTGTTGCTTTTCAAGCTCCTCAGCCTGACAGTGAAATCGTGTAATCAGATAATAGCATGCCTGAGGCTTATTGTGATTTTTTGGGCAGTGGTATTAGCAGATGTTGTGCTCTGTTGATTTTAGTCACTTAGGGTTTGACCCTGACCCCACTGATCTGAGTGTAAATGTAGTGTGACTACACTGACTTCACTGGAATTACCATAAACATTTCAGAGTAACTGAAAACTGCATTTATTTGATCACATTTGTGGTTCTGCTGTGGGCTTTTCAGAAGTGACCAAAGAAAGAAAGGTACAGGTGACTTTTCCCATCTCTTTGTGACAGCTTTCTTAATTCGAAGAGTGTTTGTTGCTGACTAGTTGTTAGAATTGCCGTGTATCTGTCTGCATGTTTGTACTGATGACTTGAGGTCTTTGTGCTAAATGCACACACTGGTTGACTTTCCCTCGTCTTACAGCCAGTTTGAGTTGCTTTAAGATTCCTGTGCCTTGTCACTAGAATTTCTCTCCATTCCTGAACCTTCTCACTGACATTATAGTCAGTTTGAAGCTGATATGAATATCTTTGAGTGTCTGTGGTTGGATGGAGTAATTTGACATGTTCTAGGAGTGGTTGGTTTATTTAAGTGGCCGTAAATAAAAACTAGCAAAATGTAGGATCTAATCCTGCAGTCATTTTTCCCCCTCTGATGCTGTCAAAGGGAGATCTGTCTTTATAACAGGGACTAAGGTGTCAGGATTGTACAGAACAGAAAATGTAGCTTGTTCACAGCAGATTTTATAGCATAGATGTCTTCAGTGGGACAGACGTGAATGTTTCCTATTTAGTGAAGGCTTTTTCTTAACCCTGGAGGATTTTCAGACTGGCAAACCAAACTCTCCACAGCAGACCCTTCAGTTTTTTCTTATAATAAGTAAGACTAGTTAATTTAATCTGAGCCTCATGTGCTTTTTGTCCTCCTTTATTTTACTGACCAAATAAATTTAATGGGAATCCTGTGCACCCTTGTTTCTTGTGGTTCTCAAAATCTCCCATTTCAGTATTTTGAAACCCCAAGTAAAAGATGCTAATGGATGAAGGTGTTAGAGAGATCTGTGTTAATAACTACTGACTGCTACTTATAACTGATGTTTAAGTAGTAACCAGTGTTTATGGTCTCTGATAACAAATTGGTTTACCATATCTTTCATACATCTTCAGTGTAATTTAGGGATAACACAAAAATGTTAAACAAAATCAAGAGGAAAAAAAAAAGGATGAGAATGAAAGAGGTTTTTGAGCTGTTTTTTTCCTGGTACAAGGGAGGATGTTTGGAACACATGTGAAAGCAGGATTTTAATGTGTCCAGGCTTGGATGACCTGGAACACACAAAGAGGAAGGTCACCCCTGTCTTCTGCCTCCTTTCCTTCGTGATTCTGATCTCAGTGGCCACAGAAGAAAGCAAATGTGTTGGTCTAGGAGAGAAGGTCTCCAGAAGTGTCTGACCTAAGCCATGACTTTCTCTTGCCTTGGACTGCCAAGTTATTGTTGTGATTTTGTCACTGAGGGTAGGGGTGACCCAGTATTTCAGTGCTTCTGCTCCCTGCTCAGGCAAAATCTGATGCAGTTGTTAAAGTAAAGGGCTGTAGTGCTGCACATGACACACCTGGCTCTGGGAATCTGTGGGAAAGTGTTCATGTGCTTTTTAGGAATTCCTAACCTGCTTTCTAGAAATTCACCTCCCAGCTTTCCAGGCATTTGCACTGTGCTTTCTAGGAAATGCCAGCTTCTACTTTCTACTTATATTACCTCATCACTTTCAAGATTTTTTTTTAATCCTGATAATTTCCCCTCAATTTACAGAACTTGCTTATGTGCCTTTTGAAAATTTCCTCTTTCATTTCCAGGAATTTATCTCTGATTTTCAGTAATTCTCCATATCTGCTTGCTACGAATTTAGCTTCCCATGTTTTCTCAATTTCCTTTGTGCTCTCTGAGGAATCTCCCCTCTAGGCAGATTCTCCATAGATTTTTTGCTCTGTGCTTTCTGGGAATTTACTTTGCATGTTTTAGAAAATTTTCCTTGTGTTTTCAAGGAATTCTTCTCTGCCATCTAGAAATTTTCTCTGGATTGCCTAGGTATTTTCTTCTGCAAATTCAAGTAATTTACCCTTTGCTTTCTAAGACATTCTGTATGTAAGTAGATTTTTTCCACAGGATTTTGAGGAATAAACCCTTTTCTTTCTAAGAATATCTCACAGGCTTGCTTGGATTTCACCTTTCATTTTCTGTGAATTACATCCTTTTCATTTAAACTGAGGGTAAAAACATACTACTCACAAATGGTTATGCATTCACTTACTAACTAGTAGGATCAATTATTTATATGCTTTAAATCTCAGGCCTCTTGTGTCGAGCCTTTAGTTTTGGCAAGCTGCAATGAGGCCCTGGCTCTGGTTTTTTTCTGTTCTAGGAGCTGCTCTTTTTAAACTAAAATTGTAGGACGAGGCCTAGGTGTGCATTCTTAGCTCTTGTAGTAATTGTCTTCCTGTATGAATCATTTGCTATGTAATAATATTTTAGAACATTAATTGTGATAACTGATGTTATCTTAATTTAACAGGTAAGGAAAAAATTGTAGCAGCTGGTTGATGCAATTTCTCAGCTCCCAAAGGAGCTTAGAGAAGATTTAATTTCTAGCTCAATTTAGAAGTAGATATGCCAAAAGTAGAAGTGAAGAGTCAGTAAGGGTTGAACCCCCATAATCCTGGTTTGCTTTGTTTTTTTTTTTAATCAAGTTCAGGTATTGCAGATGCTAAAAACCATGGAAGAATTGAAACAAAAGAATATCTAGAATGTTAGGTTCTAATATATTGGCCACATAGCTCCCACCTTCCAACATCAGTAAGTTTAAAGTGGGAGTTCCCAGTGTGGCCATTTTTTATCCATTATGGACACTGTGTCTCTCGGCATGTCCACCTTGACCAGCAAGTACATCAGTGTGTGTGCCCTCACTTTCTTGGATCCCTCACAGTTTTGACTTTGGTCAAAAGTACCTACATATACCTGTGGGTTGGGAAAGAAAAATAACTTCAAATTGCTCTTCGGTGGCATTGTCAATTCACAAAAGAAAAGAAAACAGGCTGAAAATGTGATGAGGAAATGCCTCTAGGTGCTGAAAGCTGTCACAAAACAATTCCTCCTTTCTTTGCCTGTTTATGTCACATGCTATTAAAAAGAGACAGGTATCAATCTGCTCCTCCTGTACAACTTTTAGCTGTATAAAATGGGTTTTTATCATACTTTTCTCAAGTGGTTAAGGCAGATAATTCTCTGTTAGAGTGTTTGAGATTTTTATCTATCAATGGGGCAGTCTGCCACACCATTTGCTCATTCTTTAATTGGTTAATTAAATATGTTATAGCTTCTAGTTTCATAGATTAATGAAAGCTTGCAAAATAATCTGTTAGGTACACAGAGATGGGATAGGCTTCACCTGGTGTCTTACCCTATGGTTCTTACACCCACAAGGGTCTGAGAAAGACCACATGACTCTCATGAGGGGATTAAAACATCATGAATAGGAAATCTTAATCAAAAGCTAATGTAAAATCTGTATTTTTCCTTTTTTTCCTTTAAAATTTCATTTTATATTGGCAGCAATCTGAATTAAAAGAACTGTAGGACCCTCTCTTATTTATTGCTTTGTTGACTTATATATTTTGAACTAGTAATATTTTCTTGTGCATTGACAAAGGGTTTACAAAGGGTATTTGTGAAAAAGTTATTCCTATTTTTCTTGAATTGTCATATTGACAATATTAAAGAGGAAAACTCGTATCTTTCAATTTATTGATTTATCAACAGAAGGCTTTACTCTGGTCAGAATTTTTAGTACAAAAATTTTGTTCAGAAGCAAAATGTAAAATAGACTCAGGATTTTAGCCCTTTTTAAAATATTTTCAGAACATCTTGAAGAGAACAAAAAGATTTTTACATATCATTAAGCTTATCTCTTTTTTTCTGTTAGTTATCACACTTTTTTTCCTGGTACATTTCAGAGAATCAAGAACTGTAATAACTTTATCATATTACAGTTAAAAATTTCTTAGACAGTAGGACTAAGAGTATTAATATTGTCAGGGACTTAAATATGGAAATAGAGTATTAATCACGTTTCATGTAAATTGCAAACTGTAGGCTATTGAGTGAGATTAGAAGTTATCACATGATAAAAGCACTCTATCAGAAAAGAACATTCTCTTAAGTAGTTTTTGTCTCCATGTTAAGTATTTTGTACTATTGTTTTCTAATAAGTCATCTGTCATTCAAATAGAAAAGTCCTCGATCTGGGAAATGAGGGGCTAGGATGGAACCAGAGGGCTTAAGGATGTTCAAATGACATCTGAGATTATCTCTGAGGTGCATCAGAGGCAATGGAGCAGAGGAGATCTTGCAGATTGCCAGCTGGAAACCTGGTCCTTGTTTTCTGCAGCAACGCAGGTCTTATGCTCTCAGCTTAAGCCAACCTTTTCCATTCTCTTGCAGCTTGGGTCCTTCTTTTAGCTCAGTGATGTCCCCCTGTGTCTAAAATGCCAAAAACCCGTGAGGTCTCCAGAGACTGAAGCCTCCCTTCCCCCGAGGTGAGCAGTGCTGCTTTTGTCACTGCCCAGGGCAGCAGCAGCCTCAGTGTGGGGACCAGGCGCTTGCTGAGGGATGACCCCAGATTTTGGCACTCTGACGCCTGTCCTGCAGGAGTTGAGCCAGCTGGAGGCAGTTTCATGTGCCTCACTTGCAGCAGCCATTTACAATGGTAGACTGAGCTGTGGTAAAGCATCCCCCACCCCTGAGTGGGCATCTCTGGATAAGGAAGGAGTTTCGGTTTACCTTTAAACATTTTAGAGAGTTTAAATTGAAAGTTCGGTGCCCTTCTCATTGTAATTGGCTCAGTGCCAAGAGAGAAGCACCTGTTGGATCTTGTCACTGTTCTTCGAATCCTGTACCTCTCCCTATTGGAAGCAAGCCAAATTGTCCATCCTAAAATATTAAGTATTTAGGAAGGAGCACAAAGGAACTGAGGGGCTTTTTAGAGTGCTTCCAGCAGGGTGTCAGAGGTTTTCTCTGACATCTGTGTGTGGCTTTTCTTTTGTTTTCTCTAACGTATGTTATTTTTCATTTATTAAACATTTTACTTTATGAAACGCCTCTGAAGAGCAGTCTCGCAAAAACTATTTTAAGCCAATCTGCAAGGGCCGGACCCTCAGAGATTGATACATTTACATGTGGCTCATAACACTCTGGCCACGTGTTAAACTGTATCACTGAGTCTCTTTATAAAGTTGGGCAACTTCATGGTATCCCAAGAGCGAAAATCTTGCTAAACCCCCAGCACTTCCAGGGGTTGCTTCTCCTCTGTTGCCTGCTGTGGAGGAACTGAGCTCTGGCCTTCTCGCATGGGAATGTTTAGCTAAATTTTCCTTCTTTGGTGCATTTTAACTCCCTCTGAGCCTTTTTGTGCAGCTTTCTTTCTGAGAAAAGTAGACTTTGAGGAATCACGTGCATATAAGCTCTCCAGGGGAATTGCAAGGGTACCCAGAAATCCTGGCTTTTGTTATCCCTGTTTTGGCAGCACTGCTGAAGGATGATAATATTGATGTATCACATGATGCCAGTTAGAAGCAAAAGTTCATTTTTATTGGATGCTCTAGATCAACAACTTCCCAGGTTTATCAAAGTATTTTGAAATCCACTTAAAATATGTGGTACGCCATTTGCTTTGAAGGAAAAAAAAATCTATTCTAGTTTTGTACTGTCTAGTGGAAAAAAATGTTTGCTTTTTCCACCTCTGAATGCACCCAGCCATTCTGTAGCTAAAAAAGCTGAAGTATCATTTTCGACTGCGTGTTTTTTGTCTTTGCAGATCTGCTGTCCAAACCAGCATGCTGTGTTATGCCAATCCAGTGCCTTGTCAGCGAGGCAGACAGCTGTAGTTAGAATACAAGGCTTTTGTGTGCCACCCACACCCTCATCTCTCAGGTTTTATTCTCACTTCTTTGAGCAGTGGACACATTCCTGCCAGTCTCAGTGTTTTAATTTAATTTGGGCACAGACTATATAAAAGAGAACAGATGCCTGAAAGCAGTGAAGACCACAAAATGAACCATGTGCTCAGCTTCGTTTGAACCAAGCAATGCTGTATTTTTTTGGCCCCATTGCTACAAAGATCACTCGTGACTCAGAGGTGTGTGACAGGAGAATCCAATATGGGGAGAGGAGGTAAGGAGACTGGAATTGAACTAATTTTCTTTGCTATGTATTTTTGAGGTGTGTTTTCAAGACTGGGTGTTTCTTCATCTTCTCCAGTTACCAGCACTCATTTCTCCAAAGTAAAGATTATGTTTCCCAATAAAAAAAAAAAAAAAAAAAACAACAAAAAACAACCAAAAAACAAAAAACTCCACAAAAACAAACCAGTAAAATCTCGTTCACAGAAAATATTTTTCAACTGTTGCCCCTAAAAGACAACTTGACATTATTTTCAATAGTCATAAAAACTGCTGGTTTCCAAGAATTCCTGGAAACACAGGAGGCAGGCCAGGAATTCCACAGCACAAAATTTCTCTGCCTAAAATAATCCATTCTTCAGAGGATAAGCTGAACATATTAACCTGAAATACTGAACTTTTAAAAATGCTTTATTGTTGAAGACATTTAACAGTATCTTTTTTTCACTTAAGGTAATGTAATAAATGAGTTAACTTTTCAAAAAATTATGTAAGTATTCGTGTTTGTGACATGATAGTGATATTTGTATGTGATATCATGCCTTAGGATTGAGTCAATTCTTGCAGAAGGTTTGTCTGCTTGAATGGTTCCAGTGGATACATTATCTTACCATGGTCTAAACTGACGAAGAAGTACATCCTCTACAGGAATTATTAATCCTACAAATAGCCTAACAACATTAGATTAAGTTTACAGTCTTTAAAAGTATGGTGTTTTGAAAGTAAAGCTTTTGTTTTAAGAGTCAGAGTTTGCATGTGATGGGCAATTCTCTGGTTTTCCATCTACTTGTACCTTGATGTCTTTCAATTATAGTACCTTTCAGATGTAGAAAAGTGTGTAAATGGTAATATTATAAAGGTAGTAGGTGAAAAAATTGAGACTGAAGCTGGATTTGAAGTTGATTGTCTTTAATTTCTCTGTAGTTCACTCACATTGATGTACAGTCTTTTTTCTTATCATTCCTGCAGTAGTGAACATTGATGGAGACATATTTATCCTGTATCATAATCTCCTCTTTCACACTGAAGGCTTTAAAATTGTTCAGTTGAAAACTTTAAAAGCTTTTGTTGGAGGAGTTTGTTACATGTGCATCTGAAAAGAAAATTGAAAAAAGCGCTGAAACTGAAACTTCATAATTAAATGCATCACCTTGGAAAGCAACATAAATGGATCCCCTTTCCAGGAGCACTTTTACATATACATTTCTTTATATTCATATACATGGATATAAAGTAACTATCAACCTAAATTAGAAATATCTGAATATGCAACCAATTATTTGCCTTTGTGACTTATGTGGAAAATCTGAGTAGGAGGAGGACACACAAAGTCTCAGCAAGGAAAATGAAGATGTGTAGCCATAGATGTTGGTCACTACTGCAAAAGCAGTGTCAAATTTTATTGGATAGTCAGCCCTAGCAATCGAAAATGTCATAGCTCTCTAGATGTGTTACTGGCATCCAAACACTATCCACTTTTAGATCTCCCATGAGTTTTATGTAAATGCATGAGAAAGTTTACTTAAACGACACTCTTTTCAAAGAAAATATGCTTGAGAGGCTATGGGGTTTTTCAGGATTATATTCAGGAACTGCCACTTCATTAAAAACAGGTTTTAATATGTACATTCTGAGTTATGGACAGTTTCTGCAATTCCCAATCCATAGGCACCATGGAAGGTGGCCTTAATTTTTTTTTGTTTTGTTTTATTTACCAATAGCAGTGACTACCCACTCGCTTTGTCTAGTTTCCTAGAAAAAACCTCTGGAAATTTCTGGAAATCAGTTGGAAATTTCTGGAAATCAGTAGGAAAATGCATGGAAAGCAGCTGGGAAATTGAGAAGGCACTGGGAAACTTTCTAGGAAGCACTTAGTAAATTCCTGAAAGTTTGGACAAGATTCCTGGAAAACAGATGGAGATTCTCCAAGCAACACATGGGGGAAAATACCTGGGGAGAAAGGGAAATTTTCCTGAAAAACAAAGTGGTTCAGCCTAGAAAGTGGAAGATAGAAAAAGGAGAGCAGCCAAAGTGAGTACTTTCAACAACACACTTAAAATTTCTAGGAATTTGGCTGTGGATTCCCCAAAAGCACACAAGGAAGTCATATAAAGCGAAGGAAGAATTCCCAGAAATCTTGTGCAAAGTTATGGGCATGGGGAAAATTGGGGAAATGTGGAATATGTGGAAAATTTCCCAGAAAGCTAAGGATATTCCTTGAAAGCAGTGGAATGCACTCCTGAAAAGAATGAGGTAAATTCCTGTGATTTGGGGTATGGATGGGCACTCCTAGAAAGCAGAGAAAGGATTTTCCAGAAATCATGTGTGAATTTGGTGGAAAAACAGAGAGGAATTCCAAACAATGACAGGTGGCAGCTCATGATACTTTTCAAAGTGAAGCAGAAAACTTGTACCAGACTCTGCAAGTTGCTGATCCTAAGCCTCACAGCAAACATCTATGAAGACTGAAACACATTGAGTAGAAAATAGTGGAAATACTTTTGTTGGAAAAATCAGATTGCTTCTCTGATAGTGAAAACATCTTTTGAACATATGATTGCAAGGTTTAGATTAGTTTATATTAGTGGATAATCAATATGGTAAGATTTTTAAATGGTCGCAGTACTTTTTATGATTTTTATTTTTTGACAAAACTCATCCATCTGGAAGGAAACTAGAAAGTAGCAGCCTTGGGATGATAACTGAAGTGAATCACAGGACTACTCTCAAAAATAAGTCATTAAAAAAACTTCAGGAAAAGTGTAAATATCTTGTAGGTGTGTGATATTTTCTTACTATCTGATGATTCTCTTCTTCCAATATCTGTTTGAGCACCAAGATACAATACCAAAAATTTTCTCTTTTCAGTTATGGAGGTGTTTATTCTCATTTTTTAGGTTAGTCCTTTGTTTCTCATTCATTGCCCCTGTGGCAGGAACCTGAAGCAGTGTAAGTTTTGAAAACACTCAAACTCTTCTGTCAAACTGTGTAATTCAGGGCTCTTTATCTTTCATGGAAGAATAATTGAGAATATATTTGCATATTGGATTCCAAAGTAACCAAATCTCTTCAAAGGATATACGCAATTGAATAGTGTTTCTTGTTTAAATCTTTGAGTTTCTATCAATAAAGTAAGGTAAAAATAAGGAACAAAAAAGTGTTCCATTCACAAATCAGTATGAATACCATGATGCAAACTTTTACCTAAAGTTTTGTGGCTGGAAGATAAGATTTCAGGACTTTATAATGGCAGCAGGTACTATAAATACTGCAGTTGGATATGCAAAACAATATTTGCTGTTAGCTGCATGTGAAGGATTTTTTTTTCTTGTGATATTGAATCGTTTGGAAGTTTCATTTGATTTAAGTAGTATGGTTTCAATTCCTAGTTGCTGAAAAGTTGCATTTTACTTTTTTTCAAGGGTTGGTAATCAGGCTTTCTAAAACCCATTTTTAAGGCATTAAGTAGAAGAGGCTTTAAGCTAAATCCATGTTTAGCCCTTGATTTGAAATAATTGTATTTTTGTACATTTTTAAAATGCATATGTTTTGAAAGCTGGAGGTTCTGTTGTAGTAAACACAATACTGACAGTATTTGTGGCCGGTCAATGGTCCTTTGCCTTCTGTCTATAAAATACTAAGTGCATTGGGGCTCTAGGTCATCACTACTGCTGGAATATTGTAATTAATTATATATAGTTATTACATTAGAAGAAACTAAACTCAGAGAGAACGAAATCATTACATTCTCCCTTTTATTAATACTAGCAGACATATCTTGTAATGGAGCTGTGTGAGGATGGAGAACTTAAAAATGCTTTGTGGTAAAGGGCATTTTACAGAAAATGAGACAGGACACATCATTCAAAGCCTTGCTTCAGCAATAGCATGTCTGCACAAAAACTGTAATTACGTTCCTCTGTTTCTCCCATATGTTCATTGATTTTGAGTGTTCATACATTTAAAAACAGTTACTGATTGATATTTTATCTATTATTTATTTCATGGGATAAAAATAATCCGTTAAAGAAAAAGTAAAATGCACTACATGAATGCATTTTTAGAATTTTATTTTTCTTCCAGATGAATTATGTGCTCCCCTTTTCTTTTATTTTTTCCTTCTGCACTAGCTATGGCAATAGCTGTGCGATCATCTCTTAACTTGCACCTGTTTGCATTATAACTTTAGCTAAGTTCAGTTGTAATATGTTCAGTGCATTACAGGAGATAAAAAAGCAGAAGTGGATTGTTCCTGGTACTTCCTAACAGCACATGTTACATTTAGGGTTCAGTAAACCTCACCATTTTCATCCACCACGAAGAGCCATTGCAGTTCTACACAGTTTTGTAGAATTAATACAATTCTATAGATTAACCTATTTGTTAATTTGTACAATTACAATTTACAATTTGTTAAATTGTACAATTCACAATAGAATTAACCTATCCAGACAAAAACTTAGATTTTGTAGGTGGTGCAGGACTTGGAATTCTTGAGTTTTTTAGCAATGAAATTATTAACTTCTTCCTTAAAACACTGTGCTTTTAGGAACCTTTCCTTTATCTTTTTTTCCAGAGAAACATATGGCATCATGGAATGGTGCCTTTTATAAGGCCTCATTTCTTCTGGGCCTTCATCAAAAGGGCAAAACCTCTTGACTGGTTTGGTACATAAAAAGGAATTTCAGGTATGAAAATATGGGCAAATTTGGTAAAGAGGCAAGATACACTCTACTTTTTTTGTTGGATGGTGTCAGATGATCTGATTTTAAAAGACTGAACCATTATGTACTTTTGCCTTTCTTACAGGATTGTGGTGAGGAATGAGATTTCAAAATTTGCAATTCTTATATGATTCCCTGGAAGAAGTGAGGAGGATGGTTTTTGTTAGGCTGCCACTAGTTTAGAGTAAAATGTACTAGAACTGCTCATAGGAATTAATCAAAAGATTTAAAAATATTTCTGTCAGAATATATTCACTGTAACTGATAACATTTTATTTCTCACTCTGTCTTGGAAGGTATTGTTCACAAAGATCTAAAACTGGAAAACATTTTAGTTAAAAGCAGTGACATCAATGGAGTAAGTGAAGTGAAATTAAAGATAAAGGTAAGATGACAATTGTAGCAGTTCGGCTGCAAGAACCATTTTTAATATCTAGATATTACTGGGAGACTTGACTTTGATGCCTATTAGTAGGTTTTGAAATGAGTTACTAAATGGTGTTATTAGGGGAAAAAGAAGTCTTTTGGAAGCTAAGAGCCACTGTTGAAAAGAGTGTTTTTTTTTTTTTTTTTTTTTTTATGGTAAGTACATTTCTCACTCAATTAAAAAAAATTCCTTAAAGTAACCATACCTTGTTCATCCAGATCAATGTTTGCATAGTCCCAAGCCATTACTTACAGGAAGCCAGCAGATGCTGTGAGATGTAATTAATATTTAAATTAGGAATGTTTACAATTTAAAGTAAATCTCTTAGTAATTCAGAAAAAAGCCTATTTAGACAGTATCTTGATTGAAATACGAGTATATTATAGGATTCTTTTCATATTAATAAATATTTGCTACCTAAAGACAATGTTCCATATGCTTACATCTTCATTTGTACTGAAGAAAATAGTCTTTGATGCTTTATGAATCATGTGTTAATTGTGCATCACTAATTTGCTATTTTAGTGGTAGTTACTGTTAAACTGTAGGCATCATCTTGTACAACTGGGTTGTGGCATCAGGAATTTACTGTTTGGGATAGAGGACTGCAGGCTGAGAAGCATTTTAGACACCGAAATGGATAACTCAGCAATCTATAATGGATAAATCCAGACTGCAAAACTCTGTTTTCTGTTTCTTAGCCTTGTGTATTTTATATGAGCATGAAAGTTCCTACTCATTTTAAGAAATGCCATCGTGGATTTCTCTGCACCCTTCAGTTTAGGGCAGTGTGTGCCTTTGTTCCTGAAAATGCTAGAGGTAGGTTGAATTTTTTGAATTTTCTGTCTTACCCACAGGTTTTCCATCCTTTCAGCTTCTATCAATAGAAACCACCATGGCCAGCTGTTCTTTTGTCATGGCCTTGCCTTATATACCCATTTGGAACAGCAACTAGCACACTCTGTCATCTCTCCTGCAAGGTACAAGCATTTTTTCTATGTTCCATCCTGTGAATGAGGTCTGATCTTTCATCACTTGGCTTGTTCCTCTCATTTTAGGGGAGAATAACTCCTGAATGACTTTAATGGGAGAAGTGGAAAACACAGAACCAAGCCCCAAAGCTGGTGTGGCCAGCAGCAATTAAAGTGACTACAGGAAAAGAGAGATCCATCACACAATGTGAGATTAAAAAAAAAAACAGCTAAAAAGAGCATTTAAATATTTCAGACTTTCAGGCTTGAAGCAGCTGATGTTACATGTCAGGCTAAGGTTCACACCCTCCAATTTTTGTCTGTGAGAAAGTCTTCCTGGATCTTTACGATTTTCTGGTTTTGGGCAGGATATGCAGCCAGAATTATGGGACAAATCCAGACGTGGCTTGCTCTTGGTGAAAGAGGTTCTTCCACATGGCTCACAAGTACATGGCACAGGTGCATACTGGCATGGGGCTGAGATGAAATTTTGTTAGTATGTATAGAAAGACCTCTTTCAAGCCACCTCTCAGTATCAGGACATTCCTTCCCGAACTCACAGATACTGATATCTTCAGATGTATTGTTGCACAGACTTTGATATGAAAAGTATAAAATATAAATGTATGCTGAAGAATTTGACTTCTCCAAGTATTACACTTGAATAAAGCATTACATACAGGATAAAACCCAGTCATGTTCAAGAAAAAAATCAGCATTTTTTCCCACCTTTTGAAATGTCCTCTTCAGGGACAGTTGATGAGTGGTACATTTTTGGTGAGAGTTTTTTTAACTCTATACCCCTCTGGTGGTAATGTCTCTGTGGTGATATGGAGCTACTTTGCAGCTTCTGATATGCTGCAGAATAATATAAGAATCTCCAGCTAAACAGTGGGAATAAATAATAATCAATTTTTTTTAGATAATTTCCATCCAAAAAAATGTGCCTGCCCCAGTGTACTAATTAATACAGACTGATTTTTATTTGATGTTGAAATGGAAGTTGAAAACACCACAAAAGCAGGTAATTATAACATAGCTTGCCTGAAGGACATGGTTTTCAGGCCTTTTCTTTTGTCTGCTTAGGCAATGAAAGCTTTGCATTCCATAACATAAAGATTTGTAACCTTTTCTGATTTCTACTGCATGTTATAACATACTTCACTCCATTATCCAACATAGCATTCATTTTTAATTCTGTGGAGTCTTTTCCTCAACAGTTTATACCAGCAAATTTCACAGCTTGCTCATAACAGACTGAAGCAAAAAAGAAATCCTTTCTGGGGGAAGATAATTAGTCCGTCCAACATTCTGATTTATTAAATGCTAGTAGCATTAAATACTCTTTAAATGAGGGGGTTGTACAGGACAAAATTACTCTCCAATTTACCAATCATGACAGAAACATAGAGTCTCATCACTGCAAGGGGCTCTGAGTTGTTTGATCTATTTCTCTGTCCAAAGGAAGAAGCAGCTGTACTGAGGTAATTTCTGATGAGTATTTGTGCAAAGTGTACTTAAAGACCTCCAGTAATGGAGACTCCATAATCTTCCCAGGCACCCTATTCTGGTACTTCATTATCCTCCTAGAATTTTTCCTGTGGTCTGCCCCGAACCTTCAGTTTGACAATCAGCTTAAACTTATATCTGCAGGCCGTGATCTAATCGCTTATTTTTTTTCATTATAAAGTTTCAGTTAACTCACCTGCAGCCACACAACTGCTTTAGCTGACCTAAGGGAGGTGATGGAATCCTGTGTGTGGGAAAAGGGTGGAAGTACAGTTCACATTTTCAGACTATTGTTTCCTCCCCTATCCAGCACAGATAGGAAGAACAGGTAGGAACCTTCCTATTGTCAGCAATCTGTTACTTCACTTCTCTCTTGGTCTCTTGTTCTTTAAGGACACACATCTACAAAACCTGCATTGACACAGCCTTCCACTTCGACAACAAACTAGTTACAACTGTTTTCTGAGAAGCATTTTTTACAGACCTGTGCATTGCTCCTGTGATATTTTAATGTATTAGGTTTTTAATTTTTTTTAAACACAATAATTTGGATTACAAAATAACTTAAGGAAAACAGTATCAAAATCTTTACTAAAATAGAGATGTGTAACATTTAATGTTCCTTTCCTGTGCTGCATTTGAGGTTTGTTCCTGACAGGTGCATAATATTTGTTACTTTTTGTTTTCCTCTAGGTGCCTATTAATTACAGTATTTTGCTGGATGTTAAAATTGATGGGATATTTCTATAATTCTTTGATTCCAACCTTTCTACTCTCTTACAGATAGATACCATGATTGCCTTTTTCAGTTTTCAAGTATTTTATCTGCCTTCCATTAATGGCTCTTGAAGAGCTAATAGCTCTGAAAAGTCTTGTCACTTTTAAAGTACTCCAGAATGAATTTTATTGGTTACGGCTGATTTTAAAATTTCCAGCTCAAGTACTTGCTAACCTTTCTCTTCTCTGTAAAAGACTGAGGTCTTGCCCCTTTGTCATTGATATTGATTGGACTACCCACTGCTTGCACTTGACATTTTGGTTAAAATTGATGCAAGAAGACATTAAATACATTTGCCTTCTAAGCATCATCAATCAATTGCCTTCTTGGTTGAATACAACACCGATGTCTTTATTCACTGTCTTCCCACCACTCATATTCTTATAGATGATTTCATTTTGAGTTACATCTCTTGCTAGTTGCTTCTCATTTTTATTTTCTGATTTTGTCCCTCTATGCTTACATTTTCCTTTTGGTCTTATTTCTGGTTTTTGTATCCTCCCTTGTTCTGTGTGAGACTCATGGAAATTCAAAATTTATTCAGACTAGTTTAGTAATACAGAAAAGATATAAAAGTAATAATAACTTTGAGTTGATAATTTTATTTTGTGTAGGATATGTATTTAAGGATATAAATGTATATAATTTTGTAAGTTTTCCTAGTGTGTTAATAGCATGAATTACTGATAATTTAAAATGTTATCAAAATGATTGATTAAAAATGAGTCCCTATGGCAGGTTTGGCCAGATTGACAATGTTAATGGTTAGAATTTCCTTTAAAATCTTATTTACCAGTTAGAATATTATCAAACTAACAAGTTAACTTTTTTCAAGATCCTTGTCATAATAATTAGGTATTTGAAGCTTGCTGCCTACCTAAGACATAAAAGAATCTGAAATCACAGTTCAACAGGCTTTTCTGATTTGCTGGGACAACACCAAGTAAAATACTCACTGTGAATCTCCCCTTCCATTGTGTGAAGGTTTTAACATTTTGTTTCTTACTGGGACTAAGTATGCCACCTCCTATGATTCTGGAATTAATACCCATAGATCTTGCTGTGAACGCAACCATATCTCAAATAATTCAGCGGCTAAAAATCTCCCTGAGATGGCCCCAAACCAGCATCTGACATGGGACTGAAATAATATAAAGTGAGTTTTGAATAGGTTGTAATTTGTGAACTTTAGTCTACTGAAATAGTGGGTTTGAAAATTTTTATTTGAGTGTATTTTGGCACAAATTTTGTTCGTCATCTGATGTGTTCAATAAAACAGAGGCTTTGTGTTTTGCAAAATCTCTGTGTTTTTTTGTGCTGCCCTTATGTCTGGTAGAAAACCAAGGTCGTGTGATGTCTTGCAGTACTTTAAGTCAGTGTGTTATGAATGCTGCTTTAATAACTTACTGTGGAGAAGAAGAGTACTAAGTTTAATCACACAGCTAAAGTCACAATGTCACCACCCCTTTAACAGCTAAATGATAAAAGTGAGGACACATCAGCATGAATTGTTAAGGCCTGTACATTATTCATTTAAACATCTGCTGTTGGTTCCTCTTTACATATGGGAATAAATTATACCACATCAGCACATTCTTCATGCTTTGTGTTTGAGCATTTAAAAGTTTTTTTTTTCTATTATTAATACTATTTTTTCTGCTTGGTTGGCAGCCCATGAAGTTATCAGTGCCTCTGACTACAGCCAAGAGTGTGACATTTGGAGCACAGGTGTCATTATGTACATGCTGTAAGTAGCTTGTAAAAGTAATATAAAATGTACAGACCCATTTATAATACAAGTACTTACAATTTTGAACTGAAATAAAAAATAAGCCTGTGTGCTAAATCTTCACAAAATAGTGAGGTTTTATAATTGTTTCTATGTAAATAATAAAAATTTCTATGCAAAATGAGGTAAATTATACAGTTCAATATGAAGAATTGAGTATTTGATTTATGGACCACTCAATAGTCTGGAAATAACAGAATATTGCAGTGAAACACCATAAAATCAAACTGAGAGTTTAGGCTTCTCTTTTCCATTGTTGTCTGGATCTATAAATGAGGACTGAGTAATTGATTTACGGATTATTGGTCAAATTCTGACATGGATGGTACAAACTGTACAATTCCTTCCTGTGCAAGGCATTTCTCCTCCACCACTGATTGTGGAAATTCTGTAACTGGGGTGTTCAGGGCTGCCAGGTCTCATTGTACAGGTCAACTGTATGCCTTGGAAGTTTATTAGTTCGCTGGTTGAAGAAGAAAAATGAAACTTTACATTTGTAAGGCTACACAGATATTTATATTGAAGTCTTTTATCATTTAAAATATTTAGTCTTAGCTACCAAGTAATTATTCCTTCCTGAAAAATCCTAACCTGCCTGTATTACCTAAAAAATATGAAAAAGTACCTCAGTAATTGAAAATTATTGTTGTAATAGGATGTAAATTACTGTGCATATGATGCAACTGAAATGCCACCTTTATTTATGGGATCTTTTTCTGTCATAATGCATTTGTGTATTTTTTTCTCCCTACTTTGTGTTTTTCTTCTCTCAGTTGCCACCAGATAATGCTTTAATGCCAGTGTTTTAGAACATCACAACCCCAATTTCATTGATTATTATTTCTGTTCTGTGATTGTTTTGCTTTTGTTGCATACAGCTGAATACTTTTATAACCTAAGATCTTGTACGTAGATGTATGGATACACAGTTTCAAAATCTCCTGTTTCCTGAATTTTCTTTTCACTTTATTTTGGTTCCTCAGCTTCTTTTCTGTACAATTAGCTCACTTTTCTTCTTGTGTCAGCACAATGAAGTGCTCACAGCTTTACTGCCTTTATTTTTATTAATCTTTCTATTTCTAAAATCCATGTACACAATTTATGCTGATATAGATCGAGTTTTATTGTTGTACTTCACGATATTAATGTCTGCATCATAGTAGCAGGATTTGTACAACACAGTAGAATATATTATAAAATGTTTGGTAGAACTGGGGTGGTTTGACTGGCTAATAAGAATCCAGAGCTGTGCCCGCAATCAGCACAATTCACAGCTCAGAACTTGTAAAATTCAGAGCAGTGAACTGTGTTGATTGCAGCTGGAGCTTAGAACTTCTGACCTTCTTCCTTAATTAGCAATATAAATATTTCTTAAAATTAGCATTTTGTAATCACAACAGTGTCAGAACAAAGTAGCATTAATTCACCCCTTGTTGTGTTGACTACCCAAGAATGAAAACACTGTGTATGAATTAATAGAATGCAATTCACACTCCTTTTTATTGCTTAATTTGAAAACAGTAATACAAAAGCCATAAGATCATCTTCTGATTTTAATTCTGCTTTTGCAAATTGCTTTTCTTCTCACCCTGAATAATAGCTGGTGCTCCTGGTGCTCCTCTAATGGGCTTAAGGATACTGTCAGAGGCATTATTGTTACCAGCACTGCTTTGACCCTTCCTGGCTCCAGCTAATGCTTTCCTGCTAAATTCCTGGCTGCCCTGGCTCCCTTGACCATGTATATGACATATTCCACAGAGGTACCAGGGCTGTTATTGCCACCACAGGCTCTGTCAGCACCTAGATGGGGGACACAAGGTGACTCTAGAACTCTGTTAATGCTCGGAGTTTCCTCTGCACAGCTGGGGCAAGTCCGGCCTGGTGGGGTTTTATGTGCAATTTAAGGTGTACTCTACTCTTCCCATTTCATTTCTATCTTAACACATACTAATAGAAGCATCCACAATAGTAACCAGCAAAGAGAAAATCCATTAAAATACAAAGTGTGCCAGCACATTGAAGGATTAGAGCAGTGCTGTCTGTCACGCTCCCAGAGTGTGGCCCATGTGCTGCTGTCTAATAGGAAAGGGTCAGGGGATTCTTTTTGCTGGGCAATCTGCACTATTGGATTTCTTCCTCATTCTTCCAGGTGTGCTCTGGCCCCCGCAGTAGTTCTCAAAAACCTTTGTGCAGCTGAAGAAGCCTGGGATGCCTAATAAATTACTTCCTGCATTACAGCAATAAGAAACCTATTTAGAAAGTGTGGTAATTCTTGCTCCTTTCTAAAGGCACAGAAAATTTCTTCACAGATTTTCGAGGTGCCATGTGATATGTTTCACCTACTTAACTTGATTTCTTCAGCTGAAGTTATCTGTTGTCTGTCACTGCCTTAGTCTGGAGAGAATTTAGTCCTATCTGTGCATAGCAGAATAATGGGCATTGTCACCAGCCAATACTTAGGGTATCATGTCCTGAAATGAATGCATTCTGCCCCTTTTCTGTTCCTTAAATTGAGTTCCATGTGGATTTAAGTCCTGAGGGAGACTGGGAAAGAGAACTGGAGGATAAAAGAAAACAGAAACTTTTGTCAAAGACATTTTGAGATTAAAAGTTTTGGAGAAAATGCATCAAAATATTAATTCTAGGTTTTACCTTAAAAATTAAAACCATGTGAATGAAACAACACGGTATTTTGCTTTGATGTAAAGTGACAGGCATCCTTCACCAGGATATGACAACTACATTTTTCAGTACCTACTTCTGTGTTTTGGGAATTGAACTAAAAAAAAATTGTTTGTTGCAAATAATTTATTTGATGGAGTTAACTTTATTTGTTTTTGTTTGTTTGTTTTAAATGGTCTCAAAAAGGAGTATTAGTTTCTCAAAAGTGTTTGCTGTGTAACTCTTGCAAGTTGTGCATGAATAGTATGATGTAAAATCTATTAGGAATTTAATCTTTGTTAGTTTTGATTGAAAGCACAGACCACGTGGTATGGTTTTTCATTCTGTGTGATTAGTAAAACACAGATCAATACTTATTTTCAAAGTGTATTCTCTAATAATCTTTTAGAGTTGATGTTTCTGGTTAATACTCCTGCTGGCACATTGCCACAGAAACCAAATACCAAGTGTCTGATATTGGAACTTTTTAATAGGAATACATTTGTTTTTTCATTCAATATGTATTTCCTTTTTTATTTGTTTCCACATCTTTAAGAATACAGTCAGTGTAAAGGAAGCAGATGACACAGAAAGATTGAATTGAACATACAGATACCACATTTATTCAAATATTTTACTCAAAATAACACAAAATAGATGCAGGACAAGAATGCAACTTAGTTATAATTTTATGAACATATTTATTCTCCATATGGACACTTATGGGTAGGTCTTCACATTTTTCTGACGTTTATTTTTTATTATCCTATTTCTACTGATAATAACTTTGGATGAGGCAAAATAAGACAACAGTCACACTACATGGGTAAGGGAGATACATCAAAATAGAAGAAAAAAGAGTGAAGTATTGAAAATGATGCTTTGTTTCTCCCAGTATTTTCTGCTTTATTTTTTTGCGGTGAAAAAATATGTATTTTGAAACAGTAAAACAATATTTTAGGCTTCTGTAATTTTCCATGAATCATAGTTGCTTTAATTTACTCTTACTCTGTGAAGAATATCACCCTAGACTGAGAATTGAACACATTTCATAGGTTTTAAGAATTTAGGTCTGAGTTCAGAACAGCAGTACAGTTGACTTTAGGGATAAAAGCACCTACCTATGACGAATCTGACTTCTATACAAAAACCTACGGAATAAAAGCCTACAGAATCAAAGTATCAAGTAATTCTTATAATGCATCCATGACTTTTGTTTGAACTAAACCCTGTTTTTAGAAAGACAGCTGACTGGGACTCCAATGCCAAAATGGAGAGTTTTGTCTTGTGGCTGTTGTTTCAGTTTTTGTGACTGTTATTAACCCACTAGTCTAAAAGCATTGGATGAATTACTGATGGCTCTTATCACTGCAGTGTAGTGATTGCTAGTACAGAATTGTTGAATTGCTTGGTGGAAAATATTACTGGGACATGGAATCAAAAGAAATGAGTACACCGTGCTTGCAGTCAGCATTATTTCTGAGGTAGAAACACTGCACACAATGGCAGCAGGTTAGCCAAAGATTTGGGTGGGTGAATTAGGGAGCAGCAAAATACTCTATGTGTTCAGTTTAGTATTTCCAAGCTGATACTTCAGTTGTTTCTTGGTAAACCTTTGGCTGCTACTTAAAAAAATCCATATAATAGCAGTTACCTTATACCTCTGTGGATACCTAGTGACAAAGATTAAATCACCTCTTAACCTCATAACCTTTTTCCTTTAAATCTCTCTGAGAAACACATTTTTAGAACTTGAGTCACTTTTGTAGCATTCTCTGAAGTTTTCCCAGTCCTGCCAACTTTTTGATTTGAGAGTGATCCCATAATACACAGTTTTTGTGAAAAATGGTAGGTATTTATTCTCTGACCCTAATTTTCTTGTACCTTTTATAGCAAGCTTGGAAGAAAAGCTTTTGAACTAATAAGAAGGGAAGACCTCTGCTTTGAAAAATTTGGTCTGGGAAACAGTTACCAAGGCTGGTGAGTACACAATGCTCTCACAGAATAAATGTTGGCTACATTGCAATGAATTCCATAATTACAGTAGTTGTGATATTTTTCTTAGCTTTTAAGCAGTTTTCTGAAAAGCAAAATTGATGTTAAAAATAAATTGACATAAATGATATTGTGAGCCAATTTCATAGCACTGCAAGAAGAAAGATCTCTGCTGTATTAAAGCACTCAGTTGAAAACATATCTTGTCGTTAGTAGGAACAAGAGGTTTAAAGTCAAGGTTTTCATTCCTAGAAGAACAAGTTTTGAAACTACTTCTGAAAGTTGATGCCGTTCACCAAATCACAGTGAATGAATTTTTAGATAACCAGTGGATAGCTCAATTTTAAAGAGATGCAATTTCTTTCCATTGTATTGTACCTCTTACTTTTATGGTACATAAAGTTGCTGTATTGCCTCAGTGGAACCCGGTAGGTTGAAGAATTTAAAAAAAATGCAGCCTAAGCAGGATAAAACTTTTTAAGGGTCTGATCCAAAGCTCCCAAGTCCATTAGCATGTTTTGCTTGTATCCCATGGGCTTCTGATAAACTTGTTAACTAAGAGAATCTTCACACTGTATTCCTTGCCCAAACAAACTTTACCTGGTTTCCCATGGATTTTGACATAATGTGGCAGTACATGTTTGGGTCAGGTTTGATTAATTCAATGATAAAATTTTCTTAAGAAAAAAAAGAAAAAGAAAGAAAAAAAAAAAAAAAAAAAAAAAAAAGAGCTTTGAGCTACAGGGCAATTCTGAAGGCAAGTGAAATGTAGTGCTGGAAGGGAACCTGAGAGCTCCCAGCTTGCTGGCTGGGCTGCAGATCCTGTCACTGTGAGAATATTGACCTTTCAGCTCCTGGAAAACTTGTGCAATTCTGTAGTCAAAGGGGAGGGAATGGACACAGCTGCTACTTAAGATAACCCATGATAGCAAACCCTTATTTCTTCCCTAGCTGGCTTCTGCGCCATTTAGAAACAGAAATACCTGTGAATCACTGCAAAGTATTCTGGTATGTGGCAGGATAAATAGCTCTCTCTATTCAAGATGGAGCACTGGTTTTGCCTCACACCTTTCTCTACAAAAGAACCATTCTGGTCTAGTCTGCAGCTTTCTTACTTCCAGCTAATTGAGTAGAGCTGAACAGGAAACTTTTTTTCCAAGGTTTCATTGCAGTCCTGTGTGTGTGAGAATAGCCACAACCAAATGTGTAACTCTACAATAGCCTGGAAAATGAGACAATTTTCATCCACCTCTTCCCTGCCTACTATGAGTACCCTTGCTTCAGGAAAATCAAGATACGGAAAACTGCCACCCACCCATGTGATTTCATGACTTCTCATGGAGCCTTGGGACTAATTTCCATATGAACATCACTGCATATAACAAGACTTTCCTATACCTCACAGTAAACCATTACTTCTCTCCATGCTACACAACATTTCAGACATGGTAGATTTTGATTTGCAATAGTTTTCTTCCTTCATGAGGTAGGTAGCAGACTGGCTGTCTTATCTACAAAATACCTACAAATGGAACCCTGTATTACTTGGTTTCCATTTGTGCTTCCACAGTAACTGCGCAACATTAAGCATTAGTGTCAATGCACAACTATATTTTAGATTTCTTCATCGAGTTTGAATGGTTTCTTAATGTTGAGAGGTGGTCATCATAGGCTGATGAGAGAATTCCCTCATGCCCGGGAATGCACTCTGAGGCCTACAGACATCTTTGGGTCAGAAAACATCAGAAATGAGCTCTGGAAATACACTGAAGCCATTTGTACCTCCAACTGATCTACTTCTAACAGTTTTAACTGCTTTCCTAAGGGAAAACCTTCTGGATGAGACTGTGCTTCAGACAGTGATTTTAGCTTCATGCTTCATCCTTTCCTGTAGGTGATCAGCCAGTGTTGTCCATTACTCCACCCTTTGTGCATCACACTGGGCTTCAAAAAGCACTGTCATGGTTTAACCCCAGCTGGCACTTAAGCACCACGCAGCCAACTCACTCCTACAAAAATTTACTCCGCAGCTTCAGTAGGCAGACAGTGAAGGAGAATCTTCTCCTGTGCCATACTTTCTACATTCCATCTGCATGTTCCATCCAAAGCCCCCAGTTGCTTTATTGGCATTCTCCTATGATGCTTCTGGTTTTCACATATATTACAGTGTTAAAAGTTTTTCCATTTCAGTAAAAACTCTAGGTTCTTAGAGTAGCATAAAAATAAGAAATGGGGGCTTCAAGTGACACTTAAGATGAAAAGTCTCTGCCGAGTTCTTAAAGAGATGCTCCTGAAGTTATCCTAATAACAACCTGGTTTTCAGAGCTGTGAAACACCTGTGGCTCCCTCCTCACTTCAGCAGGAGTTGCAGATACTCAGTACCATTGAAAATCAGGACACCAGTCTCTACTTCATGCTTGTGCCTTCACAGCCTCTGTGATTTTACAATAGCCAGATGGGGAACATGAAAGTGCATTATCATGTAGAGAATTCTGCATGTAAAAAAATTAACCCCTTGGAGCCGTGTGACACATGAGCTTCTGCATAGGAGAAAAATGCATTTGGCACCAGAGTCTCCCACCAGGAAATCCCTACCATCTGTACCAAAAATTTATGAAGTCACAAGTCATTCCCTATGATTAAAACTGGCATTTCAAACATAGGTGCAGCAATTTTATATTCCAGAACAACACTTTAACAATAAAAATTTTAAATTTAAAAGTTACCATGTTCTTACGGCTAAACAAATGACCTCAAGCTCAATTCAAGTTAGTGGATACCTCTGGAGGTTTATGTGTTGTCAGTTTGAGACCATACAGAGTTTTGGCCGGGGGCTATGCAAAGGGTTGATGATTAATTATTTACCAGAAATACTAATTAATGCAGTCCTGTTACTAGTTTTGATTATTCTGATCTCTGTAACAGCTAAAACTTTTCCAGACATATTTAACTTTTTAGATCTGCTGAAAAGTAAGATCCAAATAGATGATAGGGTAGCAGAATGTATTTAAGTTTCTAAGAAACACAAAGATTTTGTTACCATTGTATAGTATCTCTTCATTATCTGCATTACATATACAATGAGTATAATGTTTGTGAAACATAGAGTAAATCTGACTTTGCAATAAATATCTTTATGGATACATATACTTTGGTTTGATATTATAATTTCCAACTACTTTAAACTACATATAAAAGATAATCTCTATTTATTTCCTACCTGTATACATTGCATGGATTGTAATGATTTTAACTATATCTTTAGATATACTATATATATTTTTATATATATAATATACTATATACTATATTATTAACTATAAAAATTTTAGCTATAAGAATATTCTACCTCATTTTCTCCACTTTAGATCACCCTGAGAATTTGATATTTTCTTAGCTCTGGTTTAATGGGAGTTGGTGTTTCCTTTCAGATAGTGGGTGGCTTGTCTTTTTTTTTTTTTTTTTTTTTTTCTTGTCCTGTATTGATTTTTATTTCTATTGGAAGAACTTTTGAGCACATTGATTGTGAGCTCTGATTTAGAATTCTGTATTATTGCTGTGATTTTTGATGAAATTTACAGGTATGTGAGTATGCTTGGTTGAAGAAGAAAAGCAAGACTCTAAAATATAAAATTTACATATACAGCATGTGTGATTTCTTGCTTCTTTTCAGATTGGCTTTTACAAGGAAGCCAAATGCCTGAAGCTCAAATCCTCTGGTGCCTGAACTGCAACTGCAGTTCAGCAAAATGCTTGTGTATCTGTTCTGCAAATTATTTAAGCACATTTCCAAAAGTATGTGAGGACTTGAAAAATCTGACACAATGAAGTACTGAGATCGCTAAGGATGCCTGACAATTCTGAGAAGAAATCTGCTTAGAGCTCTCACTTCCCATTGTAAATTTTCTCAGCTGTCTGGATTTGGATCTTTTTGTGCACCTGCACCTCTATATCCTGGCAGTTCTGGGCAGTTTGGAGCAGAGTCAATGTATTGTTTCTAATTCCATAGTTACATTTGGCTTGTTTTTAGACTCTGAGACTTCTCTATGCATCAAGACTTTTCCCTGTTTGTCTCAACATTCCAATAGTATCAGAGGCATTTTTACTATTTTCAGGCGTCTTATTCTTCCATGTACTGGGTATCATAAGTAATTTGAAGGTGTTTCTGTTTACCTGCACAAGATTTTAATTCTTTAAATGATTAATGGAATGATTAATGTATTCTTAATGTCCAAATCACATAAATCAAGTATTTCCTAGTTCTGTTTCCTGCTCTTGGTGTTAGCTAAATTCTCCCCCTGAACTGATAACTGAATTATTGTCCCCTAAGATATCTATTTAAAATTTTTCAAACTAATGCATTGAACAATTCTTGCAAATGATCACTTCAACCAGTCCTTCTCCTTGGTGTTCTAAAGTTTGTGTATATGTCAGTGAAATAAACAGAATATAGGTGCTCATCAGGCTTCAACCTTTGTATGTTCCATGTGTTCATGGAGAAAATACTTTACTGCATTCTCCAAGAGTAGCTGGTTGTATTTTGCATTTTTGTTTTGAATGCTGCTGAAGTTTGCTTACTAAAAATTGAGTAGAAAAAAAAGTTGAAATTAAAAAAAAAGTGAACAACATAATCTGTCAATTAGTGACCCCCAGGCCTGTTACCCACAGTTGGCACCAGGTGCTGATGAATTAAACCCAACAGGTGTTCAAATGAGCCAGCACAGATAATTAACTTAATTGCTCCCATTTTCTTAAAAACTGTCATGAAATAAACCCCCTCTTCTCTTTTATAAGGTATACAATTATCTGGCACTTTGTAAGGCTTAGCTCTTTTTAAAAGGCCTAATTTCAGGCTCTGATTTTGTGGGCACCATTCAATGCACACTGCACATTTAACTACATAATTGTTCATGCAAAGGAGGCAGTTAAAATGTGTGTCATCAGTTATGCCCACAGTTGTCATAATTGCAGATGTAAATTGGCTTGTGCAGTAAATGAGGTTGCTTTGCACAATCCAAATCCACCTTTCTACTGGCTGGGAGTGTTTATTCCTCGATCATTTGCTAGATAAGTGACTTTGCTCTCTGTTTAAAACAAAATAAAACCTTTGTGAATACCAGTCTTCATGTAACAGAAAACAAATAGTTTGAAATGAGAACTGTCAGTTTAATGGGATGGATGAAAGAGCTTTGGAAACTGTCTCATCTGTGACCTCTTTCCTCTGCTGGGTATACCGTGTGACCTCAGAAAAATAATTGTGTTTCCTGTCTTCTAGCCTCTACAGTCTAGTTAAACTACCTAGTAACTCTAATATAACTGTATATTAATTAATATTAGAAAAATATATCCCTGCTCTTAGTGAAGTGCTCAAAGAGAGTCAGAAGATTAATAGTATTAATGCCAAATATTTTCTATTAATAATAAGTAACAAGAAAACTTTAGTCTTCAGAGTTGTGCATAAATTTTGCATATAGCATGTGCTTGCCTTTCTTTCCAAACTTTCAGATATGTAATTGCCAGTTTTACTGAGTAACCAGGGTAATAAAACCAAAATGTTTTCAGATCATTTAGTGTGATCTGAGAGGACAGATGTCTGATCATTTAAAAAAAAAAAAATTGTTCCTTTGTTATCCACAGCTTGTTGCACTCCCCATTATGGATCAGGCCCAGTAAAATGGGGGTGTTGTTGAGGCACATTCGTTTTCTCAGTAACCTAAAGAAACATGGATAGGTACTGAAACAGCGAGAAGCAGAGATAGTGGAAAGTCTCAGTCATCCTCTGACTCTTTGGGTTTTCTTTTTATTTTTACAGAAAGAGCTAAAATTCCTTTCCCTAAAGCACTGAAAAGCACTCTGTCTCAGAAACGGCCCCTGAGGAAGTGGAAATGGTGATGGCTCTTTTAAGCAGGAACTCATATCAAAACAGGAAAAAAACCCTAGAAGGTAAGAAATTACTTATGGGGTGAGGTCATCTATGTCAGTGCTCTCTCTGACAATGATGACAGGAAATCTTGTTTAGGGAGACTATTCAAGCCCAACTATTTTCTCTCATGTAACACCAAGCCTCAATACTTCCTTTCATTTAGCACCCCAGCATTCAGAATTATCCTTAAGGTTTTGAGAAGATGCATTTCAACATAATCCCGTTAGGTTTCATTGTGGCCCTGTTGTCGATGAATATCTCTGATTCCTTGTTGAATATGCCAATGCCATCTGCCTCTGCAGCTGCCCATGGCTGTAAGATCCAGAAATGCACTATTTAAAATAAGTAAATAAATATTTTTGTCTTTTCTGTTTTAAAATTATCTCCTACTCCGTTCATCAGATGGCCCTTATTTCTAGGAGTACAGGGTGTGGCAAAAAAGCTCACATTCTCTACTAAATAAAATCTCAGTCATGTCCCTCATCAGTCACCTTCTCACCAAACTGGTGACTCCAAGATTGCTTTCCTGACTGGTGGCTCTTGCCGCCAGTTAGATCATACTGAGCATCAGGAAGACCTGCTTGGGATTACTTTTCCCTAAGTGTACAATATTATTTGTTTTCCCTCTGTTGTTTGAACCAGTATTTTCATTGGAGGCGACTCGGGTGTTTAGATATTTGAGTTTCTAACTGTGTATTTAGGAGCGGGATTTTCAGCATTAAAGATATCAGACTACTTTCCTTGTTAGTCCTGAATATTATTCGAGTTAGCAGGAGTGTTCAGAGAATGACATTTTTGAAAGTCAAGGAATTGTCACTGTACTGCAGAAAAAGTCTTACCTTCTCAACAGGTATAAATCATTATTATGACTATTACTTAAATCACTGATTCTTATCAATCAAAGATCTGTACCAATGAATATTCAGCTGTTTTGCTAGTTTTGTCTTGTTCTCTGAAGAGATAAATCTAATGGCAAAAGGTTGAACTTCATCCCATGAAGACCACTGATCCTGTCCTGGGTAAATTTTGACCACAAAAGAGACCAGAGATACCAAAGAATGTATTTTTTGTGAGAGATGAAGATACAGGTATTCATCTCTTGTTTTCCCAATATGAAAATACTATTTTCTATTGTGTTTGGTTATTGTGATGAATATTTGAATATCTGTCATTTTGATTAAGAAGCCTAGTTAGTGAAGATTAAAATAAAGAAAAATGTCGCTTACATTTGTTAAAGCAAAAAAGAGTTTTGAATCAAAGATTGGATTTAAAATTTAAAGATGAGAAGCTCATCTCTGTGTACTGTAGGAGAGATTTAAAGTTATCTGTTATAATTCTTTTATTTCTGCATGATCTTAGTTTTGCATATTTTATGATATATATAATAGAGTAGAATTACATCAGAATATTATTTTCTAATTGTTCTCCATTGTGATAATTTATTCATATCTGTATTCTTCCCACCTGTTTAGAGTATTTATAACGTTGTGGTCTTTATTTTTTTTTATTCAAATTACACTCCCCTGAAGGTAGATCAGTATCTCTTGTGTAAAGTTCAGAGTAGAATCAGTATTTCCAAGAAAAGAAGGGAGAATTTGACATGTTCTTGGTGTCCTCCACTCAGAAACTGGGAAATAAAAGCCTCCTGAGCTCTGCTGTCTCACTCACAGTCAGACAGAAATCATAGGACATCCATTGACTTTGAACAACTCAAGAGTAAACAACTATTACTTGTACCAAAATGAGCAAACTATAAAAAGATAGACAAATATATCCTGAAGTGTTTTTTCTCTTTACTTACCTGAACCCTTTAATCAGAAAGCTTTAGCTTTCCTTTAGCACTGAAGAAAATCTTACAGCAGTGTGAACTCCTAACCTGTAAGAGGACATCCACTGACTGTATTTTTGTCAGAGTACAAATTATGGAATTGTCTAAAATGTATGTAATTTATTTGTTCTGTACTAATGGATGCCATGCCAGGTAGGCAATTTTCTTTCACGAGTCCATTTCGTTGTGTTTTACTTGCTTTTACTTCCTTTACTTTTGTTACAAACATTGAGGGTAGGGGGATCTCTGTTCGCTGAGGCCAGAATCTGCAATGATTCTTGATAACTTCATGATTCACACTCAGAGAATGTTTTAGGAAATTGCTTATGAATTTGCTTGAGGCATTTTAACACAAGTGCTTCCGTCTGTGGAATTTGTTACTGCTATTTTAGATTGCTTTCAATTGCTTATTTTTGAGCAGGACTTATGTTAAACTGCACAAATAAGAGATGTTTTTTAAAGCACAATAGAATTCCGGGGTTCCCATGACTGAAATTCTGGTGTGTTGATTAACTCTAAATAAAACAGGTGTTAGAGTAATGGCCTTTACAAGTTAATTAATCTTCATTTTCAAAGGATGAGCTACCATTTGGCTTAGGTTTATTACACGTAAGTGTAAATTACAATGTGATTTACTGTTCTAAAGTAAAAGCCGCTCTCTAAGGACAGGTCTTGCCAGTAAACTGGTATTGCGAGCAAATTATGTACACCTTTGGTTGAAAACATTTCCTTAAATATATGTACAATTTGATGTATTGCTGATTCAAGAAATTTTGCTGAGAATATCAGTTTGAGGAAATACCAGCTATTTAAATATCTTCTAATCTCCAAAATAATATTGAAATTCCTCTTACAGTCATTACAGCCTTGATTTTATTTAGGTGTGAAGTATTTCTATTACAGGGCCAAAATCTTTTTTGTACATATGTGAACACTTGGAGAGGTTTTATTTACAGTAAACCAAGAAAGAGCTTTTTGACAGCATATGATATTGAAAGGGTAAATATAGTCCTCTTATTCTCACTGTAGAACACTGCTATATGTATAATAAGGCACCTTTTGGGAGGATTGATCTAGTTTCTAGTTTTTCAGATCAGAACAAAGTCAAGCCTGTTGAGGAGAAAAAAGATACATTCTACAAAATGCAGTGAGTCTAAGCCATAGATTTCTATATTTTTCTGACAGAATTCTGTAAGATTTTCACTTTAAGCAGAAAGTTGTCCTTTTCTTTTTGTTGTCACCCACTCAGTAGCGAAGTCAACTTCACTTTTGAGTTCTAATAGTCACGCTGTTTTCATTTGATGTGCTTCAAACCTTCCACAAAGTCCCAACTGCTTTCTGGTTCTCATGACACCAGGATAGTAGGTCAGAGTGTGGCCTGGATAACTATCTCCTCAGCTGGCAGGTGACAATGCTCATTCCTTTCACTTAGTGAGAGTCACTGGGAGGGCACCTCTGGACTCACCATTCCCACAGTGGTTGCATCCTCAGCCCACCTTGTGGCAGTCCTACTCCATCACTGCACTTGCACAGCAGTAAACTTGGGGAACAGTGGTGCCTTGTGCTGATATCCTCTTATGTGCACTTCTTTGGAAGAGAAATGAAATTTTCAGAATCCCAGCAGACATGTACCACCCCTGCCTTTCAAACCAAGGGATCTTGGAAATGTACTGCTTCACAACAAAGGGTTATGTCATTTTAACAGCACTAGCAGAACACAGTAAGTGTAATTTGCCTTTAGAAAGTGAGGTATTTACTTTTCATAGGTACATTCCCCTATCCTGATGTGTTAAATCATTTCCCATCTCTGTTGATTTTAAGATATCTTGGTTAGAGCACAGCTTTTGTGACTGGCTCCTAAACCGAATTAACTTTGATCTCACTTGATCTTGTTGTGACTTCTCATTTCCTCCACACTCCGGGATCTATTTTGCATGCTGTCCTGTTTTGGTGCAGTACAATTCTGTTCCCACAACCCCTCATGTCATTTGCCACCGACAGAATGTGCACCCTGCACTACCCTGTAAGTCTCATGTATGCCTCGTGTTGTCCTGACATATCAGTATGCTTTGGTGAGGTGCAGTGGAGATCTCTGGGGCTCTCAGGAGAGAAGGCAGCAGCCTGTCAGATCCATGGCTGTGACCTGTCTCCCACCCAGAGGTGACTTGTGTCAGGCAAAGAAGGGAATGAGGAATTAGTATATAGGTTGGAAATATCTTGAAGGTGACTGCCAGGATGGGAACAGTTGGGAGGTGCTAAATGGTTGAGCTTGTGCAGGAACTGCAGAAGGGTAGAACATCATTGTCCCAAATCCTTGAGAAGAAACTTTCATTCTGTCAATGACTCCTGGCATTAAACCTCTTGTTAAACAAAATTCAGCTCTTACAGTAAGCTCCACGTATTTTTCCTTTTTTTCTTTATCCTCTTTTTTCACTCCTTTTCAATACCTCCATCTCCTCAGTTGATTCTTTTTTTCATTTGTCAAAAGATTTCTTTTTTTCTTCCACAAATCCCTTTCTTGTTTCTCCTTTTGATGTGGCTTTTCTCTGTGTTTCCCTTTCAACCCTCAGAGCTTATTTTAGTCTCTTCTCTGTATTTGTTACATGGAGGAGCGCTATTGAAAAATTAAAAGTAGATTGCATGAGATTTTCTTATTTCTCTTTTTCCTCTAGAGGCCTGTTTCTCTTCCCTGCTATTTCTATGAAGTTTACCGTTCCCAAATGCTTCCTTCTTCTCCTTCCAAATTATTTTACTCATCTTTTGCTCTCTTGCTCTGTCCTTCAACTTCCCCTTCACTTACTATTGCTTGATATTTAATTTCTCAGGCAGGGTGAGTCTTTGTGGAAGCAGCCTGGATAAATACTCCAATCTGTACCTCAGCTCTGCTGACAAACACCAGCTTCCCAACTGCATCAATACTGGCTTTTTGTTCCATTTTTTTCCTATTTCACCCCCAGCAGCAGCAGCGAGGTTGGCAGTATTAAGTGCTACAGCCACATTATAACCACAGCCTTGTATAACCCATTAAAGATCAGGTCTGTATGACATTGTAATTTTAATAGCAGTCGCTGGCAGCCTATCTCTGCTTGTACTCCTATTATTACAACCACCAGTAGAGCTGTTCTACTGGGAAATTTCAAGTGTAGACAAAGCTTTAATCAACAGTAATCTGATCCTTTAAAAATGCAACACCAATTCATTTATTTCTCATTTCACATATGAAATTTTAATAGGTACAATCACCCTTAAGGATGTTTCAAATATTAACATTATGCACAATTACAAAACAGAATCTTTTTTCTGTATGAAGCTATCAGCATCTTTGAACCAAGTAAGTAGTTTTCTGTGCAGACATCAAGTTTACTATCAATCAGAAGCTTATTAACAGCTGTGTTAGTCCTAATTAAGTGCAAAGCAATGGAAGACTTTTTAATTAAGTCTTATTTTCCTAAGAGGAGTCTGATGGGGTTTTTTTTTCCCTCTTTCTTTTCCCCACCTCCATCCTTATTTACTGTATAAAGTCATCTTTAAAAATAGCTGGGACACAAGATGGGGCCATTGACATGAGGCCAAGGCACCAGGAAATCTTTCCTTTACAGAATGGCTGTGTTGTGATTATACTGACCATATCTTTTTCCTCTGGTTTTGCAAAATAATTCTGATTTTTTTAACTTTCCTGCAGTGTTTTTAATTTTGTTTTCTTTTTAGTTTGAAATGTATTTCCTGCATCCTCAGTTTCAACCGAAGTAGAAATTAATTTTAGTGTATTAATTCACACGAGAGAAAGTGGAAATGTGTGACATCATATACACCAAAGAGGTCCTTGTTGCCTGACTAGACCTCTGTGTGCAGTACAATGCAGTAAATACTCAGTTGTTATGAGAAAGAATTGGCCTCACAGGTAAGCTGAAATTTAGAAGTCTCTACAAGTGTTTGATTTTCTTAGTCCTGAGCAGTGCCCAGTGGTGTGTGTGTACAAGTGAAGGAGGGAGAGAAGTGCCCTGAAAACTTTCGTAATCTGCACATTCTACCCAACACTGTTGGAGCAGGAGAACTTCTGTAACCACAAATGATGCTTGGATTATTACTTTGCCAAGAGGATGAGCAGTGTGTACATGTAAGAGGGCAGAGTAACCTCTCCCTGCTCTTGACAAAGTATTGTCAAGCACGAATATTCTTCTATACCACTACAGGTATAAAATGCCTTTACCTGAGCTCTGTTCAGTCTCTATTTTAATCGGAGATAAAATGTCCTGAGGCAAATCCTGGCCTGGATGAGCTCACAGTTACACCAAGGACTCCTGTGAAATGCTGACAGTTTACAAGGGGTGAGGATCTGACCTCTACACTTTAAAGATGGATCACCACATGAGATGAATTTCAGGATTTACTTCTCTAACCAACCCCTGAGCTCCTGGGTTTCCTCTTGCATGTTTTAGGCAATAGGCTGTTTTCTTTTGGACAATGTGTTCAGCAGGAAAAGCTTAATGTGTTCCTGTCAAAAGTGTTCCAATGTGCAAAGGTGGAAAGATCAAGGCATTGGTCAGCAAGTTTAAGAGGAACTGGAGCCTAAAAGCCATTAAACCTCATGGTGTTGCCTATCTAGGCTTAACACTATGGGCTCTAAAGAGCAGGAATTGTCATTTTCTGAGGGTTTGCAGAGCACTTGTTGCAACCTGAGCTGGCTTGAGCCTCAGACACTGGTGTAATGTAAGCACTGAGGTCTGTAAAATCATAGTAACAGTCAGGGTGTCTTTAAAATGCTCTGGCTCAATTATAGCAGTAAATCCAAGTCTAGATATAGCAGCTCTTCATTTATGGGCACAGGTATGTCATAATTGTCTGTAATAAAGTATGATAGAAATTAAAATGGCCACACTTTACCTCCTGCTTTGTGGAGCAAACCAGTGAATGTTTTTTTTCAGCAGCACCTATTGTGTGGTTTCTGTGTTGTTTCCAACACAGGTTCTGGGTTTGTATATTTAGAAGTTTCTGTTCAGTAATCAATACCTGGTATGTTCTGGTTCATTACAGCCACAGGGGTTAATGAATGACTATTGTTTATACGTTGTCTGATGTTAAAGCTTAATCCATATTTGGGTCTGATGCCAGCTTTGTTTCCAGGAAGAAAGAACTGAGATAATGGCTAGGCATATTTTAAAAGAGAATAGGGGTTTTATAAGGGTTATAGATCATTTTTATACTTTGGTTATCTTGAGTACATTGGACGTGTATGCTTCAGGATTGCCCAAGTCTGATTACTTTTTTTTCCCCTTACTTTAATAAAAAGCAGAATAAGCTCATTAATTTCTTCCACTTCTTTTCCCTGTCTCTCATACACTTATGTAAGGTTTATATTCATATAAGAAACACTAATATCCTCTGAAGAATAAATTTTAAAAATGTCATTTTCCTTTTTTTGACTGCAATAGCCATCTTTAGGTGGGAACCTTGACATCCGAACAGGATTCTCTAAGGTCCTCTGGACCAGGCAGCTTCTTGTAACCAAACCTGCACTGGCAGCTGTTTTTAGGGGTGCTTGGAAAGGGTTGCCAGAGGTTGGAATGGGCTGCCCAGGGAGGCAGCGGAATCGCTGTCCCTGGAGGTGTCCAAGGAAGGAATGGATGTGGCACTCAGTGCCATGGTCTGCTCGACACAGTAGTGTTTGGTCATAGGTTGGACTTGATGGCCTTGGGGGTCTTTTCCAGCATAAGAGCTTCTATGTTTTTGTAATGGAGGCCTTGGAAATGACTTTTTAAAAACAGATAATACTGTAAGGTTTCTGAAGATTCTGCCCATTTTCCATGTAAAATATCTGCTTTCCCAAGGTGAAAATTTATTTTCCTAGCTCCTAGTCTGCCAAGAGATCTGCAACACTTACCTTGTAGCATTCTCCCTTGTTTAGTGAAGATTTTTTAACTGTTGGAATTTCTTTGTTTTTCTGTCCTAGTTAAACATATTAAGGAGCACTATAAATGACACAGTGTTTATTTGATGAGCTACTGTTTTCTGGCAAAATTGAAATTAATCTTTAACAAAACTATGTCATAAAGGTGAATTCATCTTTTAGGTTGATACTGTGAAGTAGTACAGCATAGGTTTTCATGACTATACTTACAATTTCCAAGAAAAATAGAAAAATATCATGCAAACATTACCATGTCCAAATCAGATAAAAGGTGATACTTAAAAAAAACAACTTACTCTGTTTCCATAATAGTTGGTTTGCTAATTATCTATAAAGATTCAGGAATAGGGCAGCCATAGTCTGTAGAAAAATATATTAGGGAGTTGTTGGAGGATTCTTAGCATTAACCAGGAAGTGTTTTGGAATAGATGGCACATTAATACCTACTGTGAAAGAAAAGGAGACTGTGAGGTGAAATAGAAGGAAGTGGAATCAGCAGCACAAGGGTGACTGCCATTACAGGTCCCTGAAAAAAAAAGGAGAATGCACCTGTCTGGAATGAGGAGAATGCACCTGTCTGGAATGAGGAAAGTCAGCAAGAACATCTTTGAAAGAGATAAAAGGACTCTCATCCCCCTTTTCTCCCTTTATTTATTCAGTGAACTTCAGCCCTTGCAGAAAGCACCTGGCTGACAGCTCTGTACCTTGTAGTCCTGGGAGTATTCCCAGCAGGGTGTACACTACAGACATCTACAGCACCAGTTTCCCGTTTGCTCTCCTGACGGGAAATGTGGGCTATGCTTTTATTTCCAAGGTGTGCCCTGTCACGGGCCTTCTGCCCACCTCTGCAGTGGGGTGAGCACAGGCTGGGGGGTCTGCAAGGCTTGGAGACTGGACTGAAATGAGGCAGCTCATTGCTGTTAGTGCCCCAGCCATCATCCCCACCCTTTGGTGGATGTTGCCACCCCTGAGGCAGTGATGTCTAATCCACTCATGAATCAATTATTGAACTGTCGCATTTTTCAGCCTGGCCTATTAAATTAAACTGACATCAGTCTCATCTCACAAAGACATTAGGTAGTGATGAATTTCAGGTACTGTTAACCTGGTTTTGAATTGGCCAGCTAGAGACAGACAGATTCATTTTACATTCCAGCTGCCAGAACCACTGTCATGTCCTATCTTGCTGTTGTGGCTTTTTGATCAATGGCTTTCCTTGCTAACTCCTGAGAAGGAGCAATTTCATAAGAAGAAAGGGAGCATAAGAAAGCCAAAAAGGTCAAAACCTGGATTTATTTTTTTCTTCCTTTAGTAGCACTGTGAGGAAGAGGGTGCATATGTAAACAGTGAGATTGGCTGTTTGGCTGGTTAAAAAAAGCTTCCCTGAAAGAATCACAAAATGGATTAGGCTGGAATGGATCCTAAAGATCATACAGTTCTTCCTGCCATGGTAGGGACACCTTTCACTAAACCAGGATGCTCAAAGGCCCACCCAGCCTGGCATTTAGCTCCTCCAGGGATGGGGCACCCACAACTTCTCTGAGCAACCTGTGGCAGTGCCTCACTACCCTCATAGGGAAAAGCACAATATTGCCTACACGGATTTAAAAGGCACTGTTTGGAATTAATGCAGCCCAAGTCAGGGGAATTTACTTCTGTGGAAAAATGGAAAAGAAATATTCCATATTGCCAACAGCATTGCTTTATACCTGCAGTATGCCCACTGTGGATAGGCCCTGCTTGCTCAATGCTCTACTTCATCCACTGGGTGCACCTGGTGAGTAAAATACAGAAGCTTTTTTACTGTGGCCTGGAAAAATGTGGAAGGTCCTCAGAATGCTCTGAGCTGAACCTGCATGTGTTTGGCTTTGTCTGTACTCATTCCCTTCTTGGATTCCGGTTTTATTGGTAACTGAAATAGAACAGGAAATGTGTTGGTTCACTGCTTCCACACTTTATCCTCTTTTCTCCCCCCAGGACTTTGGGGGGACTGGTGAATGTCTGTGTTCTTCCTTTTGACTCTTCAAGGCAAGATGGATCCACTGGAGACCTGTTACAAGGGATGGCCAGAAGGGCAGCCTGTGAGTTTGCAGAGTGGGGTCCTTGCCAGTGCTAACGCCCTGCAAAACCTGTGTTTGTGAGTGCCCTTCTCTTCAAAAGCACTTGGTCTTTTTCATTGTGGGGGGGGAAAAAAATCGGCAAGGAAATGCTGGCAGATATTTCCTGCCTGCTGGAGCTGTGGATTCATTACTATTAATAGAACTCTTAATTGACTATTTGAGAGCAGCTATAAAAATTGATTAGATGCATATGAGGAAATAAATATGGGTCAGTCTGTAGCGGCACAATGATATGAATTTGATGACCTACTAGGACACTTTTGTGTCTAGCAAAGGATTTTTTAATAAACATTAAACACTTCACCCAAATTCTGCCCTCTAGCACTTCTCCTAGTCTAATGAATGTATAATGAAAGCAAATATTTGGTATAGCAAAAGAATCCCATTTTTTTAAAACTCATTCCTGTACATTTTTAAGAGGTTAGGTTACTTGACATGTAAAGCATCTATGAATTTTAAGTGAGGCCAGATTAGTAAGGCTCTGTAGTTGGTCTTTCATCTTAATGTGACCAAGAATGTCCTCTAGCTCACTCTATTTACTAAGAAATTAAAAAATAGCAAATTGCACATCACTGCGGGCCATATGTCCATTCCTCTCTTGGGCTCTGCTCTACAGCAATGTTAATTGACTTGCCCAAACCCTCTTCTCCTGAGTTGTGACCACTGCTGATGAAACAATCAACAATGCTCCTGAGCAGAATAGGGAATGAAAAAACAATGTAAAACACTGAACCACGTTAAGAATAAATTCTTTTCTGCAATAGTGTGATAAAAAATTAATACTGACATATAACCTAGGCTTTCAAAGTAAAATCTTGTTTTAAACTTGCTTTAAAAGTGGGGGTTTCAGCATGGTCTGAAAGTCAGAGACTTTTTAATGGCACTTTACACTGAGAAAACAAAACCAGTAATATACAAATTATTGACCCTTACACATTTATTTCTGGTTTAGTAGACTTTGAATACGACGCACAAAATTTTTAAGAAACCTGCAAGGGCTGTTAAATAAAGACTATATATGTTAAATAAAGACTATATATTCTTCTATTGGGCAAATTGATAAATCTGTATGTAGAAGATAAATTGGACTAGACTACATTGAACAAAAGTAAGAAGAATCGTAAGCTTGTAAGCCTGTAGTGTATTAATTATTTTCACTTGGGTCTTCAGAGAAACTCCATTAAATCACAGGCTTTGTTTTTTAAGCCAGTACATAACGTTTGGATGAGGATGTATTACTCCATTATGGGACACACCTGAGTGCAGGACCCAGCTGAAGCCAGTTTTCCCCACAGCCAGTGGCAGGTGCTGTGGTGGCAGTTGCCCTGGGCTCCTTGCCCAGCCCATAAAGAGGTGTTAGTGGGCTTCCATCCTCTTTGGGCAGCCGAACCTTTGGCTTCAGACCTTCTCGGCTAAGGGCTAAGTGGGCTGTGGGAAGGAGAGAGGAAGAGCCCAGGAGATGGGCCAGAGGCTGGCAGGAGCCCAGGCTGCAGCCCTGGAGCTGCCTGCACTTTCCTGCTTGGCTTAAACTCTACCCCTGCCCACCTGCTGTCCCCAGCATCTGCAGAGTGCTCAGTCCCCAACCAGCCAGGGAAGATCAACCACAGGAAATTTTTGTGAGTACTCCTTCTAATGCTTACCTTGAGGGTGCCTATGGGGCTCCTTCTCAGTGCCCTTCATCCAAACCCGATGCTGAATGTGGGATTTTCCAGTTCCTCTGCAGGCATATGTAGCTAACTCTTCACCCCTACCTAATTTTTTGTGTTAGATAACATGATCAGGTCAGAATTTCCTGCACTTTCCTTCTAGCACTTTTTTTTTTTAATGCCTAAAATAGTAGGGCTTGTGGATGTAGAGAAAATGCTTCAAATACCAAAAAGACCCAGAAATGAAAAAGCAAATATAATAAAAACTTCATTATCATTAATAGCCTGATCACTTTCCTTAGTAGTTTTGTAATTTTTTTTACTCCTTGAAGCTGGCAATGTGCAAAAATGGAACATGGTTTTGGCAAGCATATTCCAGATTTTCTTTATAATGTTATTTGGTTAGTAGCTATGAAGTAGGAATTTTAATAGCACTTTTTTTTCCTATGCATGGTCAATCTATCTTTTTACTATGACGAGTTATTTTAAACTACTTAGTATTCAGGATATTTGCAGTTGCAACGAACAAGTTCATTTAAACACCAAATCAATCAGTATTTTCACTAGAGAGAAATTTTTAAGTACCAATTAAGAATGAAAAAGTGATCTACATTCTCTAATACAATATTAATGTGCTGAGAGGGGTGATCCCAACTGCATGAGAAAAAAATGCAGCTCTGCATATGCTTGCCTTAAAAAAGGGTTTTCTTCTGTCACTTAGAAATAATTTAATGAATAAGAAGTGGTTCTTTTACTGCTACTAATGAACGGAAATCCCATCAAATTGCAAGGCATCAACACAAGGACATTACTCTTAAACTAAAAGTGCTGTAGATTATCACAGTGATAATGGAGGCCATGAGCATTTTGTGGGATGGATGGACTGTTCTCGTGGTGCTGAGCTGGAGTTACCTTTCAGCAGTGCATAGATCACAGCTAAGAGTTATACCAGGTGCTTAATTCTGTTATTCTCTGTTGAAATATCAACCTATCTGCTCGTAATGAGACCATTTAAAAAATCATAATTACAGAGGCCGTGAAGAAATCACATCCTTTAGGCTGATCAGGGTGTGCACTGGTCTGCTGAGGGAAGTGGTGGAGTCTTGCTGATGGAGTACCTCACACCCATGTTGATGGATCAATTGGACATGTCATGGTGGGAAGAACACTGGCCTGGCTCTGTGTTCCAGTGGCCACGTTCTCCTCTGGCACCCGCAGTTTGGGTTTTGTGCGCTTTGAAGGAAGGGGAGCAGCACATGAAAAGCCTTGGGGGAAGGGGACCTGAGCTTTTACAGGAATCAGGTGCAGGTACCCTGTTTAAGTGGGGATTAGATTGCAATGGAAAGAGGATTTTACAGGCCTCCAACAACTGGAGGGCAGTTCAGGAGACCTAAAACAGAAGGAACGGGTGCTTTAACCAAAAGAGGTTTTATCACCTTCACTTAGATAGCTTTGTTTCAGCTTAACGCCCACTTGGCTCTTTAGAGTCGATCTGCCAGGAACATTGCTGAACAATAAGGTGACAACCTCACCCTATCAAAATGACATAAAATACATTTTCTTTTAAGTTGTGTTTGAACTTGTCTTACCATAAAAGTATTTTTAGAGCACAGGCACCTTGGGGGAACATCTGAAAATGTGAACAGAAAAAAAAAAAAAGAACCTGAAGTTGAATTGTTGAACCAAAGATTGCCTGGCCTCTCCAAGGATTTCATTAGTGCCTTTCCTGTGAAACAGTTTCAGGAGCCTATTTACAACAATTTTGGTTTTCTTATTCAAGTGACTCTCTTGCATTAATTTGTATAAATGCTTTTTCTTTCCTGCGATATTTCTGTAAGTGTTATCTAAATATATAATTTAAAAAGAATGTTGGCTTAACTATTTTAAGATAGTATCTTTATGAAATAGGCTTTTTTTAGACCAGCAAAAGATATGGAATCTTTCTGATTATCTAGGGGGAAAAAGTATTTATTATTCATAAACACAAGGATTTGTGCATATAAAACTAGAGCCATTGAAGTTGGCTCGATATACACAAATTGAAATCAATCCATGTTGTTCTTAAAGTACTTGTTTTGCAGTTTTGGCATGAAGAGTTTGCAAGTAAAACTGTAAAGCTTCTGCTCTCTTGCTGGTTTATAAATAGTTTATATATTAGGCATTTAGTATGCGTTTTTTAATAAATCATTACTTGTCCTGAAATTCAGGATGCTTTGATCTGTGCAGGTTTTCACAAATATGTAGCGCCTCTAGGATGACCCCAGTGCTGGCAGCAAACTGCACGGGAGGGCTTTTCACAGGAATATTCCAAATTTTTGCAGTTTGGTGCGCAGCAGCCCAGCTGTGTGCTACATCACCCTTTCCCCATGCACCTCTGGGTGGGTGGTGTTGGAGATACCACAAACCTGGGCTCGAAGTTACTGTGCAGAGGAGGAAAACACCTTCCTGGATATTGCTGTGATAATCCCAGCCTAACAAGGTGAAGATACATCTAAGAGATCCCTTCAGAAGAGAGTAGGAAGTGCAGTAATTGGGGAAGTGAATGGAGTCATGTGGGAAAATATTTGTAGCAGATGACTCTTCCAGCACTGCGACTGTCACAGTAAAGAGCTAATGTGTAAGTTAATGCTGCCTCAGGCAGGATTAACTTCTGATTTGTTGGGATTGAAGATTGCTAATGGCCTAGCCAGCTTGTCTGGGAAGGAGACTTACTGTACTTGCTTCTCTTACCTGGCTGTTGCTTGGCTTATTTTACTGAGCACCTAGCACTGAATTTTCACTGTCCGCCCAACTCCTGAGGGGGCACAGGAGCTGCTGCCGAATCCAGGGCAGGGCAGAGCCATTGGTGAGGTGATTTGTGCATGAGAACAAATCAAGGTGTATGACTGACTGCTTTCCTGGTCTCTCCTTGGGCTACTCTGCTGGCACAAAAGAGCTTGTGCTACTTCCCTGGACCAGACTCATAGTAGCTGCTGCCAGTGGGTGAATCCCAAAGAAAATGGCAAATTTGCTCGCTCTGGGAATGTGATGCTTGTGTTTAGGTGATCCACTTTGGTGTGCTGAGGCTTTTCAGCATGAGAGAAGGTGCTTCCTCCATTGATGGAGGGTGTTTGTCAGGGTGATAAATGCTGTAATGGACAGAGATAGGAGCATGCCCTCTTCCAGGCCTAGTCCTAGTTCTTGCTTTTCTCCTCTGTTGTGGAGGGATGGCTGGGGTCCTTCTGGTGTGCCCCAAGTATTGAATGGAGGTAAATTCCCATGGGAACCTCCTGTGTGCCCCTTTCCAGTTTGGGTGTGAGGAAATGAGCTCCCAGCATTGCTGACACACTCAGCAAGGTAGACTTGGTGTGGGTGGGAATTCTCTGGGGACATTTGCCATGGAGCTTTGTGTATCTTCTTGGATGGTGTCTTTGCTGGAATTTAGTCTCTTTTTGCATTTCTTCCTTCCTTTGCTTCTGAGCTCTTACTCTGCTCCCAGCTCCTTCTCTGGAAAACTACTTCAGTGTGCTCTGCTATGCTGAGGGCACTATTTCTTCAGCTTCTGGCTATCTTCTCACCTCCAGTGTTTTGCTTCTCCTGATGGAGAGACAGAGCACTGTTATGTATCCCAGCTGCAGTAGGTTCTGTAGATTTGTGTCTCTGTATCAGCAGTTGTGCAGTCAATCCACTTTCTTGTTAAAGTGCATGATATTTCAATACTGCTATGTAGCTGCCCTCTTAGGATAGATGTGAATTTAAAAAATATTAAAATTAAAAGCAAGAGATGGAGAAAAATTAGTTTTTAAAATGAGTTTTCCTCCTTTTTATAAAACGTGCTAAATGTGGGTGGAAGTGTTTGTATAGACTCAGCAGCCTTGAATTAGGATTTTTCTTGAATTTTTTTTCTCAACAGGATGTTGGCATTTGCACCTAGAAACAGTATTTCAAATACAATATTTTTTTAATGTGTCATCTTTTCATGAATATACCAGCACTCAGCTGTTGCAGAGGTAACAAGACCCATCAGCATCCATCAGTCTGAAGGAGCCTCTGTGATTGCCATTTTAGAGAGTCCTGCCTGTTGTGAAGCTTTCAGGCTGAGTGCTGAATGGAATATTTTTTAGCTTGTGTGTGCACAGTGGTTGTGTGAGGAGGCAGAGGGGATGAATGGTGTTGGTGAGAAAGCCAGGAATTCCTTCAGGAATTCCTTCAGGAATTCAGAACCAGGACATGTTCTCCTTCTAGAATACGAATATGGATAAATTGGTGCTAATGGCTGTTATGCACAAGGGGAAGGATCTATCCCATTGCATGCTCTGGGAAGTGCAATTTAAAGCTTTCCTGAGGCATCTTGAAATTAAATTTCTTGCAGTATCTACCTTTGAGTTGTCTCACATGCAGAACTCCCACTGACTCAACAGGGCTTGCTGCACACAGATCAGTGGTGGGAGATTTCTCTTTTGTTGTATCTTTCCAAGAGATGTAAAAGAGACAGTGGTAAATCATTGTTATGATAGATAGGTGCTTGCTTGTGTGTGTGGTAGGGATTCACTATGACGTGTGTGCTTTTGGGTTGTGTGAATGCCAAAGCACTGGAAAAATAACCAATTAAAAAAATGGTCAGGAATTTTCTTCAATCCCTAGAAGAGGGATTGAAGAAGAAGAGCCTCCTTTTTAGGAGTACCCTTCCCTGCTGACAGGAGTTAAAGGAATGTAGATTGGTCAGATGAGCTATAAAGACTGGATTTTTCAAATGGCTAGCAAGAACATATGGATTTGCTGTGAGAAGAATTATACAAACTAAAACAAAATCCCCATAGCCACAGGACTTGGGTGACAAAGAGATGTCCCCCTAAAAAGATGGATTCTGTAGTAGGTGTGTCAGGGCTTTTACCATCTTCCTCAGATGCACCTGGTATTAGTTATGGTCAGTGATTGCAATGTGGGATTCAGCTGGCCTCTGCAGCTGACCAGTTCCCAAGTTCTGTTTTTTTCCAATTCAAAGAATTCAAAGAGTCTGAATCCTTTCAGCTCTGCAGAAGATGGACTTGTGTTATCATAGTTATGCAGTGTTTGGCCAAATCCCCTCCATTTTGCTTGCAAAATTAAGGAGGCAGCATGTGGATTGTTCTGCTGAAACATCAGACTAACACGTGATGCTGGTGTCTGCAGTGCCAAACTGCTGCTTTGGGGATCTTACCTTATTTCTTTTTCCTTCTTTAAACACAAGGGAAATTTTGAAATGATATCTTTTTCTTAAACAGATTTTTGAAATCAGTGGGGGTTAATTAAAAACTAAACTTGGAATCTACAAACATCCAGAAATTATTTACACTGTTGTTAATTTCTTCTTTAATATTCATAAGTGTTTTCTGTTAATTAAGAAGAGAGGGAGAACATCAAGAAAGGCTCAGAACAAAGCAGTTTGCATACAGATTAAGGACGGAGTTCTCAAAGAACTGGACTAAATACATACTGCCAGCACTGAGTGAGGAATTTATATGCAGCGAATGTATCTTGCAGGCAAAAAATTGGGCAGACTTTTGCCTTAAACTTACTGCATCAGAATTTGGCGTGATCTTCTTACCAGCACGGTTGCCACTTCCCTGCTTTCAGGCACTGGACATTCTGCAATCTTAAAGCAGTTTTATAGATGCATTAAATGACCAGGGCTGGAAGGAACCTTATAAAGAGCATCTTATTTCCATCAGCCTTTCAGCAGACCAGGTTGCTCAGAGCTCCATCCAACCTGCCCTTCATCCAGGTTTGGGGCACCCACAGCTTCTTTGGGAAACCTGTTCAGCAGGCACAGGTGATGCACCTTTCTCAGTGAACCTTTTCTCACATGTGGAGGTATTTGCAGCCACTTCTGTGTCTGTAACCTTCACCAGCTTTCTTCTTTCCAATTTTTAGGAGCACCTGTTTAGCTTCATTCCTACAGTGTATTTGCCTTCAGTATTGAAACAACCTCCTACTGTCAATCTTTTATTTGAGTTGTTTTGAATACTGACCTACTGGGCTGTGATTTTTCAACTCTGTAGGGTGTGGGTGAGATTTAAATAATGCACTTTAGAATACACTTATGAATAAAAGTACTGTATTTCCCTAGGCAAGGCTTGGGAATTGTGTCAGTTGTAAATAGCTAGACTTGATGTCTGTATGGGTTCTCAGTATAGAGAAGACATTGAAGGAATGACCTTAGTTAAAGATGTATTTCATTTAGGACATTGAGTGGCTAATCTGCTTGAGAAGTAGAAAACCCAAACACCTAGGTCCCTAAAAATGCCCTTTGTAAACAGGCTGTGTGATTGGCATTCCTGCACTGGTGGCTGCTGTCATGCAGTGCTACCAAGACAGGCTTATTTTCAGGTTTCCCATTTCAGCATCCCTGCCTAACATTGTGGCAATCTTCTAAGAATGAGCTGTGCAGATAACAGAAAGCTAGAAGTAAGGAAAATAGAACTTGGAAGAAAAAAAAAAAGTTAATTGTATTTCTTACCTCAAATCAAAGGTAGCAAATTTTTTGTTTTTTCAGGTTGTTTGTTTTGTTTTGGTTTGGTGTTTTTTTTTTTTTTTTTTTTTTTTTTTTTTTTTTTTTTTCCCTTGTTTTGCTTTGTTTTCCTAAGGGTGTAGAATCTGGAATGTTGCTGAGGGAAGTAATAGAATTAAAAACGAATAAGAGTTCCCCTGTGCTCCAGGGAGGCTGTTGTATGCTCTGAACTCATTGTAAACAATATTCTAGGCTGTGACAGTAAGTCAAAAGTTGCAGAAAAATTTATTTTGGCAAAGGTTTATGGAAGAAATGAAGGATATAGGAGAGTCTGGATAGCAGAAGCAGACTTCAGACTCTGGCAGCTTGAGCACAAGTTAGAGACCTGGGTTAGAGATGAGCCAGCTGTATGTACAAATACATTTCTGTGATCTTTTTGATAGGAAAAAGATCACAAATTATATCAGAAAATACAGGGTCAACTGTAGCAAGAACACCTCGGGGGAGATGGGAGTTGCAGTAATATCAGAAGACATCTGGTAATGGGGCTACAGCAGATATTTTTCCCCCTCAGGGATGACGATGGAACAGTAATTACCAAGAAAGCCAGGAAGCTGCAGAGTGCAGGAGAGTCTTGCCTGTAGTTAGAGATGCTGAGGTCTGGAATATATAGGGAGCAAAATCTGGTCTCTGAACAACGGAATCTGCAGGTGGTGACAGGTAAGAAGGCAAATGGAATGGGGAAGGAGGAGAAAGAACTGAACACTGGGATAAAGTGACTTCCTCAAAGAGCTAATGCACATCAGTTATTTTCTTTAAAAGTTCATCAGCTAATGCTACTGCATCTCTCTAACCCAAATTTTATATGAAACTAAACCCATGAAACGGAATAGTCCATGTATAACTGGCTACAGTTGCATCAGTCCCTATGTCACCCTCTTCTCCTGTGGGTGCCCTCAGAGCTGCTCATCCCAGTATCAGTCGCTCACTTTCTCTCAAAAAAACCTTCAAATTGCTCGGTTTGTGCTATTGGAGCCCTCTGTGACTTTGATAAGTTGTTATACTGTATTTATATGTAAGCATGAAACATTCTTCTCGTTGAATAAGAGGTGAACAAGTGGCAATGAAAATGCAATTGAGAACAAAATCCTACACAGCTGAATAAATTCTGTCCTTTGCGTATTAATGAAGATCTGGTGGGATCAGCAGAAGGTACAGTAGTGGGGAAGTGTTTGAGTGGGTCTGTCCAACCCCCATGTGAGAACCAAAGGAGAGGGGAGTTAAGTCACTGCAGAAAAGGGTTTAAAATCCACAGATTAAAACAAAAATCATAGATGTTGTTTTCAAAGAAATAAGGCAACAGATACTATTTTCATTTTTCAGCTGTTCACAGAAATAATTTACCACATCCATTTGTTTGTCAAGAGACCACTGGCTGCTCACTGGTGTAGGGAAATCTACCAATATAATAAAGCTTTTCTGTTTCTGAGCATTAAAACATCAAACACTGAGTAGCTTTGAAATGCCTGTTTTTTAACTGAGGTCTTTCTAGAAGTAAAATTAACTGCACATCACTATTTAATGCATGAAACCACAATTTACTGTCCTGAGAACTAATTTCAGCTTGCTGCAGTTGTAAACTTGCCCTCAATTAATGCGCTACTGGGCCCAATTCAGAGATGGGTAAAGTCAGCAGGTCTTTCCAATTACTTTTATGGATATCAGATGAAGTCTTTAATTAATGCACCACTGAGTGCTCAGGCTCATTTAAAAATTTCTCATTTCTAGATAGAATGCAGATCTTTCAAAATGTCATTGTACTTTAAAGCTGTTCTGCTCTCTTGGATGAGAAGTTATTTACACTTGTGTGACTACATCTGATATATTCCTTCTTTCCTCACACCATAATATGCCTACAGTATGTGTTTTGATATATTATGTGTATCTTTGAATACATAATATATTACCAGATGGTATGTGATTAGCAGGGTACACTAAAGTAGAAAGATGTGTTCTGCCCTGGGTACGTGTACACAGTCTGGTAGTGTACGTATTTAAAGTGAATATTTCAAGATGTATTTTTAGGAGAGAAAATAATCTGTTGGTATAGGCAAAAGTTCTGTGTGTGCAGTAAATGAGCCTACCCGGGAAAGTTTCATATGTAACGTGCTACTGGAAGTATTGGAAAACTACCTCTAATTCATGAGGTCAGCCTGGTGAAATTTTGACTGAGGACTAAATATTCAGATTCCACTGGCATGGTTTCAGTCCCAAGAGCTTAATAGTTCAGATTTGGAATGTGGAATAGTTGTCCCTAATTTGTAGAGGAGCAAATAAAAAGTGTTTCTGATGGGTTACTGGCTACTTGGGTGGGAGCATGTGAAAGCCATTGCTTTCTCAAAACAAGTAACCAAAATGCCAGCTTTGGGGTTAAGCTCCAGCATCAAGGAAAGCTTATGGATATCTTTCAGACTCCTGAAAAATCAACATTTAAATCAGAAATATTGATAGAGCCCTGCATGAAATAATGTAATTTGCTCTTAGAGTTCAGGCTGGTGTTGTGAAGACACCTGAAGTTATGGTCATCTGTTCCTTGCATAGCTTTTAATCATAAGAAAATGAATGTCATTGGCCAAACTTTCAGCTCTTAGCAATAAAAATTACACAGTGAAGAGGAATTATAGACATTCCAGAAGTGCACTGTTTATGGGTCGATTCCAGTTTGGAGGTAGGTTTAGGTTGGTAACTGATAGAAAATTCATGCAAGAGCCTTACCTCACATAAATCAATAAGGCTTCCTTGATTGTAATGAGCTAATGCCAATTTATACCACCTGAAGAGCTATTGCCCAGATTTACAGTGTAAGTATAATTACTATGACATAGATTTGCTTTGGTTCACTGAGCTGGCAACCAGCAAGGTTTAGAGTATCATTTCTTTTTGTTCTCGCTTAAATTGCCTTTCTAGAGGGTGGCTGGAGTTAGAACCCAGACCCGAGTTTCCCTCCCAGTCTGCTGTTTTAATGGTATTATGTATAAAGTAGAAATCCTTGTGGAGTGTGGAGCTCCTTCTTACAGGCCCTGTGTGCTGTTGGCACAGCAGGGAAGGGCCATTCCAAGGTGGTGCTTGGCACAGCCGGAACCTGCTGACTCCTCAGTGCCTGCAGGAGACTCCATGCCCCTTTCAATGATGGCTGCTGTAAGCAGCTGCAATTTGTGCATTATTTTGTTAAAAGACACTTCTTGTCTTTGGCCACAAGCTTTCCTGGTCTCCAAAGTATCTCAGCACAGGTCTCTCTCTGCCTGGCTACAGGCTACCATTCAATTTCCATTAATTTTCTCCTTTTCCGTTCATGATGTGTCTTCCCCAACTGTTAATATCAGTAAAAAATAAATCAAGATGATGTAGTAGTAATTAAAGCATGGGTGGCCCATTATACTGGGTGGGCTTGGTCCCTCCAAAAGTAGATTCTGCACTCAGCTGTGCAAGTGCACCTGGAGTTACTTGGTGCAACCACTGCGATCTCTGGATGCACCTGAGAGTAGGACATGCCCTTGGCCCTGGGAGATATTATTTTAAGATATTGTTAAGCTCAGTACAACTTCTGATTTTAAGGGGTTGAAATGCCATGTAACTCAGAGAAAATTGTGCAGGAGGGAGAAGAGCTGGAGTGAATCAGTGAGCAAGCTTTTTGTGCTTGGAAAAGAGAGAAACTTGTTTCCAAGTGCTCTTTGTGTCACAAATAAGAGTACAATAGTTTCAATGCTAGCATCTAGCAGTCATTTCCCACAGTATAAATGCACCATAACTTAGCATGATTTCTGTGCTCCTGGGAAGCCATACACGTAAATAATAAGGGTGCTCCAGGTCACAGCTGAGATGCAATTAACCCTCAGATTGAAGAAATACCTTCCCACTTGCAGGAAGGATTCTCATTTTGAATAGCTTTCCATTAGTTTTCCTGTGGGAATTACACAATATTGGCAGAATTTCTGGAACTAATGTGACAGTGCTAGCCAGGGAACAGCTTAGCTATAGGTCCTTAATACTTCTGTGGTCAAAGGAATTCTGTGGGCTTTCAGTCAGGCTCTGTCTTTGGTTATTGGGAAAATTTTTTTGCTCTTCTTCAACTGAGGTGATGCCATATGGCAAAAGAAATGTCATGCTTGTATTTAACAAGGGCCGTGTTTGTGTACATCTGAGATATGGTTTTGGTTTTTGGTTAATTCCTTTTGCTCCCTTGGGGAACCTGTAGATCTGAATATGGTGGGGTTTCAAGCTGACCAAAAATATTCAGATGTTTGAAAATCCGTAAAAGAAATTTATTTCTATCTGAGGAATAACCTGATAGATAAATTGAGCAGGCACACTTATAAGAATCAGAGCTTCAGATTATTCAAAGTCATGTAGCTAAGGTCACTAGGAAAAGTTTAGGAATTTGAAAATGGTCATTAATGATAGAAAACAATTTATTTTTTTTAACTTACTACGCAATTTTCACCCATGATTAACTTGATGTGTGTCTGAATTCCTCTGCCTCTTTCTTGCGGAATTGATTGTGTGTTCTCTGCTTCTCTGCTACAAGGTTTTTAGATAAACTGATATTTCCAGACTGATGCTGTTTGCTATTCAATTACTTAAATGTTCTCCCATCTTTTCTTTTAGTTTTTCATAACTCTTACTTTAGTGTAAATCCACTTCTGCAGAGGGACACACAATAAGATGAGGGGACATACAATAAAAATGAAACAAAACAGGAAATATCATTGTAGAAGAAACTTGGTTAAGGACAGGATGTCCTTTAAGTCTTTTGAAGTGTGGATGCTTGAGATGTCCAGCATGAAATAATATCAGGGAGAAGAGCCATGGGTTTGGAGAATGGGTTTGGGATGACCAATGGTTTGTTTTATTGATACTCCTAAAAGTTTTTGCATCTGGGCTGTGGAACATCAAAAGCCACTGGCTAAAAAAAGAGACTGACTTGAGTTGGTTCTTGTGAAATCTATAGAAGACGTGGTCAGTGGACTGAGTCACTGATACACAAGGACAGGCCTGCAGTGACTTTGAAGTGCATATGGTACAGAGGTAAAATAGTCTTTGTGCAATCAAGTGTTCTGCATCTTCTGCTTTCCTGCCTCCCCTGCCCATGGAGTCTGGATATCTGGGATTGTGACTTGATTACTGCTGCTGTCACCCACAAGGAGATGATAGGCAATGCTGCCAGTGGCTCATGTTATCTTTGAAAAACAAAACCTGCAAGACCCTGTAGAACAAAAGGCAACAATATTGAGAGCAGTGAGATGTAGCTGCAGCGATGAGGAGAAAAGCAATAGCTGGAAAAGCATCACAGAGGCAGTCTGGCTCATCAGTGCTGTCGTGTGTGTGCTTAGGAAGGGGTTATTCCTAGTGACCAGCTCCCACTCTGTCAGATAACTCAAAAAGTGAAAGTACTTAGAGTCATAAAAAAAAGCATAGCAGATACATATTTTAATCACATGAAAGTGAAAAATCGTCTCAATTTTGTTAAGGGACCATGAGGCAGGTAGAGAAAATTAGCAGTACTTATTTACATTTGAAACGATTATTGAATGAACATCAGATTTGGGAAGTGGGGAGATTTGGACCAGGTGATTTTCTAAGGTCCTTTCTGACCTAAATGATTCTTTGATTATCATTTTTGAAGAAAGCAAGAGGCAATGAACTGTTAAAGGATGTTTTGGCCTGTAGACACCCCCTGCCATAGCATACTACCGAGCCCATGATATTAAATGTGAAAAGGAGGATTAGACATCAGTATAGATGAAAGAAAACCAAAACCACACTCCACCCTTGGGTTGGATGCGATACCTTTTGCTGAGGGCTGGATGTTGTCTGGCCAGCACAGCTTGTAAAACACTGTAAGATTTCTGAAGAGGTAGAAAGGAGTTTCCTTTCCTTTCCCTAGTGTACTTGATGTGGGCCATGGACAGAGACAGCTCATCTGTCTTGTCAGGACATGCTCTGTGGAGGGTGAGTTCAGACTTCAGCTATGGGAAGATAGATCTCATCACAGCATGGGAACTTCTTTGTAAGGCAGCTTGACTTTCATACAAAAATATCGTGGGGAAAGAAAAAAAAATAATGTATAAATTTTCCCTGGAGTTAAAAGTTTCATTTTGCACTGGCATGTTGCACAGATGGAGAGAGGGTCCAATCCATCAGGTATTCATGCAAGGTGCTAGGCTAAGAAATGTATTAAAGGAGTAAGCAGGGAAATATTGAATTCCTTCCATGAGGAGGGTACAGCCAACTCCTTTATGCTGCTCTGTGACACCTGGAGCAATGTTACCCCAAATGAAGCCAGTGCTTTCCAACTTTTTGCAAACTAGGCCAACAGATTCTCGAAGTGTTAAAAAACTATCCATCTCTTCTTGAGTAAAAGCAGATTAAGAGAAGAGAGTTGGCTCTTTTCTACAATAAACTCACCATCCTGTCCTTGTCCAGAATTTATTTCAATAAAATGCTGTCTTCAAGAGTGGGTAATAAGAAGATTATTTTTGAAAAGTGAGAGGAAAAGAATATAAGCCTGAAACCCACTTTTGTTAGTGCTGCAGTGTGAATTTGTTGCAAGGTTAATAATAGAGTTATCGCTGTCAACAAAGGAAAGAGTCTGACAACAGAAGAGAATTCCAAATGGGTTTGAGTTCCTTGCATAATTGTTATTTTAATTACCATGTTCAGAAAAGGCTTCTGAGATTCCTCAAACACTACTCATATCCAGATGAGATTTACCAGAGCACCACTCACAAGCTTTCTTTTGAAAAGTCGCTTTCTTGTTTTATCATGTTTACAAAAAACTGAAGTGAGAGTTAGCTATGAATCTTCTGTTATTTGAGTCGATGGCAGATGCTAGGAAGGCTTGGCTTTGTGATAGAGTTAAACTCTCTGGGACTGATTACAAAGAAATTCCATTAGCAATATTTAAATGCCATCCTTGAAAGGCACTCAATAATATGCGTGTTGGCGCTGATCAAGAATAGTACCTTTTAAAAATGAAAAAGTAATGTGACTGTTAGTTTAACATAAAAATGTCAAACTGTGGGCAGTCTCTTGTCAGTTAAAGAATCTGGGCTATTCCTAATGGGAATAAGGAAGAAGGGGCGGGGGAGAAGTGGGTACTAAAAATTGCAGATGTGCAGAACTACTTAGAGATAATTTGTGCTGGCAAATAACACTGTCAGCCAGTTTGGGAGTAATACAGGCAGCTTGATACCTGTTTTTCCTGAGCTACCTTAGTGATTTTTTTTTTTCTTAGTATCTTCCTTAATAGCTAGCAAGGCTTTAACAGCAAGCAGGGCTATGGTAATGGTGTGCTGAGTGGAGGTGGATTTGTCCAGATTTAAAGAATGTGCTTGCTAAAGTTCATAAAATGTATTAAAATGGCAAACCTGCGTGTTGCTTAACTGAGGGATATACCTGTGAGATGGGAAGGAGGAGGACTCTTCAAACTTTAGGGGCTGGTGGATCTCATGCTCAGGTAGGAGTCAAGGGATGAGGATGTGCTTCTTTGTAACCTGCCAGTTCTTGTTAAGGATATGTCTGCATAAATAAAACACCACGGTCAAGTTTCAAACTTTGCCTCATCTAAAAGTAGCTTCCAAGGAAACAGAAGTCTGTTAGAATTTCACTTGGAGGGAATGCCATACAGCAGCTTTCTTTATTAGCTCACATGGGTCTGTTGCTCACTTTTGGAAGATCAGTGCCTGATTTGTTTTTTAATCTTAAATCAGTGTTATTTCCATTGTAATTCACACACGCATTTTCTCAACCATCTTTAAACTAATCTGTTTAGTTAGTGTCCTCTCTTCCTTCACAAGTTTCAAATCCTTCTCTCTTTTTAGAGAGTTTCTAGGTACTTGCTCCAAAAATGTCCCACCTAAAATGAGACCTGTGCAACAGTTGCTTGCTGTAGTAGTATGTGGATGCATATCCAGAGCTGTCTTATGATGTCAATGTCAATTGGAATGGAAGCATTAGCATCTCTGTTTTGTAAGGCAGGAGGTGAGTATGAGAGTGTGATGTGACCATGGTCATGGAGGTCTGTGGCAGGCCTTGAAGCTGAACATCCAATGTATTGTCTGAGGCCTAAGACATCTTCTTTTTAAGAAATCTTTATATCTTAGTGACAAATTTCTGATTTTCTATCTAAATGACTGTCCAAACTATAACAGATTTTCTTATTCTTCACCCTGGGATCTTTTATTTTATTCTTTCATTTTTTTCAAATTCCTTTAACTGCAAATTGTAAATTGTTTACCAAACTTTTTCAGCCAATCTTTTGGATCTTTCTCCTTTTATTAATCTGTTTCTCTTTGTGCCTTAATTTTTTTGTTTTAATAACTCTTATTGTAACTTATTAACAGTATTTCATCCAGATATTTGATGGCTTTTCATGTCAGCTTAGTGTTTTGTCATCCCTCAGGGCCACCAGTCATTGAGTCACCATTTTTGACATTGCTAATTGTTATACTTCATTTTATTGCTCTGTCCTTCTGTTATCCTTTCCCGATACTTTACTCAAAGTGCTATATAAATGACTAAAATATAGTGTTACGGGCCAGCTGTAAAGTAAATTAATGGACACTCTTGCTGTGAGGCCAAAACCTGTGGTCCTCAAGAACTATGCTGCAGAAATCCAGCTGAAATTTGAGCTCTGGTTTCTCTTAGCACTACTACTATTAGAACTTCTCAGTATTAATCTCCAATTTTTAATTTTTGTTTTGTTTTGGGTTTTTTTTTGCATATGAGCGTGTATATTTCCCTAAAAATGCAGGAGGTGACAGGAGTTTTGCATCTTTAAAGGAGCTGTGGTTATTCTAGTGACATTTTCTCAGTGTTTGGAGGTTGTTAGAGCAGAGGTTGCAAAGTGAGGAGAGGATGCTGCATGAGCAGACAGAGGGCAGGCAGTGGGTGGTGCACATCTCTCTGACAGATTGGGCTTCTACCCAAGCCTAAGACAATTTTCTAATTTTTGCAAAGCCCATGTAGTCAGTAAAGCGAGAATTTTTCACATAGCTGAAAGTTTGGACAGCTTTTAGGAGAACCAAAGTGTACCTTGTTAATTTGCCATAGGAATGTGTGAGCCTTTAATTAGGGACTCTCTAATAAGAGCAGCAGCAGACTTCCCCTCATGCAAATGCTGTGGAGGAAACTTGTTCTCCTGAGTTTGATGAGTGCACTTTTTTTTTCCTTATTGCATTTTGCCTTTAAAGAGGGAATAAGTGTGTTTATTAAGGTGGTTGTATTCACCCTTAATGCAATGCATTAAGCATCTATTTATTTCTAAGAAGTCTGCTCTAGCAGACAGTGTGCTTGTAGGAGAGCAGAGCTATTGATTAGACAGTGTCTGAGGCACTTTACTGTCATTACAGTGGGAGCAGATTTGATGTGGTGGACTCTGTTTCTATAAGCTCTGTGCTATGCATGCAGGTGTTGTCCACTGCACATTTAAAGGTTGCTGTTGGAAGGGATTTTTACTTTTACATGACATTGGTATGGGTTGAATGGTGGTGTTTCCTCTTCCTTTCCATTTGTTCTGTCAATGGTAATAATTAACCAGCTCTGATTTCACTTCTATGTAGTTGTCTCTCATGTGCCATAGATGGAGTCTCAGTATCGCTACTTTTGGATGAAATATTGCTTCTGGAAGCTCTGAAATTTCATGCAAACAGCTTTTAAAAACAAGCAGGAAAAAAGAATCTTTCAGTACAGGTGTTCCAAAAACTTTTAGGAAAACAGGGCTCAGAAATCTGGACACCAATACATGACTTAAGGGATTTTTGTAATTCTTTTGTCTGTGGTGTTACACACACATAAAGACTTGTCTACAATTTGTCTATGTTACAGCTTTCACAGACTGTAGTGAGACTAGTGTTCAGTAAGCTCATTTGGTTTTTTTAGATTTTGTTATATTTTTGAGATATGTGAAAGAAACTTATTTTCCCATGAAAAATGAAATATTTCTTCTATGGCAAACACTGATTTGCTGCTTACTAACACTTAATGTTTCTGCTGAGTGGCGTGAGGGCTTTCTTTGTTTTTTCTATTTGCTTTTACTTTTTCCTTTGCACGTCTTTTGCATTTGTTTGTATTTGTTGGAGTGTCTGTTTTTCATTTCGTTTTCATTTGGGTTTTTTGTTTTTTGTTTTTAGGGTTTTTTTAGCAATATAGTTTGTGTTCTTCTCTTTGGAAACCAGGAATTCTTGACTTCATTTTTGGGGGACTTCTGCTTCCTTTCCCCCCTTGCCCTGAACACAGCATGAGCAGCAATGGCAAAACCTGTGTTATTCATGAGCATGAGAAGAAATGAGCTGGAGAGGTGAGGGAATCAGAAATATGATACTAATTTCTTTCTGCTTCCTTGTACAGATCTGCAGCATCAGAAGCAGAAACTGAGGCTATGTCTCTTGTCTTCAAGATCCCTCACCTAATTTTTGAGACAAGTTTTGGTGATTTTGAACAGTATAGTGTCCTATCACAGTGCTCTTAAATTCTTGTCAGCAATCTTAGGAATGCTAATGACTGGGAAAAGTTTATAGATAGCAACAGCAAAAAGGCTCTACAAAGCCTGAAGAGCATTGGACAGCTTTTTCTAAATTAGAAAATAAAGGGGAGGCTTGAAATTTAAGCTGTTTCCTTTTCAGTTCTGTATTTTTAAGATGTGTGTGGATTTCTGTCCTGGGAAGGTACCTGTATGGCTTTCTTCCCTTGGCATGCCTGGAAAATTGGGTGCAAACGTTCTGTGCCAGCTTTCCAGCAAGGCTGGAAAGGCTGATAGAATCAGGGTTATTCTTCTGCAAAAGTTTCTGTTGTAGAAAGATAAACACATTTGTTTTGTTCTTCAGGGAGTGGAAAAGGAGTGTTTTTGAAGTTAGGAACATTTTAATTAACAGAAAAAGTAGACTTACTCTAGCCATATTAATACAGGTGGATGTTTATTCCAATTATTTCCTGCAAACTTTAGCTGAGGAACCTAAAACTTCTTTGGTCGGAATTTCAGAGTATAATGGTGGGTGCAACTTCCTCACAGTGGTTACTGCCTAGTTTTTAAGCACTTCAATGAAAGAAGTGTGAAAGAGGCCTTGGAAAATAAAGCAATGAAAAAAAAAAAACCAGAGTCTGGGGAGAAGTAAACCCTGCCTTGTCATTTTAATAACCAGTGCCACATATTGAAGCAGTGGAAGTGGATGCAACTACCCAGTAAGCCCAAAGACAGACTCAATGCTTGCTTTTTCCCTTCTGAAATGCATTCTTTAACCATGTAAAATTTCCTGCCTAGGACTGAACATTACTTTAAACCAAACCCTGATTATTTCAGTACATCTGGGGAATGTAGTAATTGGAAGCAGATTGTAATGATAGTGAATAGCTATTCCCAGCATTTGTATCCCTGTTGTATTCTGGGTCTTCATAGTACTAAAAGGCTAGTTAATCAAGAAATGGCATGCAAGAGACTGGATGAAAAGAAAGTGGTCTTAGCCTTGATATATCTTTTTGGTGAATACCATTCCTTATTCTTCTTTCTCCTGCTGTGGAAGCTGTATTTATTAGAAGTGTTAATGCTCCTTCTCCTTTGTTGATCTTGAGGACCAGGGTAAGGCCAGGTAATTGTGCCACTGCCATGGTGAAGAGGGCAGGTACAGCTGCTTCCTTAAAGCAGGTGTGGCCATTTCCTTGGAAAATGCAGGGAATTGGGGAGTTCCGTCTGTCAGCTTTCTCACCAGAATCCTTCACCATTCCCCAAATGATGTCATTGCCACATTTCCTCGATTTAGCCAACCTGCCGTCAGCAGAGGGACCAGAACAAGTAGAAAAGGCTGTTCCATGTAATATAATCTGAAATATCCTTAAGGATTTTGTCCTTGCTTCACAGGCAGATCTGTACCCATGAGTGTGAGCTTTTTTGGCAGCAAAGTTCCAAGCTGTGGATGTGTCTGAGCAGAGAGGTGTGCTGTATGGAAATCCAGTCCTAGAGAATACCTCAGTTCAGGCTGTTCCTGTGCTTACACACACAGTTAACCTACCTAAACTGAGACTGCTTACACATGGATTTACTCCAGTAACGTCCCTTCAAATCCCATTTGTTTTTTTGCGTTCTGTGCCTGGCTGGACTGGGAGCCCTCCTGAAGCTGCTGTTTCTCTCCCTCAAGCTGGTGGTTATTTGCCCAGCTGCTGAAACTGTCTGGTCATCTCCCTTCTGCTAGTTTCTTCCGGTTTCCCTCACCAAACGTATCCCCAGGACAAATAATTTTTCCTTTTGGGTGGAAACCCCTGTTTTTTGGGCCTGGCAGCTGCTTCCTGAGCCGCCTGAGGCATCTTCCCTGCTCTGAAAGGTTCTGTGGAAAGCACACAAGCTGTTGGTGCCTTGAGAAGGGTACCTTGGGCACAGCATGTGGCTGACAGCACTTCTGCAGCCATCCAAAAGATTACAAGTGTTGGAGACAGCCTGGTTTTGGAGGGAAAGGTGTGCTCTGAGGAAACAAGGATTTGGTTGTGAGGCCCTTGTGACGCTGTAGGAGCGGGGTCTGGTGGCAGTGGGGCTGTCTGTTAGCAGGGCAGGGATGGAGTGAGGGGACAGGCTGGGCACTGAGCAGTGCCTGGAGGGAAGAGATCTCTTTGGGAACAAAAATCTCTGCTCTCCGGCTAAGGTACGCTGGTGATGGGGGGTGCTTGGTTATCCCAGGAAAGGGGAGAAATCTCCTAAGGACGTCCCACACCAGTGCTGTGATTGAAACACCTTCCAGCTCATTAAATCAGGCTAACACTTTGTCACTAGATGGCCTATCCTTGCCATTTTTCAGATTAAGTTTTTACTTACTGATTTTTCCTAAATGTTAAGCTTCTTGCCTTGTCTTTTTCTCTTTTACTATCCTGTTTTTGAACTGCAGCCATGGAACTGCTTCTCTGCCTTGTGCCCCAGGTAAATGGCAGCAAGTGCCTCACTGTAGGTCAGGGAGCAGGCAAGGGAAAGGCTTTTTCCTGGCAGAATTGTATTTTATTCCATGGGGAGACAACATTTCTTTGCAAAACACTCTTCTGACTTTAAAATAATACATAATAACTATAAAATTACCAAATGCCAGGTAAACAAAAAGTTATTAAGAATGACCTTATTAGTTCTATCTGCAATTCGCAGAGCAAGGTAATTGTCAAGCCTCACTGTTATTAGGTTGAAATAATAGTTTGGGGACCATCAACATTAAAATTTCATTATGATGGGACAAAAAGGCTCATGTATAATCAATAGTAAGAATCCATTATTATTGACTTGGAATGAATGAAGCATGAACACATTTGTGCAGATATGAACAGTTAGCAATCTTTTGAATAATAAAGAATTAACACTACACAGATAATGCCATTCTGGGAATTGGACTCGAACTCAAATTGGTACATGTCTCTTTGTTATAAAGTCAGACCCACCTCCCTGGGTAACTTCCATTAGGCATTTTCTCAATATACTCACTGTCTACAATTTTGTATTCCTCAGCTCTGGTTTGTAAGGGAGGTGGGCACGCAGGCCAGGGTTGCATTGGATCATACCCTGCTTGCTGTGTTTGGTGATCCTGCTGGGAGCAGCACTACTTTGGGACACAATGCAGTGGGCACAGGTGGCTGGGAGCAGGTTGGAAGGGTGCAGTTGATTTCTGCCTGGCAGATTTCAGTGAGACAGTGTTACTTCTTGTGTCACAAGCTGAAATAGGTGAGGGATGGTGAATGCAGAATAGAGAAGTGCTGGGGATGCGGCCAAAGCTGTGGCTGGGATGTATGACATTACCTTTTCTGTGTGCTGAGACAAGATGTTCCCAGCATGTTCTGTTCTGTCTCAGTGGGATACATCACACTGGCAGTATGGGCTCTTTTTTTGCACTGACAAGGTGAACCAAAAATGCATTTCATTATGTGCTAAATCTGATGTGTTTAAACTTGTTTTGAACCTGACTTTGAATTTCTATGTACTAAGTGCCTTTGAAAGGTGCTGTTTGAGGGTATTGTAACCCTCTTCCATACTAACAGCTGCCTCTCAGCATTGTCTTCTGGCTGTGGTTTACCTGCTCCCTTGTGCTGGCTCCCAGCTGCTCTGACATCCAAGGTACACCGAATCTCTGTTGGCTTAGACTGCATTTTTACAGGGAAGAAGGTTTGGGTTGCTCCAAACCAACTTATTACAGCCAAGAAGGTCAAACATGTGGTATTACTTGTGGGTTATGGAGTGTCCTCCAGTGCTCCTACTCCCACATCTTCCAAATTGCCAGTCAAGGAGCACCACAAGGGAGATTCTGACCTTCTGTTCCAAGTATCAGATGTGCAATCTTAGAAGCATTCCTTAAAACTGCTGGTCCAGTCAAAGAGCACCTAGGAACAGAATCTTCTGGAAATCTGCCTGGTTTTCTGCTGTGGCTCCATTCTGTAGCTTGCCCTATTTCTAATGGAATTGGGAAAGTCACCTGATGCCTTAAAAAGAAGTAAAGGGATCTTGTGGCTGTGGCACTTGACAGGCTCAAGGAGGCTTTCTGAGCAATCTGGGAAATATTTTTTTTTTACCTGTGAAATGGGAACAATTATTTTCTTTGTCAGTGGAGAGGGAATTATTATTTATAACTTGCATTACAATAGCACTAAGGGCTGGTTAGGCTAAATGCCCAGAAATAGAGAAAGTTATTTAATGAATTAAGTGTATTTCTTTTTTCAAAAAGCACTCATAGTACTTTGGATGGAAGTGGGAATGAGTGGTGTATGGCAGTGGCACCTGCTTTAAGCCATTAGAGTGAGTACTATCATGAAAAAAACATGAGTGTTATATCCTTTCAAATTTACTAACAGAGCATTTCTTCTTCCCAATACTTAACTTTCAGATGCCTTTCAGGGGTAAGAAAGGAAAACATTTGAGAGGTAAAGGGCAGTACAGTGAGGCAGAGGGAAAAATCTGACCTAATCCTAGGAGGGAGGGAGGATTATACTGGCTCATTTCCAGCATCCCCTTTTCCAAAAAAAGGGGCTGGAAGAGGGGGAAACCCTTGGCCTTTCCAACAAGGGAGGCCAGAGGTCCAAAACTTTTAGAACATATATATTCAATTTGGCTTAATACCCTAAGCCTGTTTGAAGTGATGGGCATACCTCATTTTTTTGTAATTTCTCCCTGTGAGAACAGAGGTTACAGACAACCTGAGATGTTTTCAGTGAAAAAGACTCAGGGGAAACCTGAAGAATGGAGACACACTGAAAATTCTTGTCCTGCTGAAGGCATGAGTCTCTTCCTGTTCTTTTTAAATTTTTCTTTATTGTTTTTCTATTGACACATCATGTGAGCCTTTGATGTTTCCTTTACTTCCTTAAAGATGGAAAATAAGGAATAAATAGATGTATATAAATTTGTGGAAAAAAGAGGCAATTTATATTACTTTTTTTGGTGCTGAGTTTAATTTCTGAAAATGTTCCTGAATTTTTACTATTTTTTTTTTAAGTGAGAGATACATGCAGGGCACATAGAAACATTAAAAAGATTTTACAGAGCACATACCATAAATCAATGAATAAGTTGTTCAGAACAGCACAACAATGAATATAACGGAGCATATATAAATCTAGGGAGAAGGAAACCTTTTTTTTTAATCTTGTCAAGTCTCCTGCTGATTTATAAAATAGGTGAGTAGCCAGCAAAATCATCAAAGTGTGCCCAGAAATTATACAGTGGTCTAAAAATACAATACTATTGTATTCACAACACAGAGTATTCATCACTGATATGGTTCCATAATTATAATTGTTAAACATGAGTCCTCCATACCAGATCTGATATTTTATTAGAGTGATTGATCACTGCAAAATTTGTCTACAGAGAAAAATCCTATTTTTCTCCAATGAATTGCATCAACCTATTTTCCTTTTAGTGCTAAAACTAGTTTCAAGTACTCCGTTTCAAAGCTGACTTCTTAGCACAACTAAGTTTTCATTTGAGTTGAAAATTTAAAGCCCAAGTCTTTCAAAACTTTTTCATACCTAAAGTAGGAAGTACTATAGGCTATAAACTTGTGGGTCTTCTGCTTCTTTTGGATCTGCTTCCCTGCTATGCTGCTTGGATCTCTTTTGGCTTCCATGTGTTTGTTTCCATTTATATGTAAAAGTTTTTCTGATGCCATACATTTAATATCTGAGAAGGGACTTGACATACTTGAATTCTCTTCATGGGAAAAACATTTCAGTTCTGCCTTTCTTGCAATCTATTCCTGAAACTTAGAGGCGAATGATAAAGGTATAGTGTTTTCCATAATGAGTAATATTTCAAGTAAAAGCATTTACTTATGGGTCATAATTGTTTTTAAGTAGTATTTATAAGGGGAAAATGCAGTGCAATTTACAGGAGTTTAAACCAGCCATGAGAACGCTTCATGCTCATAAACTGCATTTCACTTTAAACTGTTGCAAATACCCAAGAGACTGTGAATTTGCATACGTGCATTTCAAACATTGCATTTTCTTTCTTTCCTTTTTTTTTTTTTTTTTTTTTTTTTTTTTTTTTTTTTTTTTTTTTTTTTTTTTTTTTTTTTTTTTTTTTTCTCCTTGTGTACGTGGTGACTTTTCCTTGCTGAATTGCTGCATCATGTTTCTGGCCTCATTTTTATTGCTGTAGCATGCCTACCACAAAATAATTGCAAGTATGGGCAAGGTCTAATTTTATTCCTCCTCCTTCTTACCAGCTGGAGAGCACATAATACTGCTGAGGAGACATAAACAGAGAGTTCTGTTAAAGCACGAGCATGTGTGAACTCGATAGAAGCCCTTTTTGTGTGACCTCCCCACTGATGCAGTCCTTCGGATTAGAGAGGATTTCTTCTCCTTAGCAATAGAGTAACTTACTCACAGAACTATTGGTACTGCTATTTCTTCTTCTGGATAGAAGCCAGAATAACGACAGAAAGTGTTAGTTGTTGCTTTTAGGTGGTTTGCTTTGTATCAGGTGAGACAAATAACTTTACCGGTTTTATGAGGCCTAGCAGCCTTCTTATTCAAAACAAATAATGACCTTATGTTTCTCCCAGCCAGTGTGTGCAAACCCAGACAAAACCAATTGGCTTGTTAGGCTGACACTTTTAAGGATAATTCACATTTAATGACTCCTGTCATTAAAAGGAGATGGAGAATGAAATTGGTTCAGTCTTTGTGCAAATGGTTCTAAGGGTTTTGTAGTCACTCTAGTCAAGTTGGCACATTTGATGTCTATCAAAAGAAGAGGTGTGAGCCATTGAGAAATGAGTCGCATCTTTGAAACAAGTCTGTTCTTTTTTTTTTTTTTTTTTTTTTTTTTTTTTTTTTTTTTTTTTTTTTGAGTGCAAAAAGCATCTTAAAAGATTTAACTTCTGTTTCTTTGTCACTTTTATAGCTCCAAAATGCTAGACAAGTGTTCTTGAACTTCGGCAAAACTCTGTGAATGTTACTGAATTTTGAGTGGTGGAAGGAAGATTCTGATGAGAAGTACTTCTGCTCACATCAGCTTCCAAAAGTTTTGGTCCTCATTTAAATCTGCTCCAGTCTTTGATCTGGCAGATGGACTGGAAGTCTCTTGGCATCTTAAACTTTTTTTTTTTTAATTTCTGCCACTGTAAAAAGTTTCTGAGAAAACTGTCTGACTTGGCTGCTTTCCCTTCTCATGTTGGAGAGAGCAGGTTATTGAGACCTTGACTTCAGTTAGGACCTAGATATGGACTTCAAAACTGGGCGGGGTGGAGGGAGGAGAAGTTTCAAAGCTGAGTTTTCCACAGCATTTTGATTGCTGAGAATATTGTTGCCAAATCTGTTTGTTTGTTTGTTTATACAGGCTTGTCTTGCCTAAAATGTATATAATTCTGTAGTAAATTCTGAGAATACTGCAGTCTCACAAACATTTCAATTTTTACATCTTTTAGTTACAATTCAATGAAAAATGATTCTGCCTGTCACAGGTAACTACTTTCCCTCTGATGTTTGAACTTCCATTATGACACTCATTATATCATGTAGTATGGAGAGTCCTTTGTAATTACATTTTGACAAATACACATTTCATGTTCATGACATTATACAAAATAACTTGCCTTTGTTTAACTCTTCCGTTTCTGCCTTGTTTTTATTTTACTGTGGTAGGGTTTTACTATTCCTGAGCAGCTTTCTTTTTATGGAATACATGTAAAAAACATGAGTGCAGTTTTGTAACTTATACGTTCATATTTGTCATATACATAGATCAGTCTTTGTGATTTCATTAAAATAGTTAGGAAAAGGATGAATAGGTGCAATTGTACCATACAATAGTTTTAGTTTATGTCTAATTATAATTTTTTATTGTAATGGTGGGATTGACTAGACTTGATAATCTCAGAGGTATTTTCCAGCCTAAAAGATTGCATGATCAGAACCTCCTCTCTGCATATCAATTCTATTCAAGCAAACCAGTGTGAGTGGAAATTGTGTATTATGAGCAGGAGGGATTCCCATTGATTGAGATAGGTGTCACATGGAATCAGCTGAAGTTTACCTGGTGTTTGCCCGTCTCTGGAGATGCTGGACAGCAAAGCTTGTGTTCTGTATTTAATCCTTGGAGAATTAAAAGGAGTTCATTCCCCAGCTGAGCACATGGATAGATAAAACCTTGTATGAGCAGAATCCCTTAAATCCTTACAAAAGAAGAGGTAAAATAGTGCAAGTTGCCTCTAGTATTCAGTGTTGTTTCCTGGCATTTTCTGCTCATCCAGATCTGTTGAACAGTTCTATATCTGGCAAGGATTCACGTAATATTTCTCCCCCATCTATTTAGCAGGAAATTATTGTTGTGGCTTCTCAGCTTCTAAGTTTTTAAGGTTTTCCCTTTGCTTTTGCTGATTGTCTTCCACTCTGCAGATCATTCACAAATGAGGCCTGATATCTCTGTGCTGACAATGTGTGAGAAATTCTTGTGTTCAATACCCTGTGTTTGGTTTTGAAATCTTTGTTCCCAGAGAACCAACTGTTTCTCTCAGCTCTGTCTATTAACAGTAGACCATATTGTACCATATTTATTTAAAAGACCATGGGAATATTGTTATCCAAACTAGCAAAATTGGAATGAATTCAATCCAAAGAGATTTTCCTCTCTGCATTCAAGGCATGAAAATTTTTCCTCCATCAAAACATAACAATTGTAATGAATGATATCATAATACTGAGAACAGCTTAAGAGCTTCCACTTTAAAACTGTAATGGGCCATGCAGACAGAAGAGGAAAAAGAGGCTAAAAGCATAAATTGAAGATAATCAATGTGAATAGACCTTACCCATTGTGCAGTTTGAATAGGATAAGCACATATTATCTGGCATAATTGGTTCATGTGATTTTCTAATTGAAGAGAAGAAGTAATTAGAGCCTAATTGAAGCAAAGTAACACAATGTCTGTCAGCATTTCTCCTTCTACCACACATTATATTATTACCTGTCATCTTTTACCTTAGCAGGAGTGAAAAAATGAGAAAAAAATACCAGTATGAAGCCTTTGGAGTTTACCTAGCCAAGGAAAAGTACAGATAAAAGACACTAAATAAAAGCAAATAGGGCTGACAATAGGGTACTTCTAAACTAGAAGTGTTCAGTTTACCTAATTAAGAAATGAATTGCGTTTGGTAAAATGATATTCTAAATCCAGTCTTATTAAATATTAGAAGATGACTATTTTGAACTTGTTGCATTTGATTCAGGGCTCTGTACTTTCTGCTTTACATTTCTAAGTGAAGAACTTCACAGTGGCAAATAAAATAGTTGCTATTTTTGGCAAAATGGTGGAAAACATCATTGCAGCCCTTTCTGCTGGTGTTTTTTTTTTTTATGAACTACATTATTTCAAAACTGTCTAACATGAGAAGACCAATTGCTCTCAGTGCAAAAAACAGAATGTACTCTGAAGTTGTTTGGGAGATGCTTTAAATAAAAAGAGAGAGGTATTTGCAGGTTTTCTCTGTCTTGGGAGCAAAAATATGTTTTTAATATTTTTAATTCCCAGAAGAGAGAGAAGAGCCCAGATGATGAATTAGTTTTTGTCACTCTACACCCATAAATTTAGGTATAACTTGAAAACAAGTTTCTTGAGACAATATGCAGTAGTTCTTATTAAGGAAAGGTGATATCTTAATGGAATAGGAGGTTACATTAAGTAAAGAAGTAATAACATTTTTAGTAAAGAAGTTGTAGCTAATCTCCACTCCCCTTGTTGGTATCGTGTATTTAGTGTTGCCAGTGGAGCAGGATGGTGAAAATTAGAGATAAAACACCTTCATATTGCAAGGCCTCTCAGGTTTCTTGAAGGCCATCCTGACATTAGTTATTAACTTTTAATGTTGGTGACAGATCTGAAAGCTTCTTGGTGGAAGCAGTGAGAACAGCACTGTGAGACAAACCAGCTAACCAGGACTGGAACCAAGCAGCCAGTTCACAGCTAGCAAGTTCAGGAGGGCTCACTTGGGCCTCTTGATAGAATCTAGAACAACTACAGAGAGATTGTTAAAAGATCTTTTAAAGCCTTTGTCTTTGAGGGGCCTAAATTGATGAAATTGAGTTGAAGCAAGTTTTGCTGTTTGTCCTGGTGCTGTTTGAGTTTCAAATAGTGCATTTCCCAGTAGAAATGTGTTACTTGTGAAAACCATGCTAGTTCTGCCTTGCTGCTGGGTAGGTTTGTACTGCTCATCAGAAAATTAAATTTTATCGAGGGACAGTGAGAGATAATGGAGGAAAGTCTGAGTAGCAAAAATGGGTGAAGGTATGCAGCCTTATGCTTGACTAGAGAATATATAGAATGGGATGGTTTTGCTTGGAGCTAGGCAGGCAAACAAAATAAGGGTTTGTTGAAAGAAAAAAAAAACGGAAATGAAAGCTCTCAATTTCTTTTGTTGTTATTTTTCCTTAAAAATATTGAAAAATGCCTCTGCTTTTTGATGAAACCAGAGGCAATTCCCAGCTTCGCTTATGCCCTTAAAGAAATAATTTTGATGGAATGGCTTTGTGTGGAGTACCTTTAATATTTTTTCTGTGGTCACAACTTTCTGGGCAGCTGCCTAATATGTCCTGGAAAGGCTGGAAAGATGTGGCCCATAGCCACTGTCCTTAGTTTGGCGCTTTCTGTAGGGGATTCTGACATTAAAGAAAAGATACTGTGGGCAATGAAGGAGAATAGTCTAATAATGAGTAAAAGCCAGAGCTGCATAAATTGGTTCTACCTGAAGCTTTGCTGCCAAATTCCTAAGGCCAAGGAATATGTGTTCATTTGGGAAGGCTGACATAACAATCCTTCCTTGTGTTTGAATTTGGTTCACTTCCCATGAGAGGAAAGATTTAAGTTAAGCTCTCTAAATTCTTGGAGAAACTTTGAGTTTAAATTTGGAGCTAAAACTGCAAGAGATTTGTGGCCCATAATGCTCCTTTCAGCACATAGCATTGAGAGCCTTCCGTCATTGCCATCAGGGCTAGCTTTTAGCTTTTCACATGTATTCACTTTCCCGTTTTCTGATGTGACATTGTGGGTAGAATCTGTTACCCTCCCATCTGCTGCTGACCACCACTGGGGCCAGGCTCATTCCTGAATGTCATTTACTATTCTGAAATACATGATTAACAGTGAGGCTGTAAAAATGCTTGGCTACATTATGTTGCTTTTTTTATGGAGGTGAGAAAGAATTACATTTTTTAAATGAAACACTTCATATGAAAGTAGATATTAAAATAGTAATGCCTCCAGATGCTGGCACTGTCGGAGATGCATCCATTCCATTTATCAGTCCTGTAACATGAGGGCTTTTTTCCTCCTATGTTGAGTTAATGTGGTGCTTTTTGTCTGCAAGGAATAAAAATTGAATGTAATGACATGCTTTGCACAAGCTGATGAGCACAAAGGAATTAAATCTGTCACCTGGCTGGGTGGAAATTCCCAGTGTGAGAAGCTCTAGCACTGAGCCAAACACCTGACTCTTGCATCACCTCCTGGTTGCTCTGATGGAAGGCATATGTTAGCAGGTGAGTGTGGGACATGGGCTTCCCAACCTGGCCAGCAAACACATCTTACAAGCTGATATCAATTAGCCTCTTTGCCTGCCTGCCCCTCCCTATGTAGTGCACAGAACCTCACAAGGGACTGAGGTGTTGCAACCATCCCTGGCAAGCAGGATTGGGGATGTAGGGATGAGCTCTGCAGGCTCGCTGCTTAACCTCAGCTTGCATTAAGCCTGTTCTACTGTGTCTTCCCTTCTGTTGATTAAATTAATTTGATTAAGTCTAGCACATATGACTGTACGCTGCAGTCATACATCCTGGCTGATTGTAATGCCAATATGTGTACAGTTAAATTCCCTTTTGCTTTACTTAAGCAGTGTGAAACTTTGACTGAGTTCTATCTTTAATAGCTCTGCAATTTATGTTCATTGACAACGGATGCAAAACAGAATGAAATTCAAATGGTAGTGAGCAGCCTCTCTCAATCTCTGTGCTTAATTAAATGGCTCTTCTCAGGAACACTAAATATGAAAACCTTGTTAGCACAGGAGACGAGGCTACCAATGTATTATGTAGGCTGTGCACACTGCGAGCAAGGTTCTGATCTTTGTGTACAGCTTTCTTTTTGTTTGACAATGAATGTCAATAAGTTTTTGCCACCAATGCCTTCAGTTCTCCTTGAGGTATGCTGTGCTGATGTTTGAGCAATGTGTGCTGCTTACTTTAAATGCATCTCTGCACTGTTGGCCTCCAGCGTGAGTGGAAAAGTGTAAAGATCAAACGGGTATCATCTGAACATTTTTCATCTAATTCTTGCAAAGCCTGAAACTCCATTGTCGAAGACATTAATGTGGAAAGAGTAATCTCCAGCAAAGTCAAAGGCCAAGCTGTTTTTATTTTTCAATACAATGAGCCTCATTCATTTGGAAATTGATGGAAAAATTAAATTAAGCATTTGCATGTACTGTAGATTGATGGAGGTCATGTTTCCAGCTTGCTTTACAATTACTTACATAGCAGACATCCTCACAAAGCAGATAAATACTGTAGGTAATACTGCTTATGGCAGTTGTGAAGAGAAGAGTTGTTTGAATGAATCCATAATACTTAAGATGTATTTTTTGATCTTAAAAATGCCAAGGACCATACCTGGGCCCTAGGAGCAACCTTTTGCCCCCCATAAGATTGTCTTTTCATGTAGGCATTTCTTATACTTAGGGAAGGCTGGAGGTATTTTGTGTTTACCCAATTACAAGCTGTATAGTTTGACCCTGTTCTTTTTGTTAATAATTAAATGGGAAGAGAGTGACAGAACATAATAACAATGATTGGATTGTAAAAATCATCTTTATGAGTCTTTCCCGTTTTTCTCTCCCAGTGCAAAAATTAAGAGGAATCAAAATTACCAGGAAACAAACTGGATGAAAAGACAAATGAAAAATTTCTTTGCATCTCTGAAGTTGTGTGGGTGTGTTGTGTGTGAAGGACAAAACTTGCAAGCATATATCCTGATTTTCTCTGATTGAGTAATCACCTTGTAAGGCTTGAGAAGCATGAATTTTGATACTATTGCATGTTGTTTGTCATACTGGGATAAGTGTACTAATTCTAACTATCTGTGTTTTTTGAGGCTTGGGTTAGATCTTTAGGAGTACAATTTCAGCTTAGTTTCTAATATGCCACCATAAATTATACTGAGGTACAGCCATACATTTAGCCATCTGTATGTGATAGACTTGTGCTAGCAAACAATTGCATGTGAAAAAACCCAAAAGCCAATATTTGAAAATCAAGCTATATCCTATCCTGCAGTAACATTCAATTTATATTTTACATTGTGGTACAGTAGCAAGTTAAAATACATGCCAACAATTTCTTGAAAAAAATTTCTCAGTTTTGCTTAAATTATCGTTGTTGAAGAACTATAAAATAGTGAAGGGAGGGAGAAAGAGGAAAGAGTTTCAGTGAGGAGACTATTCAATACAAAATAGAATTCAAAGTAAATGTGTTTACCTGTGTAGACATGTTAAATGTGTTAAAAACAACCGGAAGGAAAATGTTTAGGAGTGATAAACCAAAGCTGAAAACATGTACTATAGCATTTTTTCAGCAGTCCTGTCTAGAGAAGGAAAAGGAAAAAAGAAGCCTTGAAAGCATCAGAGTGCTGTTATATGGCTGCAGAACCTAAGGCAAATGGATGCAGGCAGGCAGGCAGTACATGACTAGGGCAAGAGAAAGATTCAGAGATGTTTCTATGTAAGATTTGGGCTGGAACTAATCTAGAAGCCTACTGTGCAGGAAAACTATTCAAAGAGAAGCCTAAAATGGTGAAAAGGACCTCTCACAAATGCTGACCATTAGCGATATTATTAACAAATGTTCTTACATAAGATTAAATTCTAGTATTTGTGTATCTTTGTTCAATCTTTGTTTCCTGATCCTAGGACTAGATACTGGATCTGAAGACTTTTCTTATCCAAATTTGTTACTCATTTATGTACAGACTGCAACCACAGCTTACATCTTAACCTCTTGCTCAAGGTGCAGATTCAGTGGTACATTAGTGGTCATGTAGTATCTTCCAAATTTTCATTATTCTTGAGGCTCTTCTCATTTCTGATTTATTAAAAGCATTCCCGCACTTCTGGATATTAAAACTAAAGCCTGTATTCCAATCCTCATTACTTTAATGCCAAACTAAGAGAAATAAAACTTTCTGATTCTGTCTTGCATTCTGATTCCTTTCAAGCATTTTGGGACCGGGTTCTTGGCAGCAGCCTTGTTTAGGATCCATACTTGGCTGAATATGACAATGACACTGAAGGTCTGGTCACAGCTTGTGCCCCACAGTCTGCACATATACACGCTGTTCCCAGATAAATTGCTTTAATAGTGACATATGTATGCTCACTGGGAAGTAGACTGTTCAGATTCTCTGCAGCTCCAGGAGGAGTATGGTAAAGATTTCAGAGAGTAAAGGTTTTAGTGAGTAAAGATTTCAGCTCTAAAAACATGAACTAAGGTGATGGAGACCTTAGGCTTTAAAACTGAAAGTTTTCTGCTCACAAAGTCAAGGTGATGATACATTGTCTCTGCGCCAGTGACTGCCTAATTAGCATGCATAGTTACTGTTAATGACTCCCCTTCTGCTCCATTTCAGGCTGGTTTGGCCGCATAGTGGTGCCTCAAACACCACGAGGGAACTTTCAAACAACACCCCATCAGCAAACACCTCTGAGCTGCCATTTCTGTTACAAGTGAAGTAAGCAAAAGTTGTTCAAGAAATAAACAACACAGAGTTGCAGGTAACGTTATGCAAATTGATTTTGGCTCCGTGCACTCCCATGGATTTCCTGGTTTGTCTTCCAAGACTGAAACAGATGCTTCTTGTGAATGTGTTTCCCTTCCTTTTTTTATGAGGTGGAGGCTTAGCTTTACGCAAAATAAGAATGATAAACTGAGTCCCAAACCTCATATGAATGAGAGACTTCAGTAAGATTATTACTGGTTCTTATGGGCTGTCTCACACTGTGACTGCTGTCATTATTGTAAACTTGTCTCCTGTACCCACTGCATTAAAGCCTTTAAAGAGAGGCTAAACACTTTCCCAAAAGGTCAGGTGTTTTCTACAGTGATGGACTGTAAAAATAAACTGCAGGAGACTGCAGATTCACGGGTAGGTGTGATCAAATGCACTTGGACTGCTTTGGGGTGTGGTGTCCTACAGCTGGCCTGTAGGCCTCAGAGTTAAAATTAGTTCCAATCTTATGATGTAATAAATTATATATATATATATAAAATATATATTATATGTGTTATATATAAAACATATATATTATATATGATATATATAACATATATAAAATATAGGTAACATGATAAATTATAACATAATAAATTATATAATCAATGTAATAATGTAAATAATCACACGATAAATGTGATTGATTATATAATCCCCTTAATTATGTAGCCTGACCAATAAGGCCCATTGGAGAGCAAGCTCAGGCCATGTGTTCAGCTGGTCTGTGTAAAACACTGAGTAGCCTGCACTAAAAGCAGCTGGAGATCTAAACTCCTTGATGCTTAGCTCCTGCCTTTTGTGAGATTTGGCTTTAATAGTAACTCAAAGAATACAAGTCTATTGCCTTTGTTGTCTCTGGATGTGAAGTCTTGTTGCAGAACTCTCCTGCAAGCAGAACTGTCTTATACCCTCCTTGTCCTGAATTATGCTGGAAGGTATAATCTTTGAAAGAAAATAGAACAGGAAATGGCCAGAATATTTTTCCAAGCTCTTTATTCCTGATATAAGGTTGCATTAACAGCACTTTGGGATTGCTTCTAAAAGTGTGACAATTTTCGTGAGTAAATAGGAAGCTGGTCAGACCTGTCTATGAACTTACTTTTAGTTTGTGTTATTATATAATCTAAGTTACATTATTAAAGGCAGTGTCTGTTATTTGCTATTTCACATTTGACAAAGCTCAGAACAAATACAGTACAGCTTGAAAATACAGTTTTGTAGGTTTGTTATTTTCAGAAAGTGACAAAACTTTCATCTCAGAAGTTCAGCCTCTGTATTAATAGATGCCTTTTTAAAAACAGGAAGATCTTTGTATGATGATTCAGCAACCCTAAAAAGGCCAGGGGGGACTGGTAAGGCATAGAGGGTGTACTCATAAGTATATAACTAGGCAGTTACAAAATGAACAAAGTCAAAGAGAACATATTTGTAATCATAAATTCTAAGAAGCCAAGGAAAAAAAAGTTGGTTCAGATATATGTGAATGAAGAATACAAGTTGCTGCATCTGGATTTATGGCATTTTGTTAAATTGCTCCCAACATGCTGAAAAGCTAGAATAAAACAAGAATGCTATTGCTAGTATTCTTGGGCCTTTTTCAGACCCAAGTCTAGGCAGCACTGACCACCCTTAGTTTCCTTCAGAGAAATATAACCCTGGAGTCAATTACTCAGAATTTATATTTAAACTAATTCAGAAGAGAACAAAATGTGTCCCCAGTGTGAGCCAAATGATACTTAAAAATAGTCTAAATTTGGTAAAACCATGATCTCTTTCATCTCCCACATTATTAGCATTACAACCATAGGGTTTTCTTAAGTATTATATGCTATTGGAAATTTACCAGTGGGTCTGGCTTTAATTTATTGTTATTTAACTTGTCCATATCTACGGGTAGCTCTGAATTTGGCCGTTCTGTGTTGTTTTTACTTTGGTGGCTATTTTTTCTTTTCTTTTGTTTTTTTTTTAAAGATAAAGATTGCAGTTTCCCACTTAGCACTTTTAAGTCTCAAATTCTCGTTCTCTATTTCTATGTTACTGACTGGAGTTTTTCAAATCATTCTCCTCTCTGTCTTGAGAGAATGTTTTGTTGCCTTAAAATCACTTTGTTGCCTTAAAATACAGAAGAGCCAGTGATCATTTTTTCCCCTTTGACTCGTATGTGAAGGCTTTGGGGACAGCAGAGGAAATTATGCTGGCAGCTTAATACAGATCCATCAGTAAGACTTGATATTGATAGCATGCATGGAATGAGTCTATTAAAAAGTCAAAGAATAGCATTTACGAAAATACAGCATTTACAGCGATATTTTGCCTTAGCATCAACCAAGAAATATATTCATGTAGAGCAACATAACATTCAGTGGAGTGGAAAATAGTTTATGTAAAATCGTCCTGACTATGAAATTGTATCAATACACAGAAAAAAAGGCGATATTTTTAAAGGTAAGAAGCAAAGCTGTTCTGTTGCTTCATGGAAAGGCTTTTGCATGTGATAAAAATTACTGTAGACAGCTAAGCAAAAAAACTAATTCACAGGAATTACCAAAGAAAACAAGTCATAGGCACTGTGAAAAGAGGTTGCATTGAGGTCAGGACCTCATAAATGATCGTGACAGAAAATCGTATGCTCTTTTTGTCTGACCTGCATGAAATATCCGTGTCTGCCCTAACTCATAAATGATATTAGATCTGCAGTCTGACTCATTCATAAACCAGTCTCTGATAATCCTCTGATGGATGGTGATGATTCCCAGTGATGAGAAGATATTTATAGTCTGGTGTTTTGGGTAGTCCTCAAGCAGAGAATCTCTTCCCACGGAAACAAGGGAGTGCAACAAGACTAAACTCTTCAGTGAATGGGTTTGATTTCTGCCCAAATCTTGCAGCCCCTGGGGATGTGTGGGAGGCCAGAGATGCCTTTCAAGCCTGAGTTCTCACTGTTCTTCCCAGTGCCATTGGCTCTGTGGCTCTGAGGTTCTCATCAGCTGTTGCTGTTGGTCTTCAAGAGCATAAAAAGGAAGATATAAAGTAGTTAATGCAGCCTCAGGCTTAGGCTGTGTGGTTGTCAGCTCTATTCACTTGCTTTTTCCCTTTTGACTGGGCCTGGAGCCAGATCCCCAGACTTTCATCTCTAAAGAGATGGTGCTGGAAGGGCACGGATGCAAGTGTAAAGGATTATGCACTCAATTACTTGTAGCCAGATGGTTTCTGTGAACCACAAAATCCCTTCCAAAAGGAGGGAGGGAAAGGTGGGTGTGGTGTTTTTTAAACTATCTTTTAATATCAAAGATCACTGCTTCATACCTGTAATTATTAATATAGTGGTCTCCAAAGAGATTTTTACCTAAAAAACCCCCAAAGAAACCCCAAAACAAGCAAATCCTAAAATCATGCCTCTGCCTTTCTAGCTGTTAAAATTTCGTGGTCTACTACAAAAGCTGCAACTGTCAGGAAGTTCTGAGTTCCAGCATTATGCAGTTTGCGTGCCCTGTTTTTTACTGGGCTTTACCATGCATAGTTTACAGGAGATAATTTTACTTGGAAATGCTGGTTAGCTTAGTGTGGAGCCAGCTTTCTGCAGTTTAGGACAAGACCCTGTGATTTTATATAAAAGACATCGTGAATCTCTTTCTGGGTTTAAAAACAAACCCAAAAAGCTCTTTGAACTTGAAACCCGTAGAAACTGCTTTTCCCTGTTGTATCAACCATATAGACAGGAGAGTTTTCTACTGATGACTTGTCCATATTCTAAATCTTTCTTTCTTGCATGAACTTTTACATGTGTTCTGTTACTACACAACTTTATAGGGTATTTGACCTATGGCTTCTTTGGGTTACACTAGTACAAAATCCAAACTATTCCTCAGTAGAGTTAATTTTGCAATGTTCTGATTACCTCAGAAGGTTATATTAAGCTCCATAAATCTCTCTCACATTGGCATTTTCTCTAATTGGCCAACACGTGGGAACTCAGAGGTGCCCAGTCTGAGTTTAGGTAAGTTATCTGTGTATACTGGAAATCTTCAGTGGCTGCCTTTCGTTTCAGCATTTTCCTCCAAACTTTGCAGTTTCTTATGCTGTGTAAAAGAGGAGAATTACTTGTACAGACACTGAATATCTGAGCTAAATGTGAAAAAGGCTTGAGGGATCAGCAATGAATCTTCCTAAAATGGTGGATATGCTACATGGAGATGACAAATACTAACTTAGTTTTCAGTGGAGAAATAAATTTCTCAGTGAAACTCTAAAGTTCTTTATTCTGAATTCTGCAATCTTGATACAGCAATGTTGGCCTCCATGAGCTGATCTCTTGGTGCATTTAGTAACAGGACTTGATGGTGGCTGTCACATTACACTGAAGTGATTTTGTATTCTGGTGGTGGCCAAGACTTTGAACACCTGGACACAATCTCTGTTTGAAACTGCGCTCTGCAGCCATCAGGACTGAATGATTCAGCAGTCACCTCATTGTTTTAACTTGAGACAATATGATCACTTAAAACAGAGCTTTATCATACTGCTTTAAACACTGCATGCCAAGTATTTTGATCCAAGATATCTTTTATAAAAATGTAAAAATTTCTTACTGGCAGCTTAGGCAAAGGGATGGGAAAGTGGGCTCATTGTCTGTGCCCACATGGCACCAACTTTCATGTCATAAGAAGTACTATTGTAACTTAAAATCTATCTCCAGTGAATACACATTCTTTGCATGCTGTTCTTGGATATGTCTGTATAGTGCAAAGTAATTTTTTCTTAGGCAGTGAATAGGTTTTTATATGTATAATTTCCTTCATTGCACATACTTTGTGCATTTGACATTATTACATTAATGCAAACTTTGTTGTACCTAATGGTGCAAAGAAAATGCAAAATTCTCCTCCCACTTATCCTCATCAGTACAGTCAACTGAGAGCCAAGGCTGGCTATATACAAACAGCCTAGATTGTCTTTCCCTTCAAAGGTCTCAAGCCAAAGGCAGTTTTAATGAAGACAGCTGTGCCAGGCATTAAAGGGATTTTTTTTGCCTTTTTTTGTTGCTAGAGGTTTTTCATGGGTTAAGGGGGAAACCAAATTGCTTGGTTTGTTAGAGAGAGATGAGAAGGAGCAGGTAAAAATATGGACATGGCAGTTGTTTTGTTTCCTTTGGAAAATAAGAGTAAGAGGCCTGCTTACAACCTCAAACTTGATGTGATGGAACCGGGTTCAAGTATTTAGAGTGAACTTGATCCAGCCATCCTTGGGAGCAGGACAAATGATTTTGCAGGAGCCAAGGTGTCTCCACAAATCGATTACATGAAATTCTCTGTAGAAGGGAAGGTGGGGAATGGAATCAGATTCAATAACATTGTTAGGATCTGACTTTTCAGAGATGCTCAGCACTCTGAGTTTGTACCAGTCCCATGGAAGTCATGTCCTTCATCTGGTAGCTGGGGCAATCCAGAACATTTTCCTGCTCTCTGTTATTTACAAACCCACAGACTAATTATGATGGATGCAAAGAACCTGTTTGGTGATGAGTAACCAAGGGTTTGAAATGGTATGGAGAATTATAAAACAATGAGGACGAAAAGGCTGTTCATACAGAAAAGTTGGTATTTACAGGATGTATAAAAAGTTGTCCCCAGAGAAAAGCTAAGACTGATTCACTCTTGCTTTAACCTTCTGTGCTGAACGCAGAAAAGCTTAAGGTACAAACAGATTGGGAATTAATTGGTGTAATTAACAGTTTGCGATTGTAATGACTTCCAATCAATACTTTATGCAGATAGCTGTATTGATGTGCTGAAAAATGGGTGCTAGTTGTATTTCGATGGGAAAAAAAAAATACAATCCACTTTAGAGTCCTAATGAAATTCAAACCTTTCAGCTCAGGTAAAGTCCTGACCACATCTTTTTCAAGGTAAAGGAGGATCCTTTAGTGACCTATTTAATTAAAATGGCTCTGATACAGCTGCTGACTAAACTTCATGAAACGAGGTGGCTGGAGGATGAAGCACATCCTCCTGCTGACTGTTCCCTCTGTTAAAACACTCTGTTTTATCACTTTAACAAAGCAAAACAGAGAAACTGTCTTGATTGGTCCTGATCCAAGCTCACAGCAGTGAAACCTCCTCCCGTGGTGGGCGTAATCTGTGGGACTTGGTTCAGATGTCAAAGAAGAGAATGGGATATCAAGAAGTTTTTCAGGGCCAGGAGGAAATGGATAGAAGCCTTTTTTTACATGAGTGAATGGAACTCAACTTCTTTCTCTGTCTCTAGAAACCACCTTTGAATTGTTCCTGATTTTTTTTCCTTCCTGAAGCTGTATTTAGTGATCACAAAAGGTTAGATAGGAGCTCCCAGTGTTTCCACACTCCAACCTTCACCTTGGTGGTAAATAATACCTTTAACACGTCTTATTTGCCAGTGATTCAATTTCTTTCCTCTTTTGAATGTGAATTGGAGATTGAGAGGCATAAAAGTACTGTCACTGCTAAGTCAGACACTTCCTGAATCATCTATTTAGATGAATGATGGAATTAAAAAGAAAAATCTTTGAGCCTTTGTCTTCAGAAGTAGCAGGAATGCTTTTGAAATTGTGGTTTGTAAACCTTCAGACATAAGGAGGCCTGAAATATTGTGGAATTAGTTCTTTGCCATGAGAGATCATCATGCTTTTATGGGTGAACTTCATGTTTTTAAGAGAGTTTTCCAATTTAAATGATTCTAAGAAATATATTTCAGGTCTTCAGTTTGGCTGTTAATGGATATCTGCTCACAGGGGACAGGAGGTCATCAGTGACAGGCCTTCCTTGATGCAGCCTGAGGACTGTGACAAGTTAGCATTCAGAGATCTTGGAAAATACTCTGTTGGGAAGATTGTATAATTGTCTTTTGTTATAAGGCTACACTTGACCAACAGAGAAGAAAACGGTGACAAAGTAAATGAGCAAACATTTTACACACACAGTGTTGGTCTTGTTTTTAGAGAAGGACTAAAGTTGTGTTTTCTTATGGTTTTTGTGTTCTCAAGAGAAAAGTCACCCTACTCAAATGTTCAAAGGGCTACTGGAGTTTGTAAGTAATGTGATGTTGGTTTCATAAAACTTGCAAGCCTTTTGGCCAGTCATAAGGAGGCATTGAACTTTTCAAGAGCGTCTGATAAGCAAACTCCCTTAGTCCTCAAAGAGGAGGCAGTTCATGCCAGGTATTGGCCAAAAATAGCTGTTGGGATTTCACACAGTAAGCATGTGTCTCATCAGCATTCTGCAGCACTGCCAAAGTTTGCTACAGCATGAAGGAGAAAGAAACAAAGAAACATAAGGAGAAGGGGGGGGGAAAGGAAGCTAATGAGAAGAAAAATTGCTTTTTAGCTGTTCATTGCAACTATTTTCATTTCCCAGTGAACCTGAACAGTATCTTAGGTGATAATGTGGGGAAGCTAGCATTTTTGGCACCTGAGCAGGACACATTTGCGGTTTGGGCACTCTGTAAAGAGCTAGTTTAAGTATTTGCTGAAAAGTGAGGGAATGGATTTTCTGTACTTTTTGAATGTCTTGCTGAATTGGGCCCTTAGTCTGACTCCAGTGGTGAAAGTGCCCCCCAAAATTGTGGGTTTTCACCTCGGACTGCCATGGACCACACTCCCTTATTAGGGAGGGTTCACACTTCACGTGCACATCAAAATCTGTTTACCTGCTCTGGGAGTATAAAACACCTTGAAGTAGCCATAAGTGCCACATGATGCCAGACCTTTTTTTTTAAATGACAGTCAACCAAAAGGTAATTCTGTTTGTGTAATTTGGTGTGGTTCTTTTAGTACTGGACAGCACAAAGTGTAGTTGCTTGAGAGAGGTGTTCAAGGGAAATTTAAGAAGACTCCTGCTTGGGTTGGCCTTCATGTGATAATTGCTTTCACTGAGTCATTTAGAATAGCAGACAGCTACTCCTGGTCTGAAGACCTTCCCTCTCCTTTGCAGCTTACAATGGTGTCCCTGATTTGCTGGGTCTGACAAATACTGCTGAAGTCAAGGTGTTCAACTCCAATCATCAGAAAGATGCCAAGGTGTGTGTGTCCCACCTCTTGAAGATGTAAAGCTGAGAGGTTCAGAAAGTGACTTAGCAGGACATGGGTGGCAGCCACACTGTTACTCTCTTTTTCCTAAGGAAGCAGTCTCTGAGTTTTTCTCTGTGTACCTACAGCTTTCTCTCCACACCTGTTCTCTCACACTTCATGTTCTACCAATAAATTTTGAATTCAGAGGTTAGAGGCACAGTGGTCTCAAAATATTAGGTTAGATATTTCATGAAAACAAGCAAGCATTGCTAGTGCCCTACCATACACCAAGACCAGTCTGCTCTGCAGTCTTCACCATATAATGAAGAGTCTTTATAACCTGTAGGAGAAACTTGTTTGGTGCTCGACCTAAATGATGCAAATGTTTGGGAACATTATTTGACCTCTAGTTTCCAGAACTGCTGGTTGCAGACAGTGGAAGTGTTGTGCTGCTTATCACAGGAAGAATAAATTAATTTTCTGGCTTTCCTGTGTTGTAAAGGTCCTTCACAGCTACAGCTATGATGCTCGCTATCACACTGTGTGCTTGAGTGATGGTAATACAAGTTCTAAAGTTTTGTCTGCACTTACGGTTTAAGAAGGATCTGACTGAAAGCAAGATTTACAGGCTCTAAAGCATGTATGCAAAAATTCAGTTGCTCAAGGGGCTCTTCTGCTTTGTCCTCAGCCCAGTATAAATTGTCAGGAAAGATGGGATCCAGCTGAAGGCTCTAATGTTTCTGCTTTGTTGAAAGGGAAAGTATAAAAAGCTAAAAACCTTTTCTGGGGATGCCTTTGATACCGCTAAGGAAGTGGAGACTGCTCTGTATCCACCTGAATTCTACTTCTGAAAAAGATGAAATGAAATATTTCTACCCTTTGTACCTGTAACAGACACAAAACTACAATCTAGGGAGTCTCTATAGGCTTCAGGAATATTCTTCAGTCCATTTACCAGCTTAGCCTCTTGTTCGTTTTCAGACTTGCTTTGTATTTGGCTGAAAAAAAAGGTGGTTTAAAATCAAAATACTTTAAATACTGTGCCTCAGTAACTTGCTGAGTGTGTGTTGTGTGCTACTTCCCTTCCAGAGGATTATGGCCACATGAAGGCAGGCTGGAGTTTCTGCTGGGTTGTGTCATGAAATACCTTTACTTTCTATAACAGTTTTGACCGCTGACCAACGACATTTTTTTTGGTATGCCTTCTGCTCTATCTTTCATGTGAAAGCATGTAGTAAATATTCTGAAGGCAAGGCTGAGAGTGGGGCTTCTAAGCTATTTTGGTACTTTTGATGTTTCTAAAACAATGTTGCTGGGCTCCTATTTATTCCTGCAATACTTACCTGTGCTGTCTCAGAGCCACTCTAAAATAATAGCCATATTAATGGCATAAACACCTTTCCAAATCAATTAATCCTCTTGAATTCTCTTGGGAGGAGGCAAAAAGGAGGGAAAGAACAGCAAACTCAAAACCAGACCTTTGAAAAGAAGTAGCTTGAGACAGTAAGATTAGAGAAACCTGACAAACTGTCCAACCACAGAGTATTTTGCAGTCTCTAGAGAGGTATCAGGCTGGGACATGGTGCTTCTGGGGCAGAAACTGGGATTGTGAGTGGACATTTAGCAGGCAAAATAGTGTCCTGGCATGGGGCTCACAGAAACAAATCAAGACAGTTGGCCAGAACAAGGTGTTTTAGAGAAAATGCATGTTTGTGTTCTGTAAACATTTGTTTCACTGAACTGCAAAGCTGATATGAGCCACCAGGCATTGCAATGGAGACAAACATGCAGGAGAAGCAGCATTTGGGATACCTGATCTCACGTCTTGATTCCTCATAGCTTGTGACCAGACAAATCCTTCCTTCTACTCTTCTGTTCCATGGCCTTAAATTGCAGTAGCAGTCATGAAACCTTCATGGTTCATTTTATGCTGTAGGTTCTTTATTTTGTCTTTAGTTGGGCTCTGGTAAATAATTGTCATTAAACCATTTTTATTCTGCAGCAAACCTCTGTCTCCATTTATCTCTAACTACTCCTCTTTGCACCTGTTTTCCAGTAGTGCAGCTGGACTGAGAACATTTTTCCTTTCCTCTTTTCTGATGAGTGAGGGTGAGAACAGGCATTTGGCTGAGCTGATCCAATCCTTGGTGGGAGTCCTGTTGCTGCACAGGATTCTCCTCCCACTTCTACACACCTGCTGCCTATCCTGTGTCAGCCTGATGTCTAAAATATCTCAGACCCTGTCCTCTCTCCTCAGAGCAAGAGTAGTCACTGAATCTTTGAAGAGGCCTCAGTGGCCTAAAGACAAGATTTTAGGAAGGCTTGGGTTTGTTTGCCCCCTATGAGGTATAAAATGAGGTCAGGCAGTTATGGCAAAATTTAACTTTATAAATATTTGGTCACGTAACGAAGATGTTATTCTGTTCCATTAGCTAAAGGTATGTGGGACTGTTGTCTTCATGATGCTTAATGTCCACTAGCAAAATATGCTTTGAAATGTAGAAATTTATTCAAAGTTTCCAAGTGATTTTGTCCATTGCCTTGTTTTACACAGTGGCAGTACAAGTCTTCAAATAGCTTAAAAAACAATTTTGATGGACAATACATAACTGTTTTTCTTTCTCCTTAAGTATTTAGTAAGTTATTGTGTGCTTTCCTTTTGTAACAAATATGTGAACAGATCAGAGATGATTAAATACTGAGGTCTGCTTCAGAGAAAAAGAACATTAATATGGTGGACTGTTTTAAAAATGGATATCTTCTGATTGATAATGAAATCAGACAATGCAAATCAAGTGAAAAAGAATTAGAGCTGATGCCTGGCAGGCTAGTTGTTTACAAGATTCTTCTGTGTGCTCTAATGTGCGGAGTATTTTTGCCAAGATTTACTAAATGATGAAATGATACTGCAATTAGAATTAAGGCTGGCAGGGACATTTGTTAAAATTCTGCTATTTCTTCTCCAAAACATAATCAATTAAAAAAAGGCCTTTGAAAATAATGAGAACAAATGAGAAGTCAGGAAGTAGCCAAGTAATCACTTGGCTGGTTCTGTTTAGAGAAACCGGAAAATTCTTCCCAGTCACAATTAAAAATTAAATTACACAAATTGCGTCCTCTGTCCTGCAAGTTCATGGGTTGGATGTGTCTGAAAGAGAGAAATAGCTGTTAAACTACCTACTTCTCTTCAGGAGAGAAGCCAATAAAGGTCAGGTTAAACCTTCCCTATAACCAAAATCAACATGTTCTGAAAAATTTATTAAAAACCCATTTGCTGCTCTACCTATTTGCTATCACCAAGTGAGATCCTTACAGCTAGCTGATGATTCTAAAACTAATCACAGACCCAATTATATGCTTATAAATATTATTAGCAAATTATTGATTTGCATAGCCTGAGCACACAAAACATCAACCTGGATTAATGTCTTATTGTCCCAGGGATGGTATGAGTAGAATGAAAAAGGCAGACCCCAGTAAATATTACAGTCTGAAAAGGGAAATGTGATACCCCAGGTAAGTAGAGCAAAACTTTGAAGGAAACCAGGTGGCTGAAGAGAACACAGATGAGTTATTAGGTTTTGTTTGGTGTTTATTTGTCGTCTTTTTCTGTGTGGTTGAATACTGAGGCCAAGGGTTCCACTGGCACATCATTCCCTGCTTCCAGGTCACACAGCCTCACTTAAGGACTGAGCAGCCTAGCTGTCAGCAATGAACTTCTGAGATGTCCTCACAAGATCTTCTGAGAAAAATAGACCCTCAGTTTTCTGTAAAATCTACAAGTTTTAGGAATTAGTATTTAGGAATTAGTATTTAGGAATTTGAAGTCAAGTTCTGGAAAGAAAACAAACCAAAGGCCGCCTGCCCCTTGGCCTGCAATTCTTACGCCTAGACACCAAAAATTGAAGAAGATTCAACTAACTTTGGAAAACCAGACTTGAACAGTATTGTCTATTGTAAAAATGAGAGTCTAGACCATTTTAAAATGAGACGTCTAAAAGCTCTTTAATTTCATTGCTACTAAACTTGTATGCAAAGCTTTTGAGGCTAGGAGGACTGGCAACAAGATGGATTCTTCTGTTCACACAGTATAATAGCAATTAAATATACAATGAAAGCCTTTTACAAGATTCTGCCAAAATTACTGGAATTATATTGAGCCAGACTCGTGACTAGTGCAACTCCATCTGTGTCAGTGTTCCTGCTACATCTAAGCACGGAGAGATGATGAGTCATAAGGAAAAGTGTATTTTCAAGGAAAGAGAGGGAAAACGGATAATTGTAGTACAAATAGGAAGCCAGTTTCTAAAATCGTGTTTGACAAAAGACAGTGTTCTTTGATATTTTCCCAGCTGGTTAAAATTTAACTAGTTTCAGGAGAGAGCATACGGAGTTTGGTCAGAACTAGTGTAGGGAGGGGAAGCTTTTCATAAAGAATTGCTAACAAATGGGATTCAACACTCAAGAGGCTCAGATGGCCTATTAATTCTGGTCCTGGCTTTCTTCCAAAACAACTGTGCTTCTCTTAATTCATGGCTAATTTCTATCAGCGATACCAAGAGACCATTTCTTTTTTCGACGGGAAGCATCCACGTTGCCTAAATGGATTCGTGCGAGGGGCTTTAGCCAGCAGACATTGATTGGCTTCTCTCTGGGGCCCAGAGGAGGCCCGGTGGGTTCTGGTTTGACACAGGCAGCAAATGAAATACGACCTCCTGTAAACGGGCCTGAGCTTTTGGGCCTTTGTGGGATCCGGGAGCTAAGGACCTTTTCAATCCCTTTTAATTAATGAAGTGATTTGACTTGACTGAGATTACACTCGCCATAATGAATTAAAAAGTAATAAAAAAAGAAATCTCTTAACAAATATGCAACGGGGAACGAGGGCCAAATTCAGTGCATATCTGATCCCCACTGTATATCTCATTTCTGTGTGCGCTTCAGATCAATAGTTTTAAAAGGGAGGCTCTTATTTTCCAAGCACTGACATCTGCATGCTTCATTTTTTTCAAGTGCTTTTCTACAGAAGATTAAAATTATGATGATCTCATATGCCTGGATGATCATTTTAGTCCTTTCTTATCTCTGTTGTGCTAAATCTCTCTATTTCTCAGGATTCTTGACACCTTATCCCAGCCACCTCTGTGCTGTACTTGTCTCCTGTGGTATGGCACAATTTTAGCTGCACTTTACTCCATACCAGTGAGCAATGGTCACTGTGTATATTTTGTAATGGGAATGCAGTCATCCAATGCCACTTCTGATGAGCACATAATGAGTATGAATCTGTGCCCAGCCCAATTTAAATAATTCCCCTCTATTATGTCTGAAATCATGGCTGCATTTCCTCCCCCATCCCTTTCATTGTCCTGTAAAGTGACATGCTGTAGAAATGATCCTAAATTTTCTTGGAGAACACGCCATTCCAACTCTGATGGGTCTGTCGTAATTTTGGAGATATAACTCACTGTCACTTGCTTTTTTTCCCAGTCTGTTTTGAGTTCAGGTGTGACTTAAGTCAGTGCAAGTCTAGAAAACTCCACAGTAATAGTGTGGGGCCATTCTGATCCAGGAACTGTGGCTTAGTCTTCTCCCTGATGTCATGTTTCAAGGTGTCTGAAGCGTCTTTCTCACCAGCTGAGAGGGTGTTTCATTTAAACACCTGATTGAAACATTAAAATCAAAGCAGTTGCTGAAATGGAAGGAAAATATAGGTTGATGGAATAAATGGAGCAAAGCCTCTGTATTCTTGGCTCAACTTGTGATATCTAGGGGCTTTCAAGAATGTCAAGTGTATTTAGGTGCATAGACAAGGTTAGCTAAGAAAAATCATGGGGAAAACTTCATTCCAAGGGTTACATTTGTATCATGTGTTTGTTCGTGGACATGCACAAAATACTGTGTGTGAGCACACCACAGTGCAATGTGACACACAGAGGGATCTTGGAGCCTTCTACTCACAGGATTTCCACTGTGAGGGAATTGCAGGGCCACTGTGGTAATCAATCATCCTTATTATATTATAGGATGTGCTTGAAGTTCAGTTAACTCAGTTTCTTTTTATCAACCAGTTGTCTTCCTCTGCTACAGCATAGATTTATTCAGTTTTAATTCTTCTTTTGTATATTTGTCTATAAGAACGGCTCTCTTTTTTTCTGCTGTAAAAAATAAATGCCATCAATATAATGTTGAAGTAGAAAACTTGAAATTGTCAGATTTCTAAAAATTTTTTCATCTTTTGACAGACTAGAGCAAAACAGAGGTACAGATGTCATAAAGGCCTTCTGTATGATCCACTGGGAGCTCATTAAAAAGCAGTTACGCTTAGCTACTATTAGGTTTTTAGGATGAGAAGGATCTTGCCATGCAGAAGAGGAGGATTTAGAGTGGTAAACAATGAGCAGTAATGTAGCAATTGGTTAAATAGCAAAGCATAACTTCTATTAAAACTTTAGTTTTCAGCATTTACAGCTTCGTTAAGATGCCAGTTAATTACACAAATTTTAAGAAGTATCTCCTTAATTGCTAATACAGTGGGGGAATCCACTGAGAGGTGGTTATCATCTACTTTAATCTGTTGTCTGTTGCTTAAAAATAAGTGACCTAAAATTAACCCCCCCTGGCTCCCTGGAGAAGTTTCCTTGCAGATTTAAGTTTAGAACTACAATAGTTTGAAATGCATGTGTAGACTTTAATGGCAATTGGAAATTAGAAGTCATCAGTGAATGAACAAACAGCTGTTTGTTTGAACAAACAGCTACGGGCTTCCTAACTGCATTTTCCTTTGAAACTTCCTCCCGGTACTTTTAAGTCCACACTGCCCATTTGGCGAGTAAGCTCCGGGAAGATTTAGTAACTCTCTTATTTTCACCATTACTCTGCGGCGGCTGCCGCAGCTCGGAACTTGAATTACTGCGGAGAGCGTGCGGCAGACACGGCCGGCTGCGAGCGGGGCAGGGATGGATCCCGCTCCTTCGGGATGTGCGGGGAAGGATCCCGGCCCCTCGGGCTGCCGGGACCCGCACCCCAAACTCCTGCGGGCTGCACCCGAGGGCCAGCGTGTGATTCCCAGCGGGAGCGGCGCCGTGCGGGACCCTGGTGCCGGTGGCGCGGCACCAGGTGGCAGCAGCGCACCGGGGGAAACAGCGAACCGCGGGATGCGGGGCCCCGCAGGGAAGTTTGACCTTGGATGGAAAGCTCCCCCGCGGAGAGATGCCGTCAGTGAGGGCGGCTGGAGTGGTCTTGGTCGTGTGGGAAGTGGTGCAGGAAGGGAAGGCCAAATAATACATTGGTGTGTCAATTTAGCAAAGTGATTAAGTACTGGAATAATCTGCCCGGGGAGGTGGTGGAGTCACCGTCTCTGGATGTGGCACTCGGTGCCATGATCTAGTTGAGGTGTTAGGGCTGGGTTGGGCTCGATGATCTTGAAGGTATCTTCCAACCTACACATTCTGTGAGTCTGATAGCATTATAAAGCTTCTGCTTATAGCTTTGTGGTAGATGACTAAGAGAAGAAAACACCTCGGAGGTATCTCTGAGGGAGAAGGCAGGTTGGCTGGAGCACAGGAGGATGGAAGTTGGCCATAGGTTACAGATGTAAGCACACACATGCACATATTTTACTTGCACATGCTGGTGATACCTCAGTTTAGTTATCTTAACATCCCAGCACCATGAACTTACTGTAAACTAGATATGTGCTCATTTTCTGTAGGTAGATCTGCTGGATTTGGTTTTCAGAAATAGTTTGAATTAGCTGGAAAATATCCTTGAGAATAGAGACATCATGAAGGAGGGGAAAGAAAAAAGAGATGTATTTATTTGGCAAAATAAATATTTGTCCCACCAGAGAAGGCAGTGATAGCAGGAAATTTTCTTAAACTTCGAATACAATCAAGTGGAAAATGGAGGAATGCTACTGGAGAAGGTATGTGAGTGAGACTATATTTAAGCACCTCATCAATAGGTAGACAACCTTGGTACGAGGAGATGACTGTTTAAAATAATGCCAAAGGAAAGATGCAGGAGCAAGACAATGGATGAGTAAAACCTATTTTCTTTTCCAAAATTTGGGGGCAGTGGGAGGATGAGGACTGAGGCAGGAACAAAACTTTATGGAATGGTAAAACTTTGGTGTAATGGAAAGGAAGGTTATATGGAAAAAAGAGTTGAAGGATTATGCTGAGAATGAGAAACGGCCAACAGACAATTTAGATCTCTTTCAGGAGAGCTGGAAAAGCCACAGAAAGCCACCCTCAAATTTAAAGTATATTCCATCCTCATCAGTACATTAGCAGGTGAATTGCTGAGAGCTCAGAGACCCCGGCAGAGTCTGGCATTTGGAAATTAAGTTCCTAGTTGGAAATATGTGTGTATTATTTTCCAATGTGGAAACTTGGGGCTCTGTGACCCATTTACCTCCAGTTTCCCTTAAATCAACTCTTTGGGTGTCACTAGTTTGATATTGTATCTGAGATTTATTGGTGAGATTTGTGCTGTGCTGCCGTACCCCGGTTCCAATGTGCACTGTGTTCCCTGGCAGTACTCATTTCTGTGATCCCTCTGAAGTCCTATGAGGAGGTGATGACAATATTTCATAAGTTTCCCTCCCTGGATCCAACAGTGCTTTATGATAGCCGTCAGCATCCTGATTCTCCCTGTGTAAACAGAGACTCTGTGCCAAGGATTAGATGGAGACATGAAACACAGGTCCATTTAGTCACCCTGCAGCATGATGGTCTGCATGGGCAGAAATCCCTCTCGGGAAGTTTCTGGCTTGGTGTTTGCCAGAAGGTGCACCCAAGGAAAGATGTCCATGCTGTCCCCAGGCTGTGCTCCCCTTCCCTGATGGAGGCAGCTCCTGGGCTATGCAGCTGGGAGTTGGCCTGGAACCTCTTTGTGACATCCATGGATTTAGATTATTCACGTTTGCTCTGATTGGAAAATTTAAAATAAAGTAGAAATTCAGAAAAGCATAATTTCAGGAAACAGTGTATCATCCTAAATGCACTACTAGGTCACAGTGTTTAATGCAGCACTTACCTGTGGCGGTATTTACATTATGTTGCATCTTCCCTGCCTTGTGCCATGTGATCCTCCCAGCACATTGCCCTCTAGTATTGTCTAAATAAATACAAGACGAGTCAGCTATAGAAATTGAGTTATTTTTACTATTTTCATGTAATAACTGTGAGCCCTGCAGGCCTAGTGCTGGCAAAATACCACAGATTTGTCATTTGGAAGCAGAAACTTCCGTATAATTTCCCAAATAGAATTTTGGTCCCCTCTGCTGCACTGAATTTGTTATTGTTGCATGTTTTTCCTGGTGTTTCTAATGAGCTGTTAATGAGCTGCTAACTATGTATGTAAATTAAATGGGGTTAGACACTGAAAGGTTATCAGGAAATAAAATGCCATATGATACTTCAAAGTGATATAAAATAAATTAGTGTATTTAATTTTGCTGGCACAAAGCTGATATTTAATAACCTATGGCCTCAATTCTTCTAAATGATGTTAATTTAAAACATTTTCAATCTGTACCCCGAGTGACATAGCAAACAAGTTATTTCATTCCCCTTCATTAAATGATATATCTGTAGTGTAGGTGTGGGTTCCTCTGTGCCTCAACTGAATGATCAAGTTAATAAAGATAATTTGAGACCAGTGAAGCTTTAATGTAAATATTTTTGTGATGATTTAATAGAGCAGGTTAAGGATGTGACCATGGTGAATACTTTGGCTGTGATGATCTTTTGAAAATTATGATACTGGCAGCTCAGCTGTCTTGCTTGTCACTTGTGGTTGTATTTTAGCACCCCAATAGCAAAGTGCTGTGGAGCAGGCTATTCACAACACAAAGGTGCTGTGGGGAAGCTTCTTTTGCTGAAGGCCTCACCACCTTGCAAAGAAGGGACAGCACAACCTTTTCTTTAGTGTCCCAGCAGAAAGATCTTAAAGAGCTGGTGAGATGCAGCTCTGGAGGTTCACTAATGAAACCAAGAGATCTCCTGTAAATATTAATATTTCCATTAGATGTATTGATATGACAGGACAAGGAGTTGATCTTCTACTTGTGTCTGACTGGGCAGGCATTAGTTAGGCTGAAAAATCCATGCTTTAATTCACTGTTCACCTGAACCTTGTAGATATGCAAAGCATCCAGCATCAGCTCCAGGCTGTACTGCTCTGAGTGTAGTAGGTACAAAAAAAAAAGTCCAGGCTAATTTTAATTTGGGCAATTAGGAAGCTGAGAAACAGTACCAGAGTAAAAAATCTAGGGTTCTGCATCACAAAATGTAATTTAGTCATTTGTTTGACAAGTGTAGTTTAGCTTAAATAATGTAGAATAATACTTCAGAGTATGCTAGCAAATGTTCTGCAGTATGTATTGAGAAATTAATGAGGTTGTGGTAATACGAGATCTCACTACCACACTTTGCCATTAAATGTTTGCTGAAAAGTAGGACAGGGCACAATTCCTTATGGTGGCTGACTTGTGAACAAGTCTGGTTAGTCTGCTAGGAATCTGCATTATCCTGCCAGACTTCAGTATAAATGGGTATTTGCTCCCTCATGTTGAATACTTCAGTTATGTACAAAATGTTGGCTTTTCTTTGTCATGATCTGAATGTTTACATTGTTTGCAGAATATTATGCTTAGTTTAGTAGCATAATTTAAATTGTTTTGGAAACCAGAAGAATTGGTAGACTAAAAGAAAAGCTTGTGAAAGCTTTTGTTTCTCATAATTTCCCAGAGTAGCTGCAGGAATTTCACCATATTTTACTGCCATACCTAGCTCAGAAAGATGGACTTCTTCTGAATTTCAGTCAGCTTAGGAGGTCTGGGATAAGATCCTTAACTGTACTTTTTCAGTACTTACATGGAACTATATATTGTGTCACTGTGTGACACTGAAAAAAAAAGGGCAAATTTTAATTTTGTTATTTTGTACTGAGCCATCTTTGCTACTTGCAGAAAATAAGATGTATAATTTATGTTCATTTCCCAGGAGATTGACAATTTTGTCCTAAAAGCCTGTAGGGACTTTAATACTCAGAGTCAGCACTCCAAGGACTAGTAACAAAAAGCAGCACTCCACTGCAGACAAACTAATCCTCTAACAATGTTTCATTCAATCAAAAAATGTTGCAGATTGGAGGTGTTATTGCATGCCTGTGTTTTCAAGAGATTATTGTGAATGAACCGTATTTTCCACTGAATAGTAACAGCAAAACAGCCTTTCCATCTAAATGTTTCTCATGATAATTTTGCCCTAAACGAGCAAAGATTGGGAAACAAGCTATTTTTTGCTTTAACCTTTCTCCTTTTGAGTATGTGAACAAAAGCTGTTCTGAGAAAAATTAATATTTGTGGTTTAAATTCCTAAAGTGAAATTTATTTTATATTATGTGGTACTTATTTTTATCTTCAACTAAATATTAAAATAAAATTGCTGTGAAATTTTGTTATAGCACACTTGAATTAATTTTGCCACACGTATATCTAGATACTTTCCCTGTATATGTGGTTTGTTTTGTGAAATCAGTACCTGATGGATCTTTTCCAGTACATGCAGTTTTCTACAAAGTTTGCCTTTATAAAATGTGTGCGATGTTAGTGGAGTGCCCATATCCCATTTTTCAGATGCTCAGATATTTTTCAGCTATGCTGCTTTTGTGTCTGAAAGTGTTCACATGTGTCTTGATGATAGAGCTGAATATTTAAAACCTGAGATCTGTCTGCAGAAAAAAAGAGTTTGGTTAAAGCCTCCATGACTGGAGTGACAGGTCAGTTCCCAAATTTGCCATTCCCCTCATTAAAGGCTCGTGTCTGATCTGAAGGGGCTCACAGAGGATGTGAGTAGCATTGTGCCAGTCTTAGGATAGTTTGGAAGTTCCTTCAATCCTCCCCAAAAATCTCTTTGGTGAAAGGCACAAAGATAAGTGGTGGTCCAATTGCTGTTGCCATTTTTTTCATAGCAGAGCTCAAGTTCTCAATTCCCTGCAAATTATTGTAAGATGTGGAGGAGATTCACAGATGGCTCAGGGGCTTGTCTGTGTCCCCCTTTTCAGGCCTGTTTGTGGAAAAATGGGTCTGTTCAAGCCTACCACGGTGAATATCCAGATGTTGGACTGAGTAGCTGTAAACTGGATGATTTTCCACAGTCCCATAGTTCATTCCTAAAAGAATAATCCCAGCAAGGTAATGAAACCAGCTGAACTGTTAATCCAAAGCCAGGGATGGGTTGGTGCCCTGTGAAATCCACATTGCCAGGCAATCTAGTAACACAGTGACTGCTTTAGTTATGGGCTGCTCTTTATTTCTGTTCGTATCTTCTTCTTAGTAATTAAATGTTTTGGTTTTAGGGCTCAGAGCCTAGCTTCACAGAGCAGAGATGAAATTTCAGCCTAGATTTGCTGTGAGGTGCTGTCAAGTACTGCAACAATACAAATGGACACTCACAGCTTATTAAACAGAGAACAACTCCACTGATGCCCACAGTCCCACCTGGCATTTTATAGGGCTGGGATTGAAGACCAGGTGGAGATAAAGGTGTGATCATAACGAAGGCAGTGGGGAGAGAGGAGTGGTGGTGCTGGGATATTTGTACTGGTAATTGTTTTGTGAAGAAAACAAAATGAAAAGGGGGGAGAAGGAAGAAAAGAAAAAATAGTGTATCCAGGGACATGTGTGTATTTATGGTGAATCAAAGCCTTCTTTCCATAAAGTGAGGGGGGAAAGGGTCTTTTAGCCAAAGGAGGTCATTCCATGCAAACCTCTAAAGGAAAGAGGATTTTCAAACAATGAAAGAAGAGGGGGGGGGGGGGTCTGTTTCTTACACTTTAATGATTTTTTTGCTTCTCATAGATAGGAACTGGAACTCCACACTATTAGCCACAAATGGCATTTTGAAATGACTTTTTTTTTTTGGGCAAACCCAAAAGACATTGCTAAGATTTACATTTTCAAATATATGCTGACCTTTTTTTCCTCTTTCTTTTAGTTCATTTGTCATCAGTATGTAATTGAATCAATATATTTCCTGATCAACCCAAAGATTGAATAAGGTCATGGGAAGCCATGTGTGGACATTAAAAATCATTATTTTACTCAAAATGAGCAGAGATGGCATAGACCATTCAGAGTTCCAAATGAAATTCTATTAGATTCTATTACACTTTTACAATTATAGAGACGTTCCAATATTACAAGGGGAAATGAAGTCATAATAAAAAAGCCCAGAGGTGTATTACAAAGAAATGGGCATACTATTTTTCTAGTTAAAAACTTGATGAAAGGAGCTCTGCTACTTTTCAGTTGCTGAGATGTGACCTTGTTCTTTTTAAAAAAAATGGAAAAAAAATACCAGGAGCCAGTTTTCTTCTAACCATTTACATTTCTTGTTTCACAGCATGTTTCTAAGGAGGACAGGATGTATAATCTGATTTCAATTGTAAAAAGATTTATATAAAGATGCAATGAAATAGGTGTGATATTTTTAAACACAAATTACTTTAGTGGCTGATACTGGAAAGGTAGTTTTGGGGAACTGCTTGCCTGTTTGTGGAAGGTGGAAAGATAGGAGCTTGTGGCATGTAAGAGACATGAATCTGATCATTTTATGTCCTTTCCCTAACTGTTCCTGCTTACTTCATCTCCCCACCCTCACTGTAGCGTTTGGTCAAGCTGCAAATCTTGGATTTGAGGCAGGCTTCTGTAATTTTTTGGGAAACCCTGAATTGGTGGCTGGGAGGCAACCATTCCTATATCTTAGGAATGCAGTAGTGCAGCTGAGGATAAGGTTACTGCAGAGTTTTAAAGGCACAGTCATTGCATGGCCAAGGACTGTGTCATCTGGGCATTCCATGGGGAAGAGTGAAAGACAACAGCTTGTGGAGTTTGAGCTCCATTCCAGGTCTGCAGGAATGGGGGAGGGTTTGTGTGTTGTCTTTTTTGAAGATTCAAGCAGGCTGTTCTGTACTTAGATATAGTGGCCTAGGTGATAAAGAGTTCTTCTGCCACTGCATCCAAAGAAATAAGGCAAGGTATTGAGACTGTTCAGAGACAAATTAATTGAAAAATGAAGCAAAGAGGTGTTGCTTGAGATACACAAGGAAAATGGTGAGGCACATTCCAGTCTCTCCTAACTACATATCAAAAAGTTACTAAGGAAATACAAAACTGAGGAATGAAGATGCAGAGATAGCCTAGATCCAGCATAAAGGCGGAGTCCTACTCCTTCTGTAAGGTTTCTGGATATCTGCTGAGAAAACCCTGGCTGTGCTGGGAAATTCTCTTTGGTGCATATGTGGATGTGTTCACATACAGGATTCTAGACTGATAAAGGCTGCAAAGGTATCTCAGTTTCTATGGGGCTATGAAGAAGGAAACAGGGTCTTCTACACAACTTTTCTGTCTGTAAGTCAGGTGGCAGCTTTGAAGGCATCTATTAAACCCTAGAATAATGTCTATTACCCACCACAATAAATTATAATCATTTTCAGAAATGAATGCTTCAGAGATCATCAAGTGGAGGTGAAGAGGTCCCATGAGAAGCATAATCTCTTCTTTCCAAGGTTTGGGACACCATCAGAGCTGCTCTGGGAAAATTCCTAGTAATAAGGCCACTGCTTGTTTCCTTTTTGGATGGTTAAAGGCAGAGACTGTGTTTTGAGACAGAAAGAGGTACTTGAAGAGCCCCCTGGTAATGCCAATGAGGGTTGGAGCATTAGTCTTCTGTGGTGTTTCCAATGTTACCTTTGACAATATTCCCTCAGTACCTGAGCTTGTTTCTGCAAGTTATGAAGTCACCTAGGGTTCCTCCAGGTACTTTTCAGGCAGTTTACACACACAAGTCCACAAATTCTGGATATATTTCCAAAGGTGAGTGAGATATGCTGCTGGATGAGTACCTTCTAAGCACATCTATTATTCAGCCTTTATTTTAAGTCATTGCATAAATGGAATGATTTTGCAGTTTCAGGACATAGATGGCAGGTTTACTCCTGGCTCTCTTGGAAGCTGCCAAAAGTCTGTTTGAATGTGCAATGAAGGATAAGATCTCTAGTATGTTGCCCTGGTGCCATTAGGGCTTTTTTCCGGACACTTATGGATGCTTTAGAGTAAATTTCATGGAATCATAGAGTGGTTTGGGCTGAAAGGGACCTTAGAGAACATCTAGTTCTAACCCCACTGCCATGGGCAGGGACACCTTCCACTAGACTAGGCTGCTCACAGCTACATCCAGCCTGGTCTTCAATACAGCCAGGGAGGAGGTATCCACAAATTCTCAAGGCAACTTGTTTCAATGCCTCATCAGACTCACAGTAAAGGATTTCTTCTGAATATCTAACCCAAGTCTATTCTCTCAGCTTGAAGCTCTTCCTCTTGTCCTGTCACTAAGTTTGAAGCTCTTCCCCTTGTCCTGTCACTACATGCTCCTGTAAAAATTCCTTCTCTAGCTTTCTAGTAAGTTCCCTTCAGGTACTGGAAGGGCATAGTTAGGTCACCTTGAAACCCCTTTTTTCCAGGCTGGACAAACCCAGTTCTCAGCCCTTCCTCATAGGAGAGGTGCTCCAGTGGCTGGTGTCTTGGTTCTGGATAGCAATATTGCATCTGCTATTTTGACCTCTAAAAATGCAGATCTATAGTGGTTTTGGTTGTGTTTTTGTTATAATTGTTGCTTTTTGTTGTTTTTTGTTTTCTTTGTGATGGTGATCCTCTTTTTCCACCTGGGGAAGAGACTTTCTAACAGGTTGGTGGGCTTTGGCACCTCTTCAGGACTTGTGCAGCTGCACAGCTTTCAGTCAAATGTTTGCAGCACATGTTAGAGCAGTAGGGGTGGATATTGAATAAGTGGTAAATGAATACAAATCTAGAATCTTTCATGTCTCTCCTGCATGTGGTAATCCTGAAAATGTATCTTTTCTTTTCTTCTTAAAGCCTCTTTCTGGGATAAATGTATTTTGAACTTGTATCTTACAAGGTCCTGTGCTAGGCCTGTGAAAGGAGTTAGTACAGAATTGCAATGAGGAAGAATAAAAGTCTTTTAAAGAGTTGTGTAGCCTGTACTAAATTAGGCTGAAGTCACCTCCAAAGCAAGAGACTGATCTTGAGTCTTGAGCACAAATTTCTACCTGCTACCTTGAGGTTGTGCAGTGAGATTTGTTTTAGGCCCGTTGCGTAATGAAAATATGTGCGAGTGTCCTGGCAGCTTTTAAATGGGTAAGTAATAATTGATGAAACAGTCAATTGCTGGAATGACCTCCCCACACCCTCCTAGCAGTTACTGAGACATTAAAGTGACAGAGATGGGATCAAGCTAGCAAATGGGAATGTGCATTGCTGTCTTCTCTGGATGATTTCCAGCCACTGCAACTATTTTGAGCCCAGAATATTGTGCAATAGTTTTGAAAGCAAATGCCTAATGAAAAACTGAATTTAAATGTCATGACTCTTTAGTGGGCTTTTTCACCCATAAATGCTTACAGTATTGGCATTATTCTTACCCTCTCTGTTCCTTTGTCAGTGTTTTTTTTCTATATGGATAAAATAGATAAAAACCAGGAAAAAAAAGGAGAAGTAAGATTTATTTTTTTTTTAAGCCAAAACCTTTGTCCTGCTCTATTTAATGTTCATTCTTTCCAAATGTTAACCACAATAATTCATTTTGGCAATCACCTTGCAAGAAAACAGGTGAATATTTTGCACCATTTTCACAGAAGCTGACTGATTTGAAGGGCAAATTTTGCTTTCCTCTCTTGTGCTGCATAGTACCTGCCCTCCTTCATGAGGAGAGCTATTTGAGTCCGACCTTAAATGATTTGGTGAAAGCCAGAAAAGCAGTCAGTGTTAGAGTGGAGGAATTTTGTGTTCTAATCCAGAGTTCAAATGACAAAACCATATATCTGATAAAATGAAACTTAAACCTGTGATACTGCATACCATACAGCACATTTAAAATGCATTTACTTCCCCACCCCAGGAGCTTCAATAGCTCCAAAATAACTTTTAAAAATAAATTGTTTATTGAAAGATTAAGGGCATTTTATTGACTTTGCAGTTATGGCCAATTTCACTGCATTTTTGTGGCAGTATCTAGTCACAGATAGTCTCTTTGCTACGTGTGATGGTTTTATTATGTGAAAGAGGTCTACCTACTGTTTATCCTTCCCTTGCTCTCACCCTCACAGTCTCCTAAATTCCCCCAGTGCTTTGTATGTCAAACGATCCCTCTGTCTCAATTCAAATCCCTCCTTAAGAGATGACTCCTGTGCAGATTTCCTATAATGATTCCCCCAAGATATCCATACTGATTTGAGACAGGACTTTCATCTATTGTGGCACGTGTGGTTGATGACACAATTTCTGAACCTAATACTTTTGTGTTCAGAACAGTTTTGAAAAAGTCTTTAAGAAAAAAATCAAACACTCTTTTTTTCTTTCTCTTGTCTTTTCTATTCACCATGCCTCTGTAGGAAAAAAAAAAAAGCCTCATTTTAAAAGCAAGGTAAATGAACAGATCAGATTTTAAATATGCAGAATAAATGTTAATTAGTTCACAAAGAGTTTAAACATTTAACTTTATTAAAATCCTGTAATGTCCTCCACATCAAAGTGCACTCCAGTGAAAGTGAATGTATCTGTAAACTTTTGCACTTTGGTGGCTCTTGCAGCCTTTCTGAGCTTTCCTGTCCCGTGTGTGGGCTGAGCATAGAGCTGGGCTGCTTTTCAGCCAGTGTCTCCGTTATAAGAAGAGAGGGAGTCTGCCCCTTGTGGGAGGTTCCCAACCAGGGAGTTTCTTATGTTCAGTTTTTTAAAGCTAGAGTTTATTACTGAGCAAAGTGCTGCCAGTTCTACCTTTGCATCTGAGCCTTTGCCCGAACATTGAATTAAAATAATGCTTTCCTTTCTTTCTTAGCTGATTAATTTCTTCTTTCCCTCCTTCACTGGCTTCTGTATGACCACAGATGGATTTTTTTTTTTTTAATCAAAGTCATATGGGCTGCTCCCTTTTTGTGGACATGGACGCACAATAAGTGGGGAAAATTAGGGGTGTATTGTGTGGTAGTTGCACACATGACTGTATTGAACAGCCTTCTAAAGGACCTGCGTGCTGCTAATCTCTGCAAATGAGACAGAATTAGCTGACCTCTGGTCTGCTCTGCCATGACAATTTCTATGTCCAAGGAACTTCTTGGTAATGTTTTAAATCAAGTCACAGAAAATGAGGTGGGGGGAAAATATTTGGAAAGGTTTTTATTCATTAGTTTCCAAATTGACTTGTGGGTGCATGTTTTGTTTTGTGTGGTGTTTTTTTGTGTGTGTGGTTTTTTAATGTTTATTATATTTGGAGGGGGAAAATTGACCAATAATAGTCATCATGCAAATGGCACTTTCTCCTAACAGAGACTGGATGGATATTAAATCCCCAGGAGCCAAATAAACTCTAAGGAGTTCTGTAAAATGACACATTGTTGCAAGGGATTTTGTGACTTATGACCACTGTGCAAGTATGAACCAGCAAGCACACATAAAAATAGACTGTGGTATTGTGGAAATTTTTAATCATAAGCCTAAAATGTTTACAGTATTTCAGTCCACTCTTGTTGAATCTTTGACTCATGTCTGTCCCGTGGCTTCTGCTTGGCTAAATGCGATTTAAAGCTGGAGTCATGGCTTTTTAATTTCAGTCCAAGAGAAGGTAGCTTTTGGAAGGTGGTCTCAAAACATGCAAACCAAAACAGTCTTTAAAAAAAGAAAAAATAATACACCTTCCCCCTGTATTTGTTTTGGATCCTTTGAACTGGAACCTCTGAGGTAATAGGTGCATCATGGATATAGATCTATAATCCATGACCTTATTACAAGTGATAAATTAATATTTGCAAACCTAATTGCCTCACTAATGTGCACCCACACCTGTCCTAACTTACTACTTCCATTTTTCAAGCTGCCAGTGAAAGCAGCTGATCACCATTCTCTACTTAAATAAATCTACATCTAGTGAGCAGAGCGAAGAAGAATATCTTAATCACACACATTAAAAAAAGGTGCCAGATGACACATAGATAGAAATAGCTCGGAAAAAAAAAATGTGGTTTGACCTAAAAGCTTTGACCAGAAAGCTGCTTAACTTACAGGCTTCACAGATGTACCACCTTGAAGCTAATGGGCTGGGACCAGTATAAATGAGAGGAGAATTTGGTCACTTGTGTTAAAATACCCAGGGCCTTTTTTCTCTTGAGTGCTGGTCTTGTTCCCCTGTGACTCCAGAGCTTCCCACCCTTCTCTCAAGCACACTGCCCCAGTCAGCCACAGCCTCTCCAATTCCTGCCCGTGTGTTACTCAGACAAGCTCACATTATCAGTCAGCAGGCACCTGGCCAAGTGGAATTTGAAACAAGAAGTGCTCCTCTGTCATTTGGCAAGGCACATTTCTGCAGGATTTGGTCCTGTTAGATTTCCTGAGCAAAGCTGAATTGAATCACTGTGTAACCTTTCGGTGATGCAGCAGGTTTTGCAGTAGTCATATCTCTGGCTTTTGTTCTCAAGATGCTCTCTAATATTGTGGTTGAAAGGAACAAAAAAAAAAAATAAATTTTTTTTTCACTGCTTCTTCCCCTGGATTCTGGAATCAGAAATCTAAAGGACACTTCAGTTCTTTTGGATGTGATCTAACTACTCTTCTAAGCAATGTTTGTTTTCTCTGATCGTCTTAACTTAGTAAACCAAATTAATCCCACTTTGCACTTGTTTCTCCAATGTATTTTATTCTCCTAAGAACTTAGTGTCCACTATGCATATTGGTCCCAGTGCACAGGTGTTTGGAACAAAGTGATAAATAGGAATATATTGATTAGGAAACTCAGCTCTAATTTCTCAAATGTCACTGAATAAGAGATCACTCTCATGCGAAGCAGGATTATCTAGTTTGAATACTTCTAGGATTCTTCTGGAATCCCAGCCTTCTGTTTCAGAAATTATTCATGAAATGCTAATAAAAGAGCAAGAGAATCTCTTCAGTGTCTTCAGGCTTTCTTCTCAAAACTAAACAGTACTTAACAAACAGACAGCCCTTTCCCCTTTTCCTGTTTCATCCTCCCCCCCTCTAAAAAGAAAGGAAACCCAAACCCCCCACAAAACTACCCACTGCAATATTTCAGCCCCATGTTACAATCCTCAAAAATTGAAATACCCTTAGAAAGTCATAGCAGATATGAAATCAGAATTTGTTTGGAAATCAAGTTCAGGATCACAATGAAGAGGGTAGGGAATCGAATGAGAATTTCCATAAAGAAAGTGAATATACTTCCAGAGGCATATAATGGGCTGATTTAAAATCTGATGTTGACAAAGAGAATAAGATGAGGGGAAAGTAAGAGCAAAATACTTAGAATCCAGTGTGTAAAAGCCACAGGTGATTCTCAATAAGCAGTAAATTAACAGAAGGATGGATATTGCCATTTTTGTGGTAATAGCAACCCTTTCATTTTTTTAGCAAGTTTTTAACTTAAAAAATTAACTGAAGAGTAATGCAAAGAATAGGAAGGTAATTGTGAATTAGGAGCCAAATTATGCCAGGCACAATTGAATAAGTTCTGACTTTTCTTACTGACAGACATGTATATTAATAGTTGGCACTTATTGAACCAAATATGAATATTCATCTTCATTTATATTTCAAGGCCTTTCAGTCCTTAAGGACCACAGTGCTTTTGACCAATTTTCATCCACATTACTAAAATGACAGCTTTCACTCCTGGGCCCTGACAGAGGTCTGCAGAATTCATTGGAGGTCCTGGGAGGAGGGAACCAGCTCCCGCTCCCAGCTGTCCACAAACACTCATTAAGAGAGGCAAATATCCAGCAGAATCTCTGTGAGAATTTTTAATCACGCAAAGGCTCTGCTAATTAGGTAGCTGATGGGGCATAGAGAGCACAAGGACGAATTCTTTAAACAAAGGACTAGAAACTTTAAGAGCTTTAATTACTTGGGCACAGAGTTCATTTCAGAACTTGGGAGCAAATTATTCTAATAACAATAAGACCAAGTAGCAGGCCATATTAGTGGGAATTGTGTGGAAAAGTTCAATCTTCTTGGGCTGCCACAGCTGTGATTGGAGCGTATTGGAAACTGAGGGGGCTATAAAGGCATTAATAATAAACTTTATTGTGAACTGGATTTGATGCAGAGGATTTCCTATGCTCTTCTTTTCTGCTCTGTCAGGGCGAGTTGCACTGTGTCCTACACCTCTTGCTGGCGTAGCTCAAGAGGTGGATACTTTTACAAAAATGAGGAACAATGCCTATTTTCAAAACCAAATCCCCCTTTTTGTTTAGTGCACCAGACTGTCTCCAAACCCTAACAACTGGAAATGTGTTGCTTTCTTGTAGGCTGGAAAGAAATCCATTTCACTGTCTGAAAATTATGGGTTTGGGGGTTTTTTGATTGTTTTGTAAGTGCATAAATAACATGGCTGGGTTGTATGGTTTCTCTCAGGACGCAGTTCAGGCCAAAACGATTTCCAGGATCCCTTTCTCCTAGGTGAAACAAGAAAAAGAGAGAGAAATTGTCAAGGAAAAGGAATATGCAGAAGCTTAAGGAATTCAAATTAGGAAATTGTGCTCTCCTAGTAGTTAAGAATAGAATATAGAAAATACACAGTTCTCCTTCCCTTGGAAAGTGGAAAAGAGCTGATGTGCTACTCTTGTTATTGCTGCTGAGAAACCTTAGCAAGCTTGTCTGTAATTGAGCACAGGGGGCACATCCTGCCCATGTGCTGGATGAGAAGCTGATTTTCCGTGCACAGTATTTGGAATTTGGGGTAGGAAAGAAAGGAGATATTTGCTGTCTGCAGCCTTGGACGTTTTTGCAGTCAGGGTAGAGGGAACGTACGTTCTGATATATACACCCATGTAGATCAGAAATCTTCTGTGAAGGTACACATTGAATGTTAGTCATTTTTTAATGAAGGGATGCTAATGTGTCTGGTGTCACTCTCTGACAAGGAGAAAGCTGGTAAACTTTTAAAATGTGTTTGTATATGTTTTAAGAAAACTCTGTTCTAAGCAAAGGGTTGTTTTCTGGTAGATTTAGTGCAAAACACACACAGGGATTATTCATATGTTAAATGCTAATGGAAACTTTAGTGTCCAAGGGCAAGTTCTCTATCTAAGAGAATGTTCACTGCTGCTGGGGAGATGAGCTTGAATATGTCAGTTGAACACGAGTAAACAGGTGAAAATGCAAGTTGTGATAATTGAGAGCTAAGTGTTTTCAGTGAGTTACTGATGGACTGGTGTTCAGAGCTGCAGAAAGAAATTGGAGAAGAAAGAAAAAAAGATATGTCTGCACAGAGAATTTGTCTGAGTTAAAGCTTCACTATCAGTTTTGAAACTTGAACAAATATTCCTCTTGTGCTTGCTATTGAGTTGCTGCATGCTTTATCCACTGCAGAGGAAAGGCACTGCTAAAGGAAAACCACTGCAATCTGTGGCTATAGACAGGCTTTCAGTTTGTGTGGACTTTCCCCACATGAATAACCAGGGGTCTGAGTGCGGTGATCATAGAGCTGAGTCGTTCCATTAGGAAGTCGTTCTGCCCACTGCTGTGGTCTCTCAGCCATTTGTGAGAGCAGCTAGACTAACAAAATGTGCTACTGACAGAAGAGCTTTTCCTTTTCATTGTTGCTTTTTGCTTTTCTTTTATTTCCCAAGAGAGCAGGTTAAGCTGACATGCAGGAGTAATTCTGTCACCTTAGATCCTAATATTTCTGACAGCAGTAAGAATAGAATAAACAAATAGGTGGGGGAGAAAATGTGAACAGGAGATAGGGAGAGAAAAGTCCTATATAGTACCTTCTTTTAAAACAATCCTTTTGTAATTTTGAAAAGCACTTAAGCTTCAGGAACACTGTGCTGCCATTCTCTCCCTGGATCCTTTGGGGGAGTGGGAATAGCATAGTTTGATGCTCATTTCATGTGCTGCTCTGTTTTTCTGGCTGTTGCTCTTACTTACTTGCACTTTTGGTCTTGGATATGCAGCTCACCAACGGTAATAGCACCAGTTTGATTGCACTGCATTGATTTAAGCAAAAAATCCCAACCCTAAACCAAAAATTTATAAAGGTCAGAGTCCAAGGACATAGCTGAAAGTAATTGGGTTTTTTGTGCATAAAAAATTATTTCATCTACTTCTATTAATAAGTACTGTTATAAATATTATTTTAATATTTTAATCTTAAAAATTATATAGAGCAAAGTTTTCACAATTATGTTTACTTTTTCTCCTTTTTTTTTTTTTTTTTTTTTTTTTTTTTTTTTTTTTTTTTTTTTTTTAATATAATTTGTGGAAAAAGTGCATGGCCCTGCTGCATCAACTTAGGTGTTATGACCCAGATGAAAAATAAAGCTCCGATTTTTCAGGAGTTCTTTCACATGTCAGATGTCATTACATATTTTTTTTTGTAAGAGTAAACTGTGTCTTTTTCTTTTGTCTTTTTTAATTGTAGATATTAATTGCCCATTTTGTGTGTTCTGAAACTATGCTCTTTCAACTTGTGCAGAGATCTTGAGCACAAAGAAAATGTGTAAGACAAAAAGACATACAAAGAAGTTTTTTCAGCACTGCGCAGAAGTTTTAAGTAGGTCCATTTTAGACAGATCGTCAATATCAAGATCCCAAAATATGAACATTTTTGCACAGAAAGATAGCTGTCTATGCACATTTGTCAACTGCTATGTTCTGTTTTCTATTGGAAAAAGAATCATTCATCATGTTACAATCACTGTCCAGTGCAAAACTGATCAAGAGGCATGACCATTAATTCATATCTGTCCGTAGATGTCAACTCTAAAGATGTATACAGTTTGTATGAAGATAATAAAAAAATATTCAAGTAGTTGAGTACAAGAGTCTTTAGAACCACCCTCACGTCCTTTTGAGGGATTTTACCCCGTAATGGGAATGTGAAGGAGCTTGACTTTAGAGTTGATACTTGAGGAAAATAATCTTGGAACTGCAGAAACTGGAAATGGCTCTTGAGTGTGGTTTCTTATCTAGAAAGGGAAATAGAAGAGAGAGATATTTCTGCTGATAATGTATTTTGATAGGTTTATGTCAAGAGAAGCTCTGAGAAACTTTTATAATGCAAAAATATTGGAATTCCTAATACAGGCAGAAGAGCTGCTTTCATATTCATATGCTTACCCAAAGAAAAGAAAAGATGTCTTTCCTCTATCTTTCAGCAGTTAAGAGTTAGATGGACTCTTTTCAGGAAAAAAAAAAAGTTGAAATTACGAATATCAGCAACACTGATTGTTTGATGGCAACACTGGTAGAGACCAGCAGGTTTGTGTGGATAAGGCAGACCTAACAGATCCCATACTGATTACACGGTTAAGATGCTGATTGAGAAGAACTTTCACCCTAACTGATGGGATGGTCCTTTTCTTCTCCTCAGTAGGATTTCCCTCTCTCCATTTGAAGCTGTGACTGGGCCTTTGACAAACGCTCAATTTGGAGTACTCAGGCTTAAAAGGGAGACTTTTAAAAATCTTTAATTGGGGCTAAGCGCTAGTTCCTCATGCAGCCCATTGTTTTGAACGAGGAGGCAGGACTAAAGAGTTAACTGCTTCCAATTGTAAATGCATCAGTGGCAGGCACATTACAAAGCTCTATACAATCCTGTGGAGTAAATGGTGGACAGCTCATCACAATTAGGCATGGTCATAATGAAGAGCCAGAAGAGAGAAAAAGGGGCATGGGGAAAAACAGACCTTTTACAAATGTTTTATATGAAGAGAAATTATAGCTAAAAGGGATAGTAATTAGTTTAAAGAATAGGTGGTAATGCCTTCTCTTTGCAGAAAAAGAATACTTTGAAAGATGGAAAATGGCTGAGTTTCTAGCTGGTGATCTGGAAAAGGAGAAAACAATTCAAAGCAATACTGTACGTGGGTGTTTCTCATAAGAGGCTGTGGTGGGAAGTGTGTGATCTGAGTAGTTTGCTCTTAGCAGAGACAGTAGGCACCCCTGTGTTTGACAGAGACCCTGCATGCAGCCTTGTTTTCACTGGCGTGTGTGTGTGTGTGTGTGTGTGTGTGTGTGTGTGTGTGTGTGTGTGTGTGTGTGTGTGTGTGTGTGTGTTATTGCAGGTGCTTAGCAGAGACAGAGATGTTCATGCTTTGCTTCCCACCTTTGCTCACCTCTGAGGAAGGCAAGGCCCATCTGGCTCCAGCTGAGAAGGATGCAGGGAAGAGCAGGGCTACAGCCAGGCTTCTACTCTGGCTTTTTTGCAGTTTCCTGGCTAGCCAGTCACCTGTAAAAACAATTTGCATCCTGAAAGTCGTTGTTTGGGGAAAAAATGAGGAATGACAGCAATCTGCAGCAGATTGTTAAAAGAGCAGTGCAGGTGTAAAGTCAAGCCTTGTGCTGCTTGTGAGATACAGGCTGTGAGACACTACCAGGAGGTGAAGCTTTTCACAGCACCATTGAATTTTTGTGTGTCTTCCTAGCACGAATGCCATCGTGTGTATCTTGGTTAGGGTGGATTTGTGTGCCATTAACAGAAACACAATACCCTCCACATACACTTTCTGCTGTTTGGATAGGTATGAAGTGCAGTCATTTCCCATAAAGGGGATTCAGTTTCGTGCTGCTGGGATCAACTTCTACAGCTTGGCTGTGCATTTCTGTGTTACACCACAGATTCTGAGAACTGCAGGATAACTGCAATCTTTATTTTTTAGTCTGGGATTTTGGAACCACATTCATCATGGCAACTGTGGAATAAATGTTGGTGTTAGCGCTGTCTGTGTCTGTCACATGGCTCAAAATAGATTATGTTATAGGAATGAATGGATAAGGTTATTATTTCTCAACTCTTTCTGCTTGTAGCAGCATGTGTAGCATCCTTTGTTCTCAAATAGAGGAGTTATTTGTAGTAAGGACCTGATCCTCTATTAGTAAGTGGGCGACTGTTGTGGGACTGCTTTGGTCTCTTTTGGCCCAGGGAAAGAAAAATTGGTATTGCAGTTGTCTCTAATCTGTCACCTGAGTTCTCTTGGAATTTACCTACTTCTACAACATCCATCAGTCTCCAAGGATGAGTAATATCCAACTACATATGCCAGCAGTTGTAATATTGCTTCAACAACCCGTAGATTCTATTGTGGTTTTTGTGGTTAAAGTGGAGGCGTGCAGGATAGAATTTTAAAACACTAGTTTTCCTGCTGTTGAAATCAGTGGTAAGACTTGTGAGGGAACAAAGTTGGATCAGTTTTTGACACTTCACAGAGCTTCCTGTAAAATATTCTATTTTTTTCATTTATTGTACATATTTGCTTGTCATGACTTCGTAGAGAAAGCTGTAGCAAAAGATTGTCTTTCATCATTGTTCTCTGCAGACCCAAGATCAATATTTCTGTGACTCCCCTTTTCTTTGAATCATCTCTGATAAGGTCTGCTTTAGCATTTGAATATGTGCAAATAAGATGGATTCATGCCCCCAATTACATTTGTCTTGTACATGAACAAACAGTATGATTAGAAATTTAAAGGATAAAACCTGTACCAGTGCCTTCATCAGGAGTTATGTAAATATAAGCTCTTTGAAAATTACATTTCATTGGTACCAATAGATGTTAGAAGGGAAGCCAGAACCCCAAAAGGCAGGTATTGTGCTGAATGATCAGGAATGCAGGAGTGTAAAACTGTAAGTAATATACAGATTTGATTCTTCAGGTCTCTCCAAACACTTCTTAAAGGTTTTGTTGTTGTTTTTTTGTTTTGTTTTGTTTTGTTTTATGAGAAAAAGAGAAATTTGTATCTTATATTTTATGAATAAAGAAAAGTCGCATCTTGCTTGTTTAGATTTAATACAGGGTTGGATGTAGGTTGTGGGATATTGAAAGGGAGAATAGAGAATAGAATATGCTGCTAGAAAGGTAAAAGAAACTCAGCATTATTCTCAAAGAAACTTGTGTCCTTGAAATACTATTGTGCAGATAAAATAATGGAAGAAGGCCTGTATGAAAATCTTGAAAGAATTAATAGGGTTTTGTGACACATTAATACACATAAAAACCTAGTGTAAAATAGGAACTTGGAAAAAAAATTTTTTCCACTCAACCTCCTGAAAGTAAGTTATTTTTATTGCTTTTGTGTATCTATGCTTATGTAGAGACAAAAATTCCAATAAATTATTCAGTTTCTCTGCAGAAGGTTGTCCTCAACCTGTAAAAAAACCCAACTCTCTAACTCTGGTCTTTAGGTGGGTAGTGAGCCTGTACCAGATCAGTCCATTCCTGTAATTTTACAGAAATACTCATCTTGGAAGACTTCATCTCTGAAGTGTGATATAACAGAAGGAAAGCGCCTTCATAAGCTATCCAGGAGCTTGGATTAGAGAGCTAAGCATCTTTAGAAATTTGTTTCTGTGAAATTTTATTTTATTTAACTGTTTGGCTAAGCAGGGAGACAAAGTTGGAGGTGATCCAAGCCCAAGAATATGTAACATAAATTGCCAAGGCATATGAAGAACATAATTGAAAAGAGAGAGCAAAAGATGGGCCCAAATAATGACAAATCCCAGCATTTTTAAACATCATAATGGCAAGAAAAGGTAGCAATTGATGGAGGCCAGGCCTATAACACTTTCTTGCAGTTTTAGCAAAGTTCTTGAGAGCTTTTCTGTCAGTCTGTGAAGTATTAATGAGGCATTTTGTAAAGACCGTCAGTCAGTCATCTGGTAGAATCCCAGTGCGAAGATGAATGGACCAGGACAAGACCGTGAGGTCTGTGGGTAATAATGTCTCTGCAGAATTGCATCTCAGCCATGGGCAATTGCAAAGCAGAAATCTCTTCATTACAAAGGCTTTGGTTCTTCTGGAGGGTTATTTGGAAAGAGTGGGCAGAGCAGCCTGACCACCCTGGCTGTTTGGATGGTTAGCATATTCACATTCTTGTTTGTATCAGACTGTGAATCAAGCTTTTTCCTGGGCTGCCATTTACAGAAACAGTAATATTCATTTTAAGCTTCAATGTCTGCAAATGCTTGCTAGCATTTAAATGCTAGCATTTAGCTAGAAAATGTTCTTTGTGAACCGGTATTTTTGTCAAATCAAAACCTACCAAAAGTGCCTTAACTGTAAGATTTATTAATAATTGGAAATTTGTTATTGAATCTAGAGTTTAAATGTAGTTACATATGCCAACTTAATGCCACAAAATAGCCTAAGAATATTCTTAAGCAGTATGTCAGCTAAATTTTATTGCAGTTCCATTAGTATTACCATTAAGCAGCTGACTAAAGGTCATAATGAATACTTACTATTTTATATCACCCAGGAGGTACTAAGTACAGCTGGAGTCTATTTCACTACTTGAACACATATAATAGTCGACAAATTGTCGATCAGTGGATACGTCCATCTTATCAAAGTACTTTGTCTGCCCAAGTATGTAGCAATTCTTCTGGTGTGCATTGCATAATAGATGGTGGAGGGTTTTTTTTTTGAGAAAGAGAAGTTCTTGTTAAAGGGCCGGTTGCTGCAGTCCTACTTTAAGTACTGTCTATAATTCTGTGCTTGTACTGACATTTCAGAAATGCAGCCAGGGCTTACGTGATTCTTGCTAACCAGTTTAACAAGCGGGGTAGCAACTATTGAAATTTCTGGTGTTCAAGATGATGACGATGATTCTGTAGTTTTTATTTTCTTAATAATGCTTTTCTTAATGCTTTTCATACTTTTCTGACCATACAATTCCTTCTACTGACTCCAAGTTCTGCTGGAACAAGATTATGCCCTTATTGTAACTGTTTTAACAGTTGTTGCAAAATAAGTCTTGGCTCTTAACAAACCAGTTCTGTGCATTTAGAATGGATTTTTTTAGAATAGTTAGTGGAAAAAAAATCATCAAAATAGATGGCTTGATGAATGCAGTGATTTGAGCTGTCTTTACTCTGCATTATAAATATCATGCAGAACTGTGTGAGCAGCATGGACTTGGGATCCTATCAACTGGTGCTATCTATCTGATGTTGTTTAACAGTTTTATTTGCAATAGGAAAGCCCTGGCTTTAAGTAGAAGCACTTAATATTTTCAATAATTGCTTTCTTCTGTTTCAAGTTGATTGTATGAGTACATAGAACTACATAGGACAAAGGGACAACTTCTTTATGAAATATGAAAAAATATTCCACAATCATCTTGGTCTTATTTCTTTTCACTACAGAGAGTCTATGAAACTTCAGACTGCATTGAATTTCACATTCATTTTGGCAGCAATAGTACTGTAAATCTGCTCATTTCCTACAGGGCTTTTGCAATATGTATTTTAGCACACACATTCAGCAATGACTGACTTTTGATCTAAAATGAATTAAAAATACTTTGTTATCAAAAATGGTTTGTGTATGTGAATGAAAGAGAAAGGTTAGCTCTCAACTGTATTTGCCTTAAATGCCTTTTGACATTAAATTGTTCAAAAGAGAGTAATTTACACTCAAATATGATTATATTAATAAGCAACAATAGGATCCTCATCTAAAAGTTTATGCTTTAAAGACCTCAGGTGAGTGAATTTATTTCCTTTTCTTCATAAACACAAATTTTTTTCTTTTCAGCAGCAAGTCTTTCCCCTTTAGTCCATTAGCACCAGGCAATCTCTTACTATTAGTGGTAAATTGCAAGATCAGAAAGGATTAAATTTTTATGGCAAAATACCTTGTTGGCCTTGTCAGTCAGAGTAATTGCATAATTCAACAGCCACTGTTAAATGAGACTTGATATTCAAATGTTGCTCTTCTCCACACCTCACCTTGGCTGAAGCTGGGAACATAACTGAGGCCAGAAAAGAAATGGGATATCTCAGAAATATCCCAAATCTCATGGCTATCACCAAAGTATGTGCTGGTCAGGTGGGGCATAGCAGAGCTGCAAGTTGAAATTTTGCCTTGCTGTAAAAGGGACCAAAGTCTTAGACTTCTTTGTTGGAATATCTCAGTCTGATGAGAACAGTGAAGCCACATTGAGATTCAATGGAAATTGAAAAAATGCAGGCAGAAAAATGGGAATGAAAATGGAGAGATATTTTTAGAATATCAGACACTTAAAAACCCAAACACTCCCCATGGTATCAGAGAAAAATGGAAGCCACACTTGTAATAAGTGGCTGTTATGCTCTCTCTACACTCACATATCAGTTGACATCACTGTGAAGTTCTTTCAGACTAGAAGTAATGGAATATAAAAATTCAAAAAAGAAGAAATGATGATTCCTGCTGACAGAATCAAGGACTATGGCTTTTGCAGCATGTTTAGGGTAAAAAAATACTCCCCAAGTATCCCAAACCCAAAGAATTGTATAGATCATTCACTAGATGGAAACTTCTAAATTCTTCTTAGTGCAGAAAAAACCTCGCAGATATGATTAAATAAACACTTAACTTGCACTTGGGCAGAAACATGGTGATGTATCCAAATACTGTAAAAGTGCAATGAACACCTTTAAAATTCATTAGCTGCTTAGCTAAAGAAGGTCTTTAAAAATAAACATTTTGGGTTTAGTTCAAGCAGGCTTAGGTGACCTCAGTACAAAAGTCCTAAAAGACTTTGCTGAGATGATTTCTGGTCAACCTTTATATTAAAAGGTGATTTTTTTGGTGTATTTTAAAACCTAAGTCATAAAATTGTGCTAGTGTTTAGAACTGCGAGCAGAACGGTTTTCATTTGTATAAATTAGTCAGCTTGCTATTGATTGCACATAAATGAATGGAAATGTTGGTCGTGAATTCGATCAAGAATTACAGAATGGAAGTGCAGTTCATTGCTGTCACATAGTTTTATGATGAAAACACCTTGTAAAACAAACTTTAAGTTCCCTCATGTGGTTATAAGTCTAATGAATGTACTGTCTAGACAGAGAGTATTTAGGCTTCAAAAAACTCTTGATGCCATGTTAGAGTTAAGAGGAGCAGTGGAACTGTCACAGCAGTATCTAACAAACAAATTGAAACTGCCTCACTGGCAGATGCCAAAGAGGAGTTTTCAATGATGAGTGCTTATTCTGTGTGATGTTTCCAATGGCATCCTGCTAGGACTGATTCTGCCAGTGTTTGGTGTCATCTTCACTGATGGGACACTAAGCCAACGACAACTTGGCCAAGTATGTTTTTGGGCTAGGACTGGTGGAAAATTATGAGGGAGGGCATCCTCAGGTTTTTATCACTTTGTGTCACGTACATTTTATTCCAAGAAGGTAGAGTCTATTTTGACACACTCAGGTGTAAGGCTGTACAGAGGAGACAAGTGTCAACAGTCATGACAACTGCATCCTGTGAAACAGTCTCTGACTTAAAAGATTTTGAGGTCACAGTGGCAAGAGTGACGAGCTGGAGCTCTTAAGGAAGTGTGCTTAGAAAGGCCAGTGGGATTCCTGGATGTGGCAGTAGTGGGCTGGAAAGTGATTTTTACCTCCAACAACTGAGTAACTCTTTCCCAATCAATACTCCGCTAACTGTTCTCTTACAGGCCCTTTGTATTGTCTGGGGAGGCAGCTTGTCTTTGTCACTGCTGTTCATGCTTCTTTAGCTCAGTGTTATAGGCAGAATGTTATGAAGCAGAAGAACAGGTACACAAGCAATTTCTCGGATAAAAGCCCTGAAGTACAGAACTTTTTCACCTGAGATGGTCTGTGGTCAAGGCACTAAAGGAGGACTTGTATATCCTGGAGCTGTTACTGGTTCCATGAAGCTTTTCTCTATGACTTGGAGCTGGTTTTGACACCATCTGTGGTGGGGTGAGAGAGAGGGAAAGTTGTGGTCCTTACTCTTGAGGTGCATTTCCTCTGGGACATCGTAGAAACTGTGCTCTGATTTAATGATTTGAAGTCATGCCCACCTGCAGAGTAGGGCCAATTCCTCTCCCCAGTCCTGGAGGCAACCTGAGGGGTGAGCACATTAATGACAGTGTGAGGACATTGCAGCAAGGAGCCCCTCGGGGAGAGCTTTGGAATAAATGAGGCAAATGCCTTGTCTAGGGGATATAAAGGAATCTGCTCAGACAAATGTCTTCCTCACAAATGCTGTGCAGAAATATCAGCCAGTCTTACTGAAACCTGATTGAAAGTTTGTTTTAAAGCTATTTTTAAATGTTTAAGACTTAATTTTAAATGTTTTAGCATTTGTGTATTTGTAGAAGTGCTTCAGTTCCATTCAAGCTGGATATCCATTTACATTCAAGAATGTATCTCTCCTTTATTAAATATATACTCCAAGGCCCTAGCACACTGTCTCCAAGTAGCATTTCTACATTGATGTATTCTTTATCATTTCTAAAACATTTAGTTCTGTGTAAAACATTTAAGTTCCTTGCTGTCTTTAAGTACTGTGGTAAGCCATGCACATGGCCAGAGAAGACAAAGATTGACTGTTTATTAACATATTAATTAATGTTTTAAAATTCAGCAAGTCATTTTAAATGACACAGATAGAAAAACGTCTTCATATGGCAGTGTTTTTAGACTAAATATAACTTACTGGAAGAAAGTAAGCCTAAATATGTGGGAAAACCAGAATGAATGCTCAAACTGGTCAAAATAAGCTACATGTTTGTCTTTAAAATTGTTTACTGACAAAAAAATTTAATGTTATTCTTGCTTTTAAGTAGTCAGAATCTTATTAACATTTTTTCCAAATTCTTTGCAAGGGGTAGTAGCTCAGTTATTCAATAGCTAACTGACAATAATTAGCCTATTATGATGATTAATGCTTATTCAGGACATTTAATTTACATGCTATGAGCATGGTGAGACAGCTAATTTGAAGTTATGCCAAATACAGTATTTAGTTTTTATATACAACGGTTTGTTTGCCTTTCCAAATATAAAATAATTGACAAGAATAATCATAGCTGAGGATGTTGGGTCAGCAAGTTTTCATTTCTCCTTTTAATAACAATGATGTGTTACTTAGTGAGCCAATTAGCAAGGTAAACTTTACTTGCATTAAAAAATGCATAAGGCTAAGGAAGAATTCCTAAATTGTAGTTAATGGAATGTCAACAAAGATGCATATTCTGTCATTTTTGCCCAGGTGAGAACCATCTGTCCCAGATAGATAGCATTTCTCCAACTTCTCAAAAGGAAGGAGGATACAAGGTCATTTTTATGCACCTTGTAATCAGGATTGACTTTACAAAGGTCAATTAAACTACTAGGCCTTAGCCATAGTTTCATAGAAATACACAGTGAAAGAATAAATTCCTTTAATCATGGTTACTAGAAGCCTTCACTTTTTTCCTCAGGAAATGCCTCTGTATTCATGTGGAACTTGCATCTTGTTCAGGATATTTGGAGGGGGACATTTTCCTTGCTGCTTCTGATTGCTTAGGTTCTCTGACCCAGACAGCAGAGCACACTTCAAAATGTGATGCTCTTCTCCAAATGCTTCAGTGCCTCTGGATTTGAAGCTTAAGTCTCCTTAAGTATGTTTCAGAAGAAGAAGCCAACAGGGAAAACATGTAGAGGCTTGTAGGAGAAAAAAAATGTCTGCAGTAGTGTCTGGAAAGTTATCTGGTGCCTTTGGAAGATAAGGGGAAAGACATGTTTCTCTATGGGAAGTGTTGGGTTTTCCTTCAAAGTCCTCCTTAGGTTTCAGCCTTTGAAGTAACAGGCATTGCAAAATTCCTCCATGGACTTCATATAAAATTAGATAGCACATCTATGTTCATGTACCAGTGTTCATGTACTAGTTCAACCAGCCATCTCTGCTTAGTAAATATTTCTGCTTGTTTTCTGCAAAAGGCGTTTCTGGCTGCTCTTTGCAGCTGAGCAAATGGCTGGACTGTGGGTCACTGATGAGAAGCAGAAGCATCTATCTTTTGTGAAGTGCCCAAATGTATATTTTTAGATTTTTTTTAAATCATCTATCAACCTCGAAATACCTGGGATGCGTTGCAGGATATTTATTCTTCTTCATGCTATTGTTTCCTCAAACTGCTGAGAAAGCGAAGTGTCTGGATGCTTTCTGACTCTGAGGAATAAGGGGGAAGAGACAATTGTTCTCCTAGAGGTGATGACAAGACCTCTAGTCTCTGTTGTTTGCCCAGGGTCCTTTTAACCTTTTGTTTTTTAGAAGAAGAAGGCAGTCTGTATTAATCTGTGTGAAAAATGGTGGACCTGTTTCTGTCCATTTGACCTCCCCTACCCTGGAATGATCACAAGCCAGTCAGGCAGGTTGTAGGCAGCACTTTCTCCAGCACTCCCACTTTCTGGCTGAAGCACAGTCACAGCATTTACCCCACTTTTGCAAGGAGCAAATTAGATGCCCTGAATCCATTAAAGTAGAACAGAGCAGCTTATGCCTGCATGGGGTAAGCTAAGCAATCCCAGGCATGGACTTGTGTGCATCCACAGGGCCTCAGTGTCCCCTAGCCAAGGTTTGTGCCCAGGCCTGGGCTGGCCCTGCCCTCGGTGATGCCCAGGTGTGGGGCAGGGGTTTGCTGAGGTTTAATGAGCAGGATGAATGAGCCCTGCTCCCATGGGGGGCTGGGAAGAGTTTGGCCCGTAGACAGGAGCCATGCCACACCACTCAGGGCTTTGTCCCCTTTTTGTTTACAATTACAGACACAGAAAAATAAGAAACTGTTCACAGTTTCTCAGTAAGAGTATGGGGAATCACTGGTTGTCCACCACCTACTTAGATCCTCTTTATTTTATTTTTCTATTACATCTCCCAATACTTCATTACCACCTTTGTAACTTAGAGGAGTGCAGGGACCAATTTAAAATCCATTGAAAGAGCCTTTGGCTTTCTGTAGTGGGTCCTGGATCAGGGCCAGGGGGTATAAACTGCTAGTGGCAAGTTTACAACAGTGCTCCCTTTGTGGGTGCCACTGCTGAGACTTACTGAGGTGGCTGAACACTCTAACAAAAGTGATTTTGCAGATTAACCCTGTGACAAGCTCTGTGTTCTCAGTGGGAACTCTTCCAAATTTTTAAAAACAATTATAGCTCTCTGTCCATGAATGCTGGACTATCACATTCTGCCAACACAGGGAAGCTTCAGAGAGGATTTTTTGGGCTATGCTGAATCTCCCCCTGTCTTTGTACTCTAACTAATCTAATCAAAGGTTAATTTGCTGCTTGCTTTATTATCCCCATATTCGAACACACACAATGCAGTATTTTGTGAGCTTACTTCTGAAATAGATTCTAGCAAGGTTAAAAAAAATTAGCTTCCTTGCACTGCATATATACCCATTTAGTACTACACCAGTCAAGCATTAAAAATACCTCTGATCTGCTATTTCCAGGGAAAATTAGCTGTAAACTGAAAGGAAAAGTGGCGCATCACACTTCAGTCTCAATCCTACCCTTTCAGTCTTGCATTTATTCAGAGCAAGAATAATATAAATACATTAGTCAGTAATTTGGTTTTTACTCATTCACAGGCAAAAATTATAATTTCCTTAGTTTGATAAAAACTGTTCTGATGGAAATGCAAACCTTCAGGAAAAGCTTTGAAATGGTTTAAATTGTCCATTGCATACTTTTGATCATTTACATGAATTTAAGGACTACCCCACTTGAAGCAAAGCTCTCAGTTAAGCCAAAGAATGAAACATGTTCCTGGCTGAGCAGCTGCCTAAGAAAAGTATAGTATTAAATTCTAACTCTGTTGGTAGTTGGAAAGCAAAGAGGTTGCATTACTAATGGATAAATCAAACTGATGAATTATTGCAACAAATTCCTCTTTTGAAAAATTGAAACAGTTCTTAGTTGAAACGTGATGAAGCTCAGAGAGTAGGTTCACAGTAGGTTTTCTAATGAAGGATTATTCTTTTTTGTAACATACGGGGCCATTTGTAGTCAGGTTTCATTTTTGCTGTTGTTGAAAACTTAGCTTAAACCTGTCCTTGTGAAGCTTGGAAGTGCTTGATGTGTTTGTGCAGCCTTGAATTCTCCATGCACAAACAAAAAATGCAGTCATGTGGAAGCTGCAGTGATGATTTCCCAGCAACCAGTGGCTTGTGTCTTGCAAAGCGTTCTTTTTTTTACTATTTCAGTTGTGATTTGCTGCATTCTGCTCTCTTTTTTTTACGTAGCTTGTAAAGGTCTGTTGTTGTTGGTGTATCATCGATACAATTCTCCTGCAACCAAAAACAAAGAAGGCAGTAGTGCTTTTAATAGAGGGTGCCTGATTGATAAGCTAGCTGCAGCCAAACCTGCTCTGGCTAATTGTCTTTCAAATGCCCTCATTAATCAAACAGAGGAGTAACTCTGACAGGAGGGCTGTCACTGTTTTCATGATTTCCTACCACTCACCTCACAGTGTGAGACCTGGCTGCGTACCCAAATCGTGGCCTTTAAAGCAGTTTTAATGCCTGCTCACTGCAGAGCACACCTGGCTTTGGTGGGATGGGGGCCTGCCCAACTCTGAGGCATGATCTATCCCAGGAGGCCAATTTAGCAGTTATTTAATGATTCATAGCTTGATGTCTGGAAATGAGTGCTCCACACGATAACATACATAAACAAATTTAATTAGTTTTTGCCTTTTTTGCATAAGTAGCCACCAGTGTATTAAAGCTGCAAACAAAACAGGTAGGCTGCCTGGAAAGTCATTGAAGCTGGTTAACAGCAGATCTTTGTAAAAGGCTATGGTGCTTTCTTTCATCTGCTGGTAGTCACTGATGCCTCTTTGGTCAGGTCCTGAAGTTGCTGACTTTTTTATTAAGAACAAGGGAAGCAGCTATCTCAACTAGCTTTTACCTAGGTGTTAGAATGACATATCTACAGTAAAAACTGGCAGTCCCTCATCTACTTCCCTTCAAAGCTGCGGAACATAAATTCTTTGAAACTGTTTTAAAAGGACGTGCTTCATATATTTCCTGTTTTGCAATCTATTAGAAATATTATTTAGTAAACATCAACTTGAGTTATTGTTCAGAGATAGGGATTTATATATTTGCATTTTTATTGAACATACATGAAAACATTGCAAAATTATTTGTTGTTGTGCACGTTACAAAATAGGGCAAAATACTTAATGCTTAAGAAAGCGAATTGAAAGCTTAAGGGACAGAATTTTTTTTTAACCTTCTTTTGCAACACTGCATAATTAACACTGGTGATGTATGAAGTGTATGGAGGTTTGTTTCTATGCTGTTAAGTGTTTCATATTCTCTGTGGAGCAGAATTCTAGAATTGATAGTCCAGAATAATATCTTGTCATTCTCCTAAGCAATAGAAGTGAATATATTTTGTATGAAAAAATGTTGTATTTTACATATATTCATATTAAGGGAAATTCTTACTTTAATAACATTTCAGGGCTGAAAATTATTCAGTGAAATACATTACAAATATTTTATACTGGAGAGTTTCTTTGAACTCCAGACAGCAGAGCAATAGAGCTTGTCTATTCTTCTTCATCTGGGAATAGTTCCTACCCACCAAGTGAAATATTTACTCCTATGAGAGGTGCCTTTTTCTTTAATAGGGCAGTTTGATCATAAATCTTTGCAGATCTTGGTTTTAGATTACAAACTGTCTAAACCAGACACCTTGTTTTCCTGAGCACTCAGAGGAAAATCTTACCGTGGAGCATGTTGGTTCCAGGAATCCTGCAGTCATCACTTTAAAAATGTGGTTGATCTCAGACTTGAACAAGGGGGACCAAGCTATGATTTAAGATGATATTCTGCTATCCAAAAGTTAAATTCTGACTCCAGCAAGTTCAGCGGAAACTTTGTTATTGGTCTCAGCGGGGCCAAATTTTATTTTTGTTGAGGTATTGCGAACTTTGAAAGCAATTTAGACTGGGAAAGAAGGTGGGGACAGAGGACAAATTGCTTTTGACCTTTTTCTTTTAGAAATTTAACAGAGACCATTGGCTCATTTCTGCCAGTACCTCCCAACACCTATCAGAAAATGTATTTTCTCTGAGTCACTATTAATTTTATATCATGGCATTTTATTTTATTATGAGAGACAGCATTCCAAGTGGTGTGATTTATAGGACATGTATACCTAGATACTGCCTCCTGTTTTCTCTTCTCTATAACCCAAAACAAAGAGCTTTTAAGGGATATATTAAAATCTAGGTACCTGCTCCTAGAATTTGACTGACTTTTACAAAACCAGTAACATGTAAGTAAACACTTTCAAAGGCCTGTGATTGATTTTATGAACTCATTCAATGCCTGTAAGTTGTGCTCTGTGGACACTCATAAGGATTTCTGATTAGTGTCATCATGCCCCCTATAAATCTATTTTCTCAGGAGTCTATATCTTGGTAATAAAAACTTGTCCTGCAGTGAAAGGTCTTGGCGTAATGGCAGAATTATTACTATTTTTACTGCATTTGAAAAGCAATTCTAGCACCTTGTCCCCCTCCTCTAGAAACAGTCTTTTTTTTTTTTTTCTCTCTCTGTGTATAATGCAGCCCCAATACATTTGTTTGGTGATTTAATTAGGTAATATTAATCAGCATACCCTTCCTTTCTTACATAGATTGTTGTGGACCCCACAGGTCCAGCCTTGTTGCTGTTACCTGCTTGTCTTGACCCCTGGCAGACTTAGTCCATAGGCCCTTCACTTGGGAAAATCTGTCAGCTTCTGGCTGCATTCCTGTTGTCTCATTTCAGATTTGGACTCCTCAGATCAGGATGGCTCTTTAAGATACAGTGAGGAATCAAACATTATGTTGAAGTGTCTTCCCAAGAGCTGTGAGATGTCACAGTATTTTAAGATTTCACGCAGGAGTTTTTCAGCTGTGACCAGTAGCCCTTTCAGGTCATCTCAAATTGCATATGTTGAATATGGCCCATAAGTCTGTTAAAAAGCACAGATTATTATTCGACAGGATCCACAAAACAGACAGTACAACACCTAATTTCTTTTGAGGCTGGCCAGAGGCTGCTGCTCAGAGTTAGTACAGGCACCACCTGGACACTTGTTGCTGTGCCTGCTCCTCAGGGAGGAGCAGTGCTGGACAGTGCTGCCTTTGTGTAACAGGTAATGTTTTTGCTATCCAGGTAAATGAAGAGTTTATCTTTATTCTGACTGGCCTCCTAGTGGCAGTGATTCCCCTCTGCAGCCAACTCAATAAAATGTTTGCATGGGAAATAAATTCAGTGATCTATGTTTTAAGTCTGTCTATAGAATATTCAATGTATCTGTCGAGAAAGCTGCTCTGCTGTACCCTTTTGAGATCAGGCACAGGCTGTAGCTAAAACGATGCTTTATTTATTTGTGGAACTGCTGTGAATCATGCAAAAAATTGCAAAACGCTTCCCTAAAACAACTGCTGAGTGTACCATCTGATTGCAGGTAGTTAAGAGCAACAGTGTTTAAAAAGTGATAAAATTCAGGAAATGGGTAGGAATTGGTAGATGACAATCCCTGTGTGAGTTGGGCATCTGGAGTGTTCCACGCTGGGGCCTGGATTCTGCCTTTGCATGAGCAGGAGAGGAGGATGTGCCACGGGGCAGCTGCAGGAAGATCAGTAATCAGATCCCTAATAACTTGAGTGATTGCTGCAGGCACTCTTTTGAGCAAATAGATTGTGCTGTAGGAACACAGTGCAGAGTGATATTGTGGGTTAGGCAGACTGAAATAACTGGATAGAGTTGAATGAAGCTGATTAATGTTTTGATGGTTTTAGCTGGTTATATGACAAAACTTATTTTCTTTTATCTAGCGATAATAATTGTGATATATTAAGAATAAACAAGATTATGAGGGAGTTTTCATTAGTAGTAAAAAGGCTATTTCAACTTACTTTTCCTTTTGTTTTTCTCATGTATAATTTTAACCATGACTTCAACAGTTTATTAGCTACAGCTTTTTTAAAATGCAAGAAAAAACCAACCAAAACATACAAAACCAAGGTCATCTATAATAATAATAATTATAAGTAATATAATAATAAGTATATAATTATATATAATAATAACAATTATATAGTAATACAGTGCTTATAGGACATTTTTTGGTTTTTGTGTTGCAGAAATGATGTTGCTTCTTCAGATCTGGTGAGAATGAGGTGGGAATACATCGGTGGAGAAAGACATATGGTAAGAATTTGTCATTAAAGGAAAAACATACAGGACTGTCATCTTAGTTAAATGCTGATGGATCATGGATTAGACTTTATCTGAGGGCTCATTTAGCCCTTAGGTATGGAGTATATCTGTGAATACAGTGCTAATGGTGATTATTGCCCTGATGGATCATCTGCTCAGAAATAATAATTGATAGGACCTTCCTGAATTTGTAACATTACCTTACCCCGTGGGAAAAATGTATAGCTGGGAAGAGCTCCATTATGAAATGGAGGTATATGCAGTAGTTTCTCTCTCTTTCAATATTTTCTGGTACTTTATTTGTTGTTATGAAGTCTTAAAGATAAAACCTGAAATTTCATATCAAACTTCAGCAGAAAAATGTGGTGACTGGTGAAAGATGCTTATTGGATTTTGGTTTATAATAACAGAAGTATTTGGGCTGAAAGTGCTTTACTGACGGATTTGAAGCAGGTATCTGGTGTAAGTCAGCTCTGAGTAGGACATAAGAAACCCAAGAGTTACTACTTCAGTGAAGTCAAACTCATTTTTGCCTTTTAATTGCTTTTATTGACTGAATTTACCATCTTGAAATTATTATGGATTAAAACAAAGGCATTGTTTCAGACAGGATTGTGAAAGTCAACTGAAATATACCCCAGGAATTTGGTGTGAAAATTTTCATTTCAAGGAACAGATAAATAACACCACTAATTTGTCTGAAATGCTGGGGTTGGGCTCTGAAAATTGTGGGTGAAATTCAGATGTCTTCACCAAGATATCGGAAACGTAGATATCAAAGGCTGGTGAAGTCACCCTAGATTCACTTCACAGTCAACTGAGGAAAAATGGGCACCTTCAGAGAGTGATTCATCTCAGTCTAAAATAGGCAGGTCAGACAACTTGCCCCCTGGAGATGCCTTTCTCTCTGTTGACTGTAGGAAAGCCTCCAGTGACAAACTGAGAATTAAATGTGTAACCTTTCAGTGTCTAAAGCTAGGTTAGATGAATCTCACCATGTGGTAAGGAGGACAGGCTCTGCCAGCTGTACTGGTGGTGAATAGCAGCTTCCTGGGGTGCTCCAGTGGGACTGTTTCTCAAGGGAATTGAGAAGGTCTGGCTGAGAAATGCAGGAGGTCCTCAAGATGAATGATCCAAATTATGATTTCTGGGGTTTGTTTACTTTTTAGTTTCATTTCTAGTCTGTAGCTTTATTTTAATCATGTAAAAAAAAAAATAAAAAAAAAAAGGGAAAATCCTGTTGTTGTGGGGTTTTTTGTTTTTTGTTTTGTTTTGTTTTGTTTTGTTTTTGGTTTTTTTTTTTTTTTTTTTTTTTTTTTTTTTTTTTTTTTTTTTTTTTTTTTTTTTTTTTCTCTCTGTGGAATCCTAAAAATGAAGGTGATTGAGTGGTAGAAGTTGCTGTGGGATATTTTCAAAAGCCAATGGCTATTATATTTTGTCCCATTCGCCTTCCCCATTTGTGGTGTTACAGAGAGATCATGGCTACCCTGTTAATCCAGTAAAGTAGAGAGGAACTGGGTAGGTGTTTTCTTTAAGGTATGGCAAGGTATGCTGGTTTTGGAGGATGTCTGTGAGATTGAAGATCCAGCTACATTTGTAATCAAAATCCTTGCCTATTTAAAAAAATATTAAAATAAATTGAGAAGGATAAGGGAATGAATGGTGGTGCTGTTTTATACAGTATTTGCTATTAACAGAGTTAATAGGAAATATTAATAGGAAGGTTATAATATTATGAAAACATTTAGAGAAAAATTGTGGGTTTGTGTAGTTTACAAATTAGAAAAACAAGATTGCTCAGAAGACCCTTGCTTAAAAAGGAATTGCCCTGAGCACTGAGCTGTACTGTCATAGAATATGTTCAGCCTTTTAGGTCACAAGATACTTTTCATGCTGAACTCCTGTAAATACAAACCAGTTTGAACATAACAGGTGCACAAGGGCTTTTTTTCTTCTTCCAGAAATCCTCAGAAGTGGGAGGATGGAAAAAGTCCCAATAGTATTTATGACTTTTATTTTCTCTTGTTCAGAGAACCTGCCAAACATATAATAATTAGAACTTTGTGCTTGGGGTCATACTGGTTCAGTGAATTTATACCTGAGCTGATGTTTTCAGTTACAGAGTGTTCTGAATTTTCTGGCAGTCATAGATGGGGTAAAGTGGCTCAATAGTTCAACACACTTGTAACCTGCTGTTATTTGTTTTTTATTGGGGTTTTTTCATGTCTTGACAAATACCAAAAATAGGACAGAGATTGTTCCAAATCTTGAATGTACCAAGTGACTAAAAAAATCTGAAGGATGGAGGAAGGAAACTTAAACTTTTACAGCTTCTTACATCTTGCTCATATGTCCAGTAACAAAGTCTTTTCTTATTTAAATACTTCCCAATATAATCTAGCACATCAAATGCTCTGTATGAGTTTAGCTGCTTGTAATTCACCAGCAAAACAAGAGGAAAGTGCACAGAAGGCAGACTGCGTACTTTGAACTGAAATTGAGCACTGCCTTCATTAATAGTGGTAGGATCTCTAAACAGACATCAATGAACCTTTGTAAATTTAAATTTAGCCAAGCATGTTGTAAAATACTCTGTTTCTCTTCAGACCGCTCAGAAATGAGGTGGTTCTGGGCACGTGCTGGCAGTTGTGTGTACGTTTCTAATCCATCTCGTGTGTACAACTTACAGGCTGCTTCACCTACGTTTACTTTCCGTTTAGCCCTTTTCAATTGCCCATTCAAACATCTTTGAAGACTGTTCCTCAGTCCTGTAATCTCTCTTCAGTGAAAATGAGTAGAGCCACAAAGAGAACTAGAATAGAATTCCTTCTCTTCTGTGTGAAAGAGAATGGATAAAAGCTTGACTTTAATACAGGTACGGGATAACACTGCTGTTCTAAGGCACCTTTTCACCACGTGGCAAACGAGCTGAAGTAAATCTGTTCCTTGTCATGCAAGGCCTTCCTAATTAATGTGGGAAATCCTTCATCAGAAAGATGAAGAAAACTGTGTAGAACTGAGAACACTAATGCTGGGAAAGGGCAAATTTCCCTGATCTTCTGTAGTTGCAATCTGGAGGCAGGTAAAATTATTGAAATAGGAACATTGCTTTAAATGCAAGTGAAATTGAGGGAGTGGGATAATTCTTTCAGCAGTAGAGAAAAGAATTTAAACTTTATTAAAAATCAGGGATTGCCTTTCCTGTATTGGCATGGCTGGAAAGTAATTTTATAGACCTATTTTTGACTCAGTTCACTTGGAGTGTAACTTACTTCCTTGAAAAATATTTATATGGAAACATAGAGTGGAGCCTCTTAGCTACAGTGATTTTCATCAGTGGCAGTCTTGATGACCCTCTCTTGGGACTGCTGTGATCTGAAAATAGTCTATATTTTGAGTTTTACAGAATATCTTCCTGAGTTCAATTTCAGAATAATTGTAGGGCTGTCATGCTTTGAAAATAATAACTATTTGCATGGGATTTAAGGAGTGTTTCAGGGCCTGACATCCAGTGAAATTTCTCAGGTTGTTGAAAGGACGGTTTGAATAACTCCTTTAGAAACTCAGTTAATGCAAGGGCATGATAATTTTTTGCCCTCACAGGACTGATAACATGATTAGCCCATTAAAAATCTGTATCACTAGGCAGGTATATCTTTGCTATGGACCCTTCAGGAGTTAGAATATTCATCATTTTGAAAAAATACTCATCACTGTTGGATTTACTAGAAAGTTTAACATTTTTTTGGGATGTTATCCCAATGTTCTGGTGATAGAAGAATTGGAAAAAATTCTGTGTTGCTTCAGTGACTGAATGTGACTTTTCCCCCCTAAATTTCCCATTAATTTTTTTCCTTGCTCAAGTGGATTTATCTCTATCAGCTATAGCAAAGGATATGCCTTCTTATTTAGAAGTAAGAGTATTCTGGGTGTAGAAATGGAATGCTCAGACTTAACAAGGTTACCCTGAAAAAATTGGCGATGGCTACTGGCCTAATTACCCTTTTCTTGTTGGGTTCAAATGCTGTTGTGAGTAACAGGCAGTGACTCAAGCCAACACAATGGAAATTTTCTTGAAGAAACAAGACAAGAAGTGAAATTGGGGGGACGTGTGGCTGTTTATGTTTGTTGTTCTAGTGAAGGAAGTATTCAAATGATGGTTGGCTTCTTTCTGAGTCTCATCATTTTCTCTGGGAGTACATTTGCATAAGTGTTTTACTTCAGGACAAAAGAATACTTGTTCTCGCTTGCCCTGTTTTGGTAGTAGCAATGGAAGTCTTGGAAATGCAAGGCCTAACACACCCATGTGGGTCCAAACCTGGGGAGAATGTATAAAAACTAAAAAACTAATGAATATCACCTTACTGCTAACTGAGACATGTAATTGTTAGCACTGGGTACTAACAGATATATAATTCTGTCCATGCTTAGCAAATAACCCCTGTGAAAGACAGATATTTTTGTCAGTGCGCTTGGTTATCTTTAACCAAAGTGGTCTCCAAAACCTGCCTTGCCAGCTGTAATGGATTGATGTTCTCTGGACAAGAGTCCTTTGTGTGCCTTTCAAAGGGAATGCAGTGTGAAGGGTTTCTAGTATTATAAACTCACCAAACATGTTTGCTTTTACTTGAAACATGACTTACCTTGGTTTTACTTCTTTTATATTGTTCTTCCCATATCATTGGATTTGTCTTTTGTTTTATGGGAAGTATTTTAGATGCAAAGTTGATTTATTGAAACATTTTTTCTTGAATATCATGGTGTAATTTCTGTGTAAGTTTGCTGCAGGGACTGCAAGCTTTTGCTGTAAATTGCCATAATCTTTAAATAAAGGACTCAATAGCTGGGAAATAATAGGAGTATAATTAGAGAAATAGAAATGGGCACACAGTGTCAATACAGAACAGAAACAAAGTGTTGGATGGGAAGAGCAGTAAATCCTTTCAATACAGAAGTTTTAGACATTTAATGACCTCTAACTGCTGCCTAACTGACAGATATAATCTAGTGCCGGGTAGAGCTCTTGACCACCTTTGCTGTTAGTAATAAGGAAGGATCAATTCTCTCATCCATGAGCACAGTGTGAGTTGTAAAACTCTCGGTGTCATTGGAGAGGGCCTGGCACTGCAACACCCAGATGAGGTGGTGTGGTGTAGATAATCTTAGCACTAAAACATCTCTATGGCCTTTCCTGCAAAGCAGAAAAACTTGCTTAGGTTGCATAAATGATTAAGCATATTTCTAGTTTGTGAATTCAAGGAGACACGACACCCATTCCTATGTTTTCAGTGTGTGTTGACAGTTTGCTTAGGAGTTTTTCTTTCCAGTCACTTCTAAAAGTTCTTTCAAGAAAGAAAATAGAATAACAGGCTCTAAAACTATCATAAGGATTTGAAAGCATAAGGATCGAAAAGCAAACAGACCAGACTCTCACAAAATTTACCGAATTTGAAGACTTCAGAAAGAAAATTCTGGGCTCACTGAAGTCAGCGATAATTTCATATTTTCAAAACTGACCAACTAGTATGTCATTCAGACTTTGTTTGGAAAACTAATTTTTGAAGTTTTTTTCTTAAGTGAAACAATATTTAGCTGAAGTTCTAAATCACTGCAAACTCTGCGTTTGTCAGTGAAATGCCAAGTGTCCTATCTTGCTCCTAATGGAGCTCTTGTATGTGTTTGTGTGTAGCCTGCAGTTTTACATTCTGTCCAGAGATGGAAACTGCTTGCTCTGACAAGGTCAGGTTGGGAAGGAGGCCGCATTCCCTGATTAAGAAAGCCAGGAGGCCAGAGCATGCCATTCCATTAGACAGCCCAGGACTCTCTCACAGAAAAGGAGGGAGAATGAATGCTATGGAATTTAAAATAACTATTTCAGCTTTTCTGTAGCTTGGAAAATGTTGCTCTTGGGCAATATTCTGTTAATGATCACTATTGGGCCAGATGTTCAGCACACGTAAATGAGTGTATTTCCATTGACTTCAGTGGAACTAGGCCAGCTTACGCCATCTGAGAATCTGTCCCCTCAGCTTTCTTTCTAAACCAGTTGTGATTTTAGATAAGGCATTGCAGTATTAACTGTCATAGTTCTGGTTTCCAGCAGAGGAGAAGAGAATTAACATTCTTATTTGCTTCATCAGTGTGAGAACAGATTAAACTGTGACAAAGAATCAAAGTGATTCAAATAACCAAATTTAGGATTGTGGAATGTAACAGACTTGCTTTGTTTTGCAGTGGGTATTTTGTCTGTCAAAACAAAACTTCATAATTTTCTAGATGGCTGGCTAGTAACTCTCTAAGCTTCTGATGCCACTTAGGCCAGTGGCATGAAATAAATTGAACCCATTAACCTGAAAAAGATCCCAAGTTTTTGTTCTTTGTTGTCGAGGTTATTTTTTATTTATTAATAAATTAAGACAGACTCCTGCAGGGGCTCTAAGGAACGGGAGGAGCTCTGTGAACTGGGTGCATTCCCCCTGCCTTTCTATTCTGCTCCCATTCAGCACTTATAATGGTAATGAAGTCTAATTACAAATGCATGTGACTGCCTGTTGTAATCTGTCAGTGTTTTTCTGAAAAACCTTGTGCCAGTTCAGTATTGGTCATTAGATAATAAGGATTGATAAAACGTAAGGGGCAAAATGTTAAAAATGCTACTATCGATTAGAACGCACCTTAATAATGAAACCATGGGCCTGGGGACGAAAGCCATGGATCATTTTGACAATTCGGCCTTAGATTGTGGATGAGACAGAGTGGGGACAATTAATCCCTCAGAGCCACAAATCACAAATAAAGTAGTTGCAGCTCATTACAACCTGACCTTGCTAAACGGCCTTGAAAACATAAGTGACCTTCTAGTATTTGAAAAGATTAGAAAGCTCTGTTGAGAAATATCTTTTTTTTTTAATTTTTTTTTTTAAGTGCTTGGGAACCACATGGCTTAATTTTAACCGATCTTGATGAAAGAAGCTTTTAACTTCGCCATCTTTCAGGAACCAAATTGCTAACGTCTCGTGGAACTGATGGTGGTACTGCAGGGCAGTGTTTGGGAAAGAGCTTAAAAGTCAAAAGTCTTGATCTGTGCAATTAATCAGTGGAAGTTTGTGCTGCAATAGCTTTGAAGAAACAATAGTTTCAATGAACTATCCGGGTAGTTCCAGTTAGGGCTTTTATACGTATTGGGGTATTATTGGAGCACTGCATAATTGCAGGAAAATGTCTTTGTGCATTACAGTCAAGTCCAATCCAAAACTTGTAAATATGTTCAGCAAAGTATTTCATTAACTCCCTTCATGTTTCCACCTTAAATGGGAATAAGGAGAGATCATGTATTTTGCATTTCTGTCCTTTGACATGTGCTGCAGATGCTCTGGCTAACTGACTTGAGCACCTTGTCACGGGCTATTGCAGATGGAAATCTCAAAAGGTTCCATCTGGGTTTCTGAGGGAATGGTCTACCTTAATTTGATCCTTAATGCTGAGTCAGGCTCACCTTTCTACTGACTGCGGTAGAAAGAGACATCTTCTCAGCTCATTCCTGAGGAGAGGTAATGACCACTATCCCTGAGGTTGTCTTGACTGTGCAATGAATTTTGAGCACTTTTTTGAGCTGATTTCATTGTGCTGTGGACTGGGCCCATGTGTGACTCTGCTTATTGCTCCTTCCTTTCCATGTACCTGAATGAAGTGCTTCTAAGTGTGCTCACCATGCATGAATTCCAGCCTCACCCCATGTACTGCATCCCCTAAATAAGATAATGCAATTCCTTTAAAACCCACTTTTCTATAAATACAAGAGGCTTGTGGATTTCTGGGTCTTTGCTCTATTCTATACAAGAGCTGGGGTCTGCTTTGGTGCTGAGGGCATCATTAAGAATGTTCTACACACAGACCTCATTTGTGGTAGGAGAGTGGTGACTTCCATGATGTCAGTGATGGCTGTGGGGATGGAGGCAACAGCTCCAAGTTTCCTAGCTCTTTGATGTTCAGACAAAAGCATCAAACATCTTATGGTAGCGTAAAACCACTACTTTAGATCACAGATTGCTGAGGCATGCTGAGCCTGAGAAATGGCACTGGAGAGATAATATTTTCTACAAAAGTGGAGTTTTCAAGATAGCTCTAAAATGCAACATTATTTAGAGGACATGGCAAAAAAATCCCTGTTGAATGTATCATGTGCACAGTAATCGCAGCCCCCTGGCTGTGTGGGGAGCAAGGTGAAGGGATCTCCATGTTGCTGTTAGAGAAACTGTGAGAGCTCACTCTCACAGCACCTGGATTTAGGTTATTTTACCCTGGTATTACCAGGACTGAAGTTTAGCTCTCTCCTTGACACAGGGCTTGGATGACAGTGCATTTGGCATTGAGAGTGACAGAGAGAAGTCTGTGTGATATCACTGCATGTAATATATTGATACTGGCTCTCCTTTTATTAGCTTGAAACAAAACAAATTAGATGAACAAAAGGGATTCCTTGGAAGCTCCATTCAATTATTTCACAGTGACATCCAGGGAAAAACTCAGTCTGTCCCCTGGATGTAGCAGTTCCTACTTCTGATCAGGAAACACTGTGGTGTTTTCAGCACATCAGTGGCTAAGCAGTGACTCCACAGTTTGAGTTAACAGTTCATCTCCTGACATTCCAGTCAACATTCCCAACTGCTTTCCAGAGATTTCTCCTCCAGAGGTTCAGCTGTAGTCAAGGTCTTGTAGCAGAGATAATCTTGGCCATGCACTTGTGGGGACACTCTCTGGGCCACAACACAACTCAATTACTGGACACAGGATTGGGAAACACATAAAATAAAATGATTCCTTGTAAGAGAAAAACCATTCAATAGTTTATTAAGTAGATCAAGACACTGAGGGTATTCCAGTATAGAAACAGACAACCAGAGCTATTACTTTGACACCTCCCATTTTCCTTTTTGAGAGGGAATTTAAACAGCATTTCTGATAGCATCAAAGGTGCTTTAAGAGTCAACCCAAAAGTTTTCTTTACCTTTCTTAGTAGCCCCACTTAGTGACTGCTGGGATAACACAGGGTTTCCCTCAGCACCTGTTACCTGGTGCTCTGGTGCTCATCCTCCTTCCCTCCATCCTGCTGGATCCTTCAGGCACACAGGCCATGGATTGCTGCAGGGACGGCAGAGACTAACAAGTGCACTAATTGCAGACTGGGAAAGAACCCCTGCTGGTTCTCAGCTGAGTTATCCTCGTAGCAAACCTTATTGTCTGTGGATGTTTCTCTATCGAGTTCTTGTGCAGTTGTGATTTCCTTTGGAAAGTCGTGGGTCATACGGAGCACTGAATCACAGCAGCTCAGCACGCAGCCTTCCACCTTCATGGATGACACTCTCCTTGCTTGGAATCAGTGACTGATTCCTCTGAAGGCTTTCTGCTCTTTGAATCCTTGTTCATTTGATTTCTGGCTTTTGGGGGAATGTTATTTTTAGGAGATATTAGGCATGAATACTTTGAGGGACAAATTCTTCAGAGGAGCAGAGAAATCTGGCTTCAAGAAGGTGAGATGCCAACTGTCCTTTATACAAAAGCTTGAAGTACTACTCAAAACCTAAGAGTAAAAACAGCTGAAGCAGTGGAGATATTTTGGTGTGGAAGGAGCAGAGAAGTGATTGTCGGCGCATAGGTGTGAACATAAGTAAATGCTGGCCTTTCAGGGGCATAAGGTCTGTCTTCTCCACCAAGGCAAACTCCTAATACCTGTCCTTAAAAAGTGGTTATTTTGGAGAATGGAGTAAGTAAGTGTTGTAGGTGTGCATTTGTCATTTTTGTGTATACCCTGCCAGTGCTCTAGACATTTCTGCATATGACTTTGCCTAATCCAGGTAATGTTCAGAATACTGGCTATGTAACATATGCAATATTTGGGCATTATGCCTGCTCTGTAAGTTACTGCAGTGAAAGTTAATAACTTTCTCCTTTGTAATTAAGCACTTGTCTCTCTTGTGGCCTGCTGAAGCAGTGAGGTAAGATGGAGGTGATGATTCCCAGGTCCAATTGTGTAACCATGGTGCTGCTGTCTGGATCACAGCCTCTCAAAGGAGCAGAGGGCTCACTGGAGATGGATTCCCTGGATAGCTGTGGGATCTTGCTGGGTAGGGGAGAAGCAGAAAAAATTGATACACTGGGAAAAGCCACATCCAGCTCTTGTAGGTAGACCTTGGGAGCAAAGAGGTGCCTGTTTCTGGGGCATGACCTTGGTATATACAAAATTTCAAGTATTTAGCTACAGTTATTTTCTTTCTTATTTGGTAAAGATCACATGGTATCTAGACAACAAACCTGTTGTTTTTTTGTTTGTTTACTAGATGCAATTTATTAATATTTATGTCCTGTATCAACATCCAGTGGCCTTTACTCCTTAGAAGTCAAATAATTTTTTTCACAATGCAAGCCAAAGGTGGTACTTCAGTTTCTTTTAAGTTGGTATACTGAGCATTGACCAGCCTATTGGATTGATGTGATGGACCATATGGATCTCAGACCAGGACTAAATCATGTCAAATATAAGTTCTTGCCTGGGTGCTTCATTTTTTTCTTCTGTAAGCCTATAACTGCACATACGGGCTCTTCTCTCCCCCTTCATAAGTACCATAAAAGAACTTAATAGCATAACAGTTAATGTCACAAGTGACCTATTTTAAAACATTACTTAGAGTTACTTATTTCAGTACTGTCTGTGCTGAAATTTTCTATTTTGGATGCCTGCCTCAGCCCACTTCTGTCTGTTTGAAATGAAAAAAAAATCCTATTCTTTTCAGAAAAAAAGAAGGCAAACTAAAATTTTTGTGTTCTTATACACATTTGATCAGCTCTATCACACTCCTCTTCATCCTCAATCTAAAAGTTTTGGTGGATCATTATCTTTTGCTGTTCCAGTGAAAATCCATCGGGCAAAACACTGAAAAACCTGTTTTTTCACTTGTTCAGTAGAGATTTGGTATCTGAATTCCCTGAAATTACTGTCTGTACAGCACATGCCAAGCATGATATTGCAGGTGTTGAGCAAAATCTTGTAAGGGATCACTTTTCATAAAATTTTAGGCTAATTTCGCATCAAGCATTGGAAGTTCAAGCATATGCTGACCCAGAGCCATGCAGCACTTGGTGCTGGGGATGCTGAGGTGGGGAATTCTGTTCCTGGTTCCAAGTACAGTGCAGACTATCAAGGCTGAAAGTGAGGAGATACTCCTGGGCTTTTGAGGTTCTCTTTTTACAGCTGCTCAGACTGAGGTGGAGGAAAACCTCCTGAGCTGAGGAGCTATAAAAGGACTTGGCTAGGGTGGGACCTTAAAGGGAGCAAGAATGAACTCATGTGGAAGTAGGGATAAGAGATGGCAGAAAAATTGGAGGAGTGTGGGTATAGGTCGGGATAGGAGGCAGAAAGAAAAGAGGTAGGATTGGAAACCCGAGGGTAATATGTAGGAGACAGGCTGGGACTAGCAAATAGGCATAAGAAGAGAAATGTATACTCCTGGGGTGAATATGAACAAGCCATAGAATACAGCACTAAACAGAAGGTGAGAATGGGAAACTTGCACTGGAGGAATTCAGGGATTGCATTTGCAAAAATACAGGTGCAAGGCAAGGACTGGGAGTGGAGGAAGAACATGAGAGGAAAGTATTTGCTGTGGAAAGCAGGTAGACCAAAGGCATACCTGAGAAACAGAGCCAAGATACATGGTGTCCTGCATTCCTGTGCTGCAGAATTTCCTGGGAAAGTTGCATTCATCCCAGCCCAGCCTCCCTTCAGCCTGCTCCATGTGCACACTCCACCGTTGCTCCTTCCACTCACGTGGCCAAAGCCTCTGCTGTGGACCATGAAGTGCCAGCCCTGTATTTCAGTATCACTGCCATTCCATACAATAGATTTTTTTCAGTCTTTCTTTTCTCTCCCTCTCTGTATTTTTTTTTAAGCAACCTATGAAATTATAGATAAAAGGGTACAAAACCATGAATGTTGCAATAAAACCAAGCGCTATAAAAAAAAAAAAAAAGGAAAAGGAAAAAGAATAATGCTGTCCATGAAGCCTTAATTGGGCCCCCTTGTGTGTATACATTTTGATACTGTCTCTAATTACATGGTCACACACTGCTTTTCCCATGGACCCCTGCATTGTTCTGTGCACTAAGTAGAAGGTGATTGCTGAATGAGTGCAGCTTTAAGTTGTTTTATTCTCTCTGTTGCACGGGTAGTCCCAGGCCTGCCTGACTGCAGACTGCTCAAGACCAATGCAGAATCACTGATTTCCTTGTGGGTTTTTCATTGCTGCCTGTTTTGAAAACAATAGCGTTTATTTTCGAAATACACTCGCTCCAAGATGTGTGATAAGTGTGTCTGCTCCCACGTGTGCAAAAAGGGGGCTGCAGGGTGGTTGAGTGTGATGTAGCAGGGCTGGTGTTTTCCTGGCTTTCCGTGGTGTAGGTCATGCCACATGGTGCTCAAACCAGGCTGCTCCTGACTCTGGAATGCAGCTGATGAGCACAAAGTCTCCTATGACAGGGACATCTTTCTCAGGACAGACAAAGTGAAGATACCACAAATAATGACTGCTTAATCTGCTGTAATCTGTTAGGGCAGAACTGCAGAGTCAACCCTGCGTCCATTCATTACTTTAGTTCCTTGCCTTATTTTTCTCTTTTCTCCTGGTCTCTGACAGAAGATGGGATATGCAAGGAGTTCTTCTTTTACTAACAAGGACAAATTGAGAGTGAGGGTTTGGTTTGGATGGTTTGAGATCATCTGGAGAAGAGCTGTGTAGTCAGACAGTGTCATCATGGACATGTGCAGGTGGGGGCTGAATTAAGGCAGCACAGAGGATATTAACTATGGCACCTGAAACTTCTGACTGCTTTGCTTTGCAACTCTAATGTTTTTGTAATTTAATTTGGGTGTACATGTGCTTAATATATATTGCTTCTTCACTTATGAAAGATGTTAACAGGCTGCACTCTTCAAATACTTTTATAAAAATTCTGAATTTAGCTTTCTGAACAGGTTTTTGAAATCAATACAGAGAGAGCTGCTAACAGGAGGTAAACTACAAACCACAAACACTTTCAATAGGATAGCTCTTTTTATATAACATTTGATATCATTTTCACAGCATGATCTCTACTTTCATACTGTGATAGCTTTTACCTGGAGTTTAGATGATTCATTTTTGTAGTGGATACTTAACTTTTATATGAGGAAAATGCAAGAGAAGCCAGCACAGCATTAAATGAACTATAGTTGGAGCATTAAACGAACTACAGCACAGTAATAATGTCGAGTGCTCAGATCCTTGCCATCGCACTGGGTTGGATTCAAGAAAGCTTCATCGATTCCTAAGTGAGGAGATATGGAGGCCTGGAATTCTCTCTCAGTTTTTGGCATATCTAATTCAGATTTTAAGAGTAGGTTGGGCCCTCAGTGGTTGTTTAGTAATTGTTAGAAATCCCTATAGGATTCTTGAAAATTGACTAAGATTTCCTATGGGTGTGGGTCTCAGAGAGCCATGTGGCTGTGTTAGTGGCTTGTCCTCATCTTTTCTTTCCCTGAAGCTCTTAAAATTAATTTAGAAATCTTAGTTTCACACTGACTTCTACAGTAACCACCGAGATAAGGATGAATTTTTGCTAAATTTTCAAGTTTGTGATGATTATTTTTTCAAAGAGATCCAGATTTTTGTGGGGTTTATATGGACTGCATGGAACAAAGTCTGTTATTTCAGCTTTTCTGGTAAATGATCACAGTTGTTGAGGCTTTCTGGGCTACCCTGCCAAGCTTCTGTTTTCACATGCTTCTGACTTCTTACGAACCATTTTAAAATAAAGTTCTCTATAGACACAATTCCTAACCAGTTTTCGTGTCTACTTATTTCTGAATAATGCAAAATTTAAGAAAAACCCTAAAAAATATTGGTTTTGATACTGTTGAAAAATAGTTTAAAGATAAAAATTGTGTATTTGCTTTTTTACTTGTGTTCAGGCTATCATCAGCCTCTACTATCTTTCTTCAGGTTTCCATCACACTCTAATTCCTCTTTTCTTGTCCAAGAAATCTACATTGGAATACAAAAATGTGAACTGGCCTGACAGTCACATGATATTAAAAATCTGTCAATCCTGAGATTAGTCATCAGAAATCTTCTCATCAGAATTTTTGGAGGGAAGGAACAAATCAATTAATAGTATGAGATAAGGTTGAGCTGGACTAATTCCTTAAATTTCTCTTTAAGATTTTTGTTTGTAATTTAGTTCTTGTTTTAGAAAAAGATAATAAAGGAAAGCTTACCTCCTTACTAGAAGCCAGACATCCCTTGCTCGTTTCAAAACAAACAAAAAAGTCTTGTAGGTCTTCTAGTGCTGTTAAAAACTGAGAATCAACCTGATTCTATCAAAAAGTATCTTGCAGGACCTGTCTTGCGCTTGGTCAAGATGAAAGTGTTTGACCCTTTCTATTTGTCCCATATATTGTAAAGATGTTTTGAGATGAACGAGGCAATTGTCTGAGCCTGGCAAGCTTTGCCAATAGGTGCTGAAAGTCCTACCCTGGCATTTCAGGTTTGAAATCAACCTTGGTGATTATCTCCTGTACTTTTCTGTACTGAGCAGCATACTGTGTCTAATCAATATTTCTTCTGCTCCCTGAGGTTCTTAATTCACATGCTCAGAAAACTTCATGTTTTGTATTCCTTGAGGTACGCCCTACAAAACCTCACACACACAGAGGAATGCACATTAAAGGCCCCCTGCTTGCACCCCATCTGTCTGAGCTTATCACCGAGAATGACTGAGTGAGGTTTGCTTTGCAACTCCAGCTTTTGTGTGTAGGCACTCTCCTGTCTTTTCAGATTCTCCTGCTGGAACTCAGGAGACAGGTTTTACCTACAGCAGGTTTTACAGTGCGTGCCTGACTCTCGTGCCTGGCTTCTCCCTGCTCCCCTGCTCAAGACTTGCATATCTGAACTCATTTCTAGCAGGTTAAATTATGCCTAACCTCGAGTAGAATAATGTTATTTCCAGTGTCTCCTAAGGTAATTTTTATTTCTAATGGGGTAGGGATCCTAGCCAAGGTCACAGCCTGGGCATGCTGGCTGCTGTACAAACATATTTTGACAGTCACTCTCCAGAGAAGGAGCTGTAACTCTTAAGATGATGGCTCACTATGCTTTAGGGTTTCTGTCTCCAAAGTCAAATTTTCAGTGCATTTGCTGAGATTGGGGAAGCAAGGCTGGTTTACACCTGCAGAGGACTCTGCTTAAGAGCTCTGTTAAATTTGAGACTCTCAAATTTAGATTTAGCTGTTTAAAACAGTAAAAATCTTGAGGATCTTGCAGGTATTTACTCTCTAAATTTTTTGAAGTGAAATCAAATCTATTTATGTGAATGTATCTTTTTTTTCTGAGCTGTACAAATTCAGAAAGATTCTTCTACAAAGCTGAAGCCTGCTGCATGTTTAAAACATTATGAGGCACAGGGTGAGGGCAAACTTATAGGATAAGCAAATACTGGGTTTTCTGACAACTTTTTGGGAAATGGAGCCAAGTACATGTTTCTGCTTCAAGACATTACTCTGTGCAGTAGACTTAAGGTTACAGTCATTTCCCTTCCCCTTCACAGAAACTCCTTTCCAGTCTGGCTTTCAGAGCCCTACTGTTGCACCTCAAAGTGTATCCAAACTGGGTAGTGCTCAGGACAAGTACCTGGAGATCTCCCTCTGACGTTTTTGCATGAGGTAGGGAATCCAATAAGAACCAGAGGTGGACAGAGGGGAATCCCAAAGCTTTCCAATCCTGGAATCCTTACAGTGAGGTTTCAGTCACTGGTCTTAAATATGAACACACAGGTCAAAGACACTCCCGGTGAAAATTTAATTAATTTAATTTAATTAGAAGTCCTCATGTGATTAAAACTGTCTTTGATACGGTTTATTAACAGTTTTGATCTCAGATTAATATTTTGCCACTATAAATTTGGATATTGGTTTCTGAACCCTCCTTTTTTTGTTAGGAAAAACATCACTCTTGTATTGCATGTAAAGATTCAGCAAATGATATAATTATGTTATCAATGGAATAGTTTGCCTTTTTTTTTTTTTTTTTTCCTTTTCCCCAGTGTGGACATTGGAACATACAGGGATTATTAACTGAATAAGAACTATGTCTCTTCTTGTAAGACCCTTATTATAAGGCTTTTGTTACTAATCTCTTAAAAAAAAAAAAAAAAAAAAAAAAGGCAGTAGATGACTATCACAACAGGACCACAGATGAAGTTATTGAAAAGCCAGAGAGTTGAAGTGTGAAGATCAATGATGAGCTCTAGCACAAGATTTATGCCCACTGAGAATCTACATATTCTTACAGTCCTGGGTATTCTGGTGAGATGCTGTAAAGAGGGCCAGGCATAAAGTCAAAATCAGATAAATTTCCTTTCATCTTCAAAAGTAGCATGATGTCAGCTTCACCTTGAGCTAAAATTTGGCCTGTGATCTGATAAAATCGTTATTTGCCAATAAAATATGGGACAACTCTGGTACCTGCTCCCCCACCCCTGCTGTGCACAGAGACACTCTGTCTTAAGCTACAGCTCATGTGGAGCTGCACCTCATCGTGGGAGCAGCTTTGATTGCCAGCAGAAGCCATAAAGGGCTTGACAAATTAAAGGCAGAGTTTCACTCTCCATCTTGGATCTGCTGCTATTTGCTGATTGCATCTTAGAATTAAAATTTAGGTTTTTTCATAATGATGCCTTGGGAAGGCTGACCTGAAACAGAGACTAGACAGAGCTACAGAGTAAAGTAGGTATTTATTGAAAGGCCTTTAAGGGTACACCTTGGGCAGGACAAGAGCCCGGCCAGGGCTAAACCCAAGGTGGACTTAAAATGGCCACAAAATGGAGGACTGGTCACGAGGTCTTACACTTTTACAAGTTTTGGTCCATTTGCATATTGAGGTTTAATTGCCCAATTACAACTTCAGGTTGTGAGGTCTCATCCTTCTTGTTTCTCTCTTCAATCTCTTGTTTCTATCTTCAATTTAAGATCATTGTTGTTTGTGCTTTTGGGCCAGAAAATTGTCCTTGGTCTCCAGCAGGAAAAGGATTTGTTTTGTCTCCCTACTCTGTGAAGAGAACTTTCTAACACTTAATATGAGGCTCAGAACTGCACCCCTGGGCAGCACAGAATCTGAAATACATGGAAGCTAAAATTTAAGGAGTTGTCAATGGGAAGAATAATTAGGCTTCTGTCATCAATCGAGACTTAACAAAAGTGTACCAAGAACTGATGGTCAGGCTGATTTTCAGTAAGAATTAGAGAAATGATCATTACAGGTATTCATCTCCCCACTTACCTCATGTTTTCAAGTGCAGCCCCTCATCTCATCACAAGGAAAACCCTCCCTCAGGCAGAACAGCTGATAGGAACTCTTTAATCTGCTGATCCTGATTCCAACAGGATTCTGAGTAAAGGGAGAAAAACAACTGTGTTTGACCCTTGACAAACTGAGCTGCAGTATTTACCAGGATTTAGAATATGCTTCACAGAATTTAAGTATGAGCAGGTATTTATGTAAATTATGATTCTTTAATTTGTCCAATAGTGTTGTGTTTTTTCTCTTCCACCTCATTACTCATTTGACTATTTTGCTTGTGACATCCAGCTGTGATCCAGGTTTATAACCTCACAATGTTTTTACTAAAATTCATTAACTTTGTATCTAATGATGTCCAATAATAATGTTTGTATTTCTGTATGTAAAGCTGCTTGCATGCACCAGGTGAAATGAGTGACAGAGGAAAGTAATGACAAAAGCAACCTGAGTAGGTTCAGTGAAATAACCAGTAAGACATTGGAAAATAAAGAAGACTTTTAACTACTGTAAATTACTGCTTGGAGAAAAAGCCTTTCAAAATTAGTTTTAACATTTGTAGTGGGTCTGTATATAAAGATTTTGTGACAAAACATGTATGTGTTGTTATACATCGAACTGAATGTGTCCCCATATCCCAAATAATATCAGGCAGTATATCATATAGACAGTGTGTGCCCAAAATAGAGTAATAGCTCAGAAACAGCTTATTTGGACTAGTGGTGTTGTTATAACAGAGGTCGCTGGGCTGTCATTTTGTGTTCTTTTACCTGAATAGCAGGAATTTCTTTGTTTGGCTAAGCCTGCCTTGGAGTCACAGAAGCTGCAGCTCAGGAGAACGTCTGGCAAACACAGCTCCAGGATATCTTTTTTGTGAACATCCAATTGTGAGGCATATCTGGGGCTTGAGCACTGCTGCTCGTCTGTTGTGTCCTGAGGTGGCCCCAAGCACTATCTGTTCAGGCAGTGGATGTGCTCTGGATCTCAGGGAAACCTGACCACACCCTTTCCCTCATTCCTGTCCTTGTTCTGCCCATCAGTGGCACAGAACGAGCTCTGCAGGTCTCCAACACCACCAGACATTCCAAATAGAGTTGCTCCTTGCTACTTGTGTAAGTGCAAGTCAGGCACAGCCACGGTGCGTGTTCTGCTCTGCTGTGTTCTAAATCCGATTTGGCTTCCTACACTGCTTAGCAAGTGAACAGGCAAGGTGGGATGGGATCTGTGCTGCTGTTCCAGGAGCCAGCCGGTGGGATATTGCCACGAAATCCCAGGTCTAACAGCTGTGCTGAGCTGACCAGCTACTTGTGTCATAATCATGCTCAGTCAAAATAGCGAACTTTCTGGCGAGTTTGGTTGTGTTTTTTTTTAAATATCCAGTTTTGGAAAGTAAATGTTAATAGCAGCTGAGTGTCATTGTTCTATTGCAGCCAGACTGCTTTCTGCTCACTTTAACCAGGAATATTTTCAAACTTTAGTTTTCAGAAAAACCCAAACTGCTGCTGCCCAGAGAGATAGGGAATACAACAGAGGATATGACCTTTCTGAATGTTTTCTTATCAGGCAGCATAAGTACTGTATGTCCCACTAAGCTGCTTCAATAGAACCTTGTCAAGTTATCACATTACTTGACATGTTGCTGATAATGAATACATAAAAGCTTTAGATATTGAGGACTCAGAGGAAATAAATAAGATTTACTGAAAAACTGCTCAACATATATCCCAGGGCCATGTTGTTTTTTTTTTTTCCATGTGGATTGTGTGCTGCCTTTAGTCCCTTAGATAAATGGAATGATGCAAGAGTTTCAGCTTCTTGAAATGTAAAGTGCAGATGTGAGCAGATAAATGAAGAAAGTAAATGGTCATCTATCTCCATTGTGGAGAACTCAATCACATTGTAACCTTATCAGTCTTATTCTCCAAAAGTGCCTGATATTTTACTTTTCTGCTACCACATGCTCCTCTAGCTCTGGTTGATATCTGCAATATCTTCTCTTGTCCTGTATTCTTACGAGCGTTGAGGAAGAGCTCATATTCATTTTTGTAATTTTGCCTTAGACCACTTGTGGTGACTTTGAGGAATTACAGCCACAAACCCAAAAAACCCAAATGCAGCAGACAGAACCAGGATCAACAACATTAACCCCTCATGTCACTGTGAAGGAAAGTGGCCTTCAGACTTAGGAATCAAACAACACTTGCTGAGAGGCTGCCCAGAGTTTCTCAGCTGGTCCCCTCCCCAGCAGGAGGGGACAGAGGGGATAGAAAACTCCAGGTGCTCTTCAAGAGCAATAGGGTGACTTATCCCCTCAATCCATTTCTGAAATGATGCATTGGTAGTGCCTCATGTGGCTTTGGAATGGTTTTGGTTAATTAATTTCATGTTTTACCTGGGTCTGGAAAGCTGTACGTCTCCCATCTGTCCCGAAGACAGTCTGACACTGGCAGAGATTTCATGTTTGCTTTATTAACAGTCTCCCAGTACAGCTGGGCAATAAGATCTGACAGTGTCAAGATGATTTGTTGCAAATAAGCATCTGAACTTTGGATGCAGTTTTTGATAGCTATCAAGGATTTATTCAACAAGAACTGTTTGTGTGCCTTTGACTGTAGAAGGTAAATTAATACCTTCTGGATCTGATCTCTGCAAATTCTGACTTGTAAGAGCTGTAAAATTCATGACAGTTATCTGCTTAAATAAATACATAATCAAGTATTTTTAGTAATCTCTGCTTCAAAAATATGCATTCTGTTGCCTGTCTAATCTTAATTTTTCATGTTTACATTAAATGGATCAACTCCTGTATAGAAGGTGACTTTGAGATTTACTTCAAGTTTACTCATTTGGTAAACTACTGCATGCTTAAAGCATAGAATAAGAAGCTATTATTTTCCCACTCTAAAATGACTGCCCAAACACCTGCAATTTACAAACCTGCAAAAAGACACCCATAGAAGTTCCTCATTTCCATCCAACACCCCTAGTGCTGCCTTTCTCCAGAAGGCTGTGATTTCATTCTGGGCTCGTATTGTACATAAGGAGACACCCTTACAGCTGCTCTCTCGGCTGGTGGAGACTTTTTCTTGTGCTTAAAGTCACCTCTTGTGTTTGAGTGATCAGGAGGAAGTGGGAAGCACTGCCATGGCACAGTGGCTCGCAGTGGCTGTAAGCAATGATATCTAACAATGCCCTGAGGAGCTAGTTAAAAAGTGCCTCTCACACTCGGGAAAGAGCTTTAATGGAGCTGCATTAAAAAGCTGTCAGTTGCTTGTTGGGCAAAACAGACCCTCTTTTTTTTTTTTTTTTTTTTTTTTTTTTTCTTTTTTCTTTTTTGTGCTGTAAGGATTATTGCAGCATTTGTTACACAGTAATTTGGAAATCATAATAAAACATTTCTAATTTCACTTCCCCCAGCAAACAACTAATGGATCTAGTGCACAGGAAGCACACAGACAGCATGCTATAGAACCGTGGAATCTCACTCGTACTCCTAATTGGGAGGGCAGGGGATAGAAGCCTGTAGCTATTTTTTTTCTTAAGTGTCCTTCCCAGAAACAGAATTTTCAAAGGCAAAGGTAGGAAAAAACTTGGTAACTTTTCCACTTGCCTTAAACTCATTGTACGCTTGTGCAAATACATTTTAGTGTTGCTCAAATGACATGTTAAATGCTGTTGAAGTGTCAGAACTCTAGCAGGTGACCTAAATGTTGTCCCAGAACAGAAACCTTGATGAAATGGTAACAGATGAATAGAGATTAGATGTTACAAATCTGAGGGTGCTTAGCAAGATGTGCTTTTTAGGGAATATTGCTCAGCAACTGTCTGCAGGCCAATGTCTTGCACAGAGAGAGAAATGAGTAATATTTAAAAATGAAAAGAAAAAAGTTGCTTTTTTCCCAAACTGTCTCTTTATACTGGCTAACCTGTCTCTTTACTACATTTTGGTCCCTACCATGCTTTCTCTCCAGAGCTAGAGAAGTAGAAATGTGATCCAAAAACTGTGCCCAAGCTTTTTGTGGCTATGATGGAGCTAATGATGGATGCCCTTGGGTCTAGCTACCCAAAGACTCGTCTTGATACTCTTCAGTTAAACTTCAAAAGCAGATCTATAATTTAAAAATAAAATACACAAAAACCTAATGCCACCACACAGTAAATAGCCTTACACCAAAAACTCAAGAAAATAATGAAGTGTGATGATTTGCTGAATTTCAACCTTAAGTCATAGTTAAACCTGATCACATATGACTGAAAATGTCAACTGTTATTTTTTGTCTGAATTTTTGTGGAATTGGCATTCCCACTCATCCAAAATGTCACAGGCCTAAGGATATCATAATGATGAAAGTACATTAGAGAACTCATAAATCTATGGAATGGATTTGCAGCTGGAAATCCAGAACACTAAGCTGCATCTGAGCAGAAGCTGAGACACCCAAATATTTCAGTAAAATTCTCCTTTAAAAGAATTCTCCCAGCTCCAAAAAAATAAAAGCAGCCTGTTTGGGAGATCTTTTAAAAGATAGTGATATACATATCTCTTTTTTTTGGTCAGCTAAGAAAACATCGATTTATTACACCACACATTCCAAACAACATTTTCATGGAAGCTTGGTTCCTTGAGTTTGTGACCAAGATGAACCTTATTTTGTGTTTCCATCTATCACACTGACTGGAACAATCCTTGATGAGCTAGGGCTTATGTTGGTCAAGCCTGGATATTAGGTGAGTCGTAGTAAAGTTTGAGTCATAGATTTGAGCATGGAAAACTCTGATCTTTTAGCCTGAATTTAGCTAAGGAGGACATGAACCGTCACCTTCAAATGGAGAATCATCAATACCAAAGATTAAATCTCTAAAAAACAGTCTGTGTCATGGGGCACATAGTTCAAATCTGAGACTGGGAACCCTACATTTTCTGACTGATACAAAATGGCTGCTGTCAAAGAGCCTTTTTTTATTTTAGATTCAGAGCTTTTTAGCAAATTTTGTCATTCCGATTGCAGTCCATATTTTTCAATATGCAATTCCAAGAAAGTTAGACTTGAAAAACTTGAAATTATTCTCTTTCCCCAGTTGCTTATGATTCTATGTCAAATATAAAAATGAAACAGTGCTGGATGCGTTTATTTGTTCTGGTATTTTCAATATATGCTGTTAAACAGTGGCTGTTAAGCTAACAGAGCAACATGTGACAGAATCCAGGAAAATGGAGAATGAGAAGGAAGTCTGGACAGAAAAGATCAAATGGCTGATTTTATTTTTGAATAGCAGCACACATAAGAGATTTCTTTAAGAGACCATTGTGGCAGAGAGGAGGAGGAGAGGAAGATAGAAGGCCCTGGAAGAAAGTGGAATCAAGTTTCTGAAAACTGCCGCCTTTACAAAGAATGTCCTTTAGATACAAATAACGTGCAGGTTTATAAAAGAGAGAAGTGGGTTTAGAATTAGGAACTCAGAATACCAGTGAGCGTCCAACAATGAATCTTAGCAAAGAAAAATACCAGTTGCTGTAGGAGCTCCAGTTGTGCCTTGAAAGTACAATGGAGAAAGGACAGAAGCGAAAAGACAACTATTCTTCTTTCTATTCAGGAAAGGACTGGCTTTCCCTTCTGACAACTGTCATCTCAGTTTGTGCAGTGTAGCCCTTCATGAGACCTGGAAGGATGCTTGATGGTAAACTGTCTTCAAGAAAGAACAGTTCATTACAAAAAAGCTTTAGAATTTGGGCCTCCTTAACAGCCTTTCAGATAAAAGGGACAGGCCAGTCTTTCTTACGTGATTTAAGTAAGAGTGTGATCACTGAATAGATCTGCAGGATGGCAACAAGGACAGAGATTTATATAAGGGCTTTAAGAACAGAGGTTTATAATTAATTAGTCAGCGGTGAATCGGTGGAGCATTGGGAAGGAGAAGTAAAGGAGAGACCCACAGTGCTGCTTGCAGGTTAGTCTGAAGTGAAAGCTCTTGGGGTGTGGGCCAGACTGACAGAGTTCTGCTAAAAGGAAAGAAAAAGCATTAACCTGTGTTCATGCCTGGATTTAATTCCACAAGACACTGCAGGACCTAAAGCAAACCAGTTGGGACCTAAGGTACATCAAGTAACATTTAACCAGTTGTATGTTCTTTTTATGACTTCTGTTTGTGAGGGAGATAAATGCATGTCTTAGGCAATAAAACATTTCCCCTGATTATAGCAAATGGTGTTTCTTTTCCCTCGTGGGATGTAATAGGAATATCAATGTTTTATATCTCTTATTAAAAAAGCCCAAATTTGATAAAAAATGAAACACATTTAGTAGAGTTGTTATCTCAGGTAAGGAAAAGTACCATTATACAGTCATAGGCACAGAACTGTGAGTGCAGCAGATTCACTTACTGCAAATCCAGCAAACTTCTCTATACTGCACCCAAAACCCAGACAAGCCTGCAAAGAAAGGTGAATGACCAGGCTTTCATACAGACCAATAAATCTCTAAGAAAAGCCAGGTGATACCTTTTATCAAAAAGAACTCTCTTGATAAATGCAGGAAATGGATTTTTAAATTGGGACATAGTTATATATAAGGGGAGTCGTAGAGAGGAAAGCATCTGAGGGAGAAAGAAAACAGAGGAGAACCAGCTCAGAAAAATAATCCTGGGAAGTGTGTCCAATTTTTCTAACATTTCTAATCACTAAGTTCTCCACAGTTGTGTGGGTATGCGTGAAAGTAGAATTTGTCCCCAATAGAGTTGGAATAGTGCACTGAGCAGATGTTTTATTTCAGAATTGTAAATATGTAAACTGGTTATGCCAAAATATTTTCTTTGATGTGGGATAATAATATCAAAAGAAAGGGTGAGGCAAGCTTGCCTTTCCCTTCTGTATTAACGAGCTGCAGTTTTTCATTTCTTGTATGGCTTCTGGGGGAAACCTTTTCCAAGCCTGCAGTTTTCAGGGACTGAGCTCTTTTCCCTTTCTGTGTTGTGGAAAACCAGACTGTTCCAATGTTTGCTTCTTGTCTGGACTGCAAAGATACCCGTGCTTGTGCAGCCAAAATCTTACCATCCTGGGAGATTACCTTGGAGGAGGGAGCCTCTCCCTTAGGGAAGGCTTCCCAAACCACTCCCTCTGGGTGGTTTGGAGCAGGGTCCTCACCTTGGGGATACACACCTGTAAAAGTGCTCTCATCCCCAGCCTGCTGTGCTAGGGCTTCTGGACATTTCATTTTGGCTTTTAACAAGCAGACATTTTCAGAAAAAGGCAATGAAGAATTGGCAGTGGCTCTCCATGAAAACATCTCTCTAACACCCCAGAAATACTGTCTCTAGTTGCAGTAAATAAGAAATTTTCTATGTTCTTCTAGGATTGCATGTGCTATGTTTGACAAGTTCTGTATGTTCCTTAACTTCCCAATTCTGCCAGCAGACTGGTTCTGTCTGCTTTGCAAACACTTGATTGTAGTATCCAGCTCTAAGCAGAGGTTTTGTGCATAGTGAGGCAGTGCTTCCACAGCTCCTTACTTCTGAATGGAGGGGTTTAATGTGGTTTGAACTGGGATTTCACTGCAAAATTATGGCAGAATAGTTTTCACAGTTAATTCTTGTGAAATGAGATGTGTTGGAGTGGGGTTTTTTCTTTATCTGTTTGGGGGCTTTTTGTAAAATTTCATTTACAGCAAACATGAAGGATTTTTTTTTAAATAGCCTATTAGTTCAGTAATGAAAGAGAGCATGACGGAGTTTGGTTAGGGGCTGTCTGGGATGAAGCACACGCGAAGGGCTGAGAGCTGGGCTGACGGCAGCCAGCTCAGGTTTGGCATCTCATGATGAGGGTGTCCTTCAGACCTGCTTTGGGAGGAGTCCAGCAGGCTGCAGGAGATCTAAGCCTGCCAGTGCTTTCTCTGCATTGCTTTTTAGGGTTTAAAGTACAATACAATTGTTTTTAAAAATTGGATATAATCTGTATTTTATGGAATATGCATGAAGTTCAAGGAACAGATTTCAGGCTTTGTACATTGGCATGATTTATTTTATTTCATGTTTTATGTACGCATAGAGTTTGGTATATTTTACATGTGTGCAAGTTTACATTAACTATGAATGTGACCTCAGAATGTTTATATTATATAATATAGTTTATATAATTGCATATAAATTATAATTTATATAATTGCATTATATGCAGTGTACTGAAGCTTCTCAAGTTGACAATTGCGAGGATGTTTCTTGTGATACACTACAACTGAGAACCACAATTCCTACAAGACAAATCTGTGTAATTTTTGTTTATCTAGATACACAAACCAGATAGTTTAACTTATCTTAGCTCTTGTCATGTTTTCTGCTATGCTTGTTAGAAATTTTTCATTGGCAAAATTTGTGTCTTTTCTAAGAAGTCTTCCATTTTTGTGAAAGTGAATAATTGCCTCCTGGAGATTAATCCCACAAATGCTTTTATATTCCATAAAGTCACTTCTGACCTCTAGTTTCATGGGATTTTGCCAGTAAAAAATGGAAAACCTTACAGAACTTGAAAATCCTGCAGAAGAAACCACAAGAATAAATTTTAATATCTAGAGATGACACACTTATGCAGAAGTATGAAGACTGTTTTTTTTTTTTTTTTTTGAACTATTTTATTGAATGCTTAAAGTTTTGCTTGGCTTTCATTCCTCCCCTCCACATGCTAGAATTGAAGTAAATTAAATGTTATCAGGTTTTCAAAAATACTGTGTTTTAATATATATCATGATTTTCGGGTGATCTAACCTCCTTTTGAAACACCAGTCCCCTAAGCTGTGACTGTGATAATCTGTATTCTAAGAGAACACACCCTAAACTGGAGGGTAAATATGTTTTACTATCCACAGTTTGAAGGCTTTGGTGGTTTTTTGTTGTTTTTTTAAAAGATAACCACATTTACTAGCATTTTTTTGACATTTAAATACCTGTAAAAATCTGGGTGACAAAACCTAACCCTTTTAGCCATATTAATTTCCTACAACATCCTCGAAAATGTTTTGTAAAATATTTACAGAATGGAAGGGATGTAACAGTTTAACAGGGTTGCCAAGCCTCTAGGATTCACCAGGACCCTTTAAACTCTGGAAGTCTGCCTTCACACTGTGCATGTATCTACAAATGTCAAAACAAGGCAGGCAGTGACACTGTGGCAGTGCCACAGCAGTAATGTCACATCAGGGACTGGAGGCTTGGCGTGGCTGCTGCAGCCACATCAGGACAGGTAATGTTCCATCTGCAGTCACAGCACAGACACTTCACACCCAGGATCTGGCACTTTCACCTGTTAGCATGATCACAGACAAGCCACAGCATCACTACTTACCCCCCTAGTGAAATTTTACTTGTGCCACATGGTAGTCATGTCCTCCTATGGATTAGTAGATTTTACTATAATGTTTTTCCTCTGTAAATAGAGTCAAAGTGCCAGGTAGGAATATCCTCCCGTATAAATCTGTTGTATTACATGTCAGTTGTGGTTAGGTTTACAGAAGAGACATTTCTATTTCAAGATATACTATAGTGATTTTTTTTCTGTCTCCATTCAGATTCTTTTTTGTTTAAAAGAAAAAAAAAATAAATAAAACCAACTTATTGTAAAATATATTATCAGAAATTGCACACATCATTAATCATTGGTATTGAAGTCCCATGGTATAACATTGACATTTTGCAATTTTATTCAGAAATTGGAACTAATGGTGTTATATCTAAACATTTTGCATGCTTATTAAAAATTAAAATATGCCATCTTTTTTCCTTAGAGGTCTTTTAAAAAATTTATCACTGGGCAATACCCACCAGAATATTTGGTGTTTTAATGGCAGTGGAACTTTCATTGGCTCCAAGTTCTGGAATACCAGTAAGACTAATATTTGAACCACACACATTCACTGTCATTTAGGATTGCATCATGCTTTTATATTTTTTTAAGTGCATGTGAACATGAAATAGCTCCACACAAGGTGTGTACAATGTACCCTCCTTCACAGTGTCCATCTGCGGCATGATATGTGGTTTCTATGGATCAAGCATTGCTTTTTTCAGTCTGGGGTTTTCTTTTTACCTTCCGATGATTTCATATTAAACTGTGGCTGAAATTCAGGAATTCAAATATTTTTGAGAAATCAGAATAAAACTGGATTTTCCTTGTATTTCAATGTAACTAGTGCACAGAAAGTTATCCACAGGGGGCAGGATGTGCAGATTCAGAGCTGGAAGTGCATTGCAACAGGACACTGAGTTGATAGGAAGAGATGGGAAGCATTTGTTTTCTGTTTTTTAACTCATATGGAAAGTTTGCCACTTGTAAGTTGAAGCTGAAAATATAAAATATTCGATTTGGCCCACCAGAGTTCCAGCAGGTAACTCACCAAATCTGTGGGCCACCCACTTTAAGGGTCAGCTCCACCTTGTCCTTTCTCAGAGCAGGGAACATTCGTTTTCCAATAGCATTTTCTTTTTTTATATTGACTGCATAAAACGACACACAACTTCCCTGGCAAAGTCACCGACGGTTGAGAAAAACAGTGATGGCTTTTGTGTAAGGTTTTGAAATCCTCCTAAAAATGTGAACCAGCACTGCACGTCTGTTAGAGTTCCACAGGACAGGCCAAAAAATTCCTAGAGGAAGGTCATCCTCCTTTACGAAGCTGCACAGGTCTTGGGAGTCATTCTGTAGAAGCCGACTGCATTGTGCGGAACTCAACTCTTTAAATCCCATAGGATTTTCCACCAAGTTTGCTGTCGAGTGCAAGACCCCGGTGGTTGCTGGCCCTGAGTGTGAGGGTTGCCCTCGCCCCACACTCTGCTCCCCCATCAATGGCCGGGTTTTCATCCCTCGCATCCATCCCAAGGGAGGAGCTCGTGGGAACCAGGGGGCAGGTCATTCTCAGCGGCGGGCTCCTGGCTGCGCACCCCGCTCCTGCCAGAAATCTGTCTGAGCCTCAATCTGGCCAAGTTTGGGAAGCGGCGGTAAATGCGCCTCTTTGTTCCAGGCTTCCACCAACGGCAGGCACGGGAATGTCGCTCGGCAGTCGGTATCCTGGCTACCCTTTTCAGGGTCCTTCTATAGCTGCCTCAATAGCTGGGAGGGGCAGGGGACAGTTTCTGCGCTGGCTGTGATCAGAGGTGCATTCTGTAAAACGTGCCCAGGTACTGCGAGAGTTTCCCTCGACGATTTAAATCTGAGTTTGTATGTATATAATATGGCTTGACCGGTTTGTCATTTAGTTTAAAAATAGAGCGTTTGGTTTATATAATTTTAGAAAAGTATAAAGCCTGAAAAATAGGTAGTGGAATAAGATCTGTGTGTAGGAGCAGTTTGCAGACTTTTTATCATGGTGTGTTTTCCTTTATTACTTTGGATAAGTGCTATAACTCTAAAGTAAGGAGAAAGTAGATATTTTTGAAAATAAAATTTATTGGTTAGCCTCAGGAACAAATATGAGAACTGGGCATTTCATGTCAATTCCCCTTTATTTCCCTTTACAGAATATGCTCTGGATTAAGATGCTGACTTCTGTAGTCAAAATGTGTTAAAGTTTCTGCACAGGACAGATTTTCCTGTGGGTAGAAACACAGTTGCATTTCAATACTGGACAAAAGCTCTGAGGGTGCGAGCCCTGCCTTGGGCATTAGCTAATTCCACTGCCAGGAGGAGTGCTGCTTTAGCCCTTTTCAGCAGAGAGATGATGTCTAGCTCAGCAGGCAAGAGAGCACTGCCTGTAGGAAATTTGCTGCACTGCAGAGTACATTGGGGTCTAGGCATTAAAACAGGCCCTCATGGAGTAGCACTTCCAAATTCTGAGTGATTTTGTCAATTATATTATTATTTGCTTGTATTTCACAAAGGCTGGGTTCTGTTACAGGTGCACTTAGACATTGCTTTCACCTCAAAAGCTGCTGCTGCTGAAGCCAATGTGTGTTCCTGTTGTATATCTCTGGCTAGATAGGAGTTTTACCATTCTACATTCCCCAATGTGTCTATCCAACAAAGAATGGATAATTACTTACAGCTCTTGTGGCTGGACAAGATCCTGAAGAGAGTGTGGAGAAGGAGAGGGAGAAGATGAGACAAATAGAGAGACTTCAGTACCGCTAGTGCTGGCAGAGAGAAAATGCCACCAGTGGTGCTGTAAGGCAGAGGTCAGACAAACAGAAGAAGTGTTTAAAATTTCCATGATGCTGAAGAGGAGCTGCTTGAACTTTGTTGTATGGGTAATGGAAAAGCCAAGCAGGAAGGAATGTGTCTGGGTGGCAGGGAGTTGGCATGTCTGAAGTGACAAGTGAGCGGCTAAGTTAGTGTTTTGATCACTGAGGGTAAATGGAACCAATTGGAGTTTTTTTCTAAAGTTACGGGAAATGGTTTGGAAAATAGTGCATCTCCTGCAACTCGTTTTCCAGCTTGAATCATAAAAGAAATCAGAGAACAGGTCCTTGTATTGTACTGTTTCCAACATAATTTAAACTGTTGAACATTTGCGTATGTGTCAAGTCCTCATGAGGATTGCGGCAAGATTGTTCAGAATCAAGCATCTTTTGATGGCTTTAATCTTGAAACATTCACCCATCAAGACATGACTGCTGAAATCACCATTTCTCGCCATGCTTGCTTCTTTTTTTTAAAGACCATTTTCTCCTGTGTCCAACTGCTTTTTCAACATTTTTTATTTGGTGAATGTTGCCTTGTCCTTGCCTCACAAGAGAATTGCTTTGCCTGACTCCCCAAAAACATACCTTTTCAAAGTTGATCCCTTCCCTGGGAGTCCAGGCACTCCAAGGATCACAGTGTGAGAAACTACTTCTTTTAATCTGTGCTTGTCAAAGATATTGTGCCTAGTCCTGCTGAGTTTAAATTCTTGATCACAAATTCTAGCACAGCACAGGCTGTGCTATCCCGGATTTTTCTGAGGAAGAAAGCCTCACGTCCAGGATAGGGGATTTATTTAAAGGATCCCAGGTGTTTAGAAACCAGCAGCTGGGACATTTCTTACTGCATTACTCACCACTGACTCACACCTTGTTAAAGACAGAATATGGTTCAAACTCCCTGCCAAAGCTTTTAAACCTTTCCGTTGACATGTGCTGGCGGCTTTGGGAAGGCGTTTCCTGTGTGAGTGAGGGGGATCTTTCATTCTGCACTGTCTCAAGGAGACATGGATCAGGTTGGGAGCCTTTGACTCGAGGAGGCAAAAGCTTTAGTGGGGCTTGGTAAGGACTGCAGAACCCTTGGCTGGTCTGGCACAGGGCCCTCCACAGGATGGCTCAGCAAAGAGCCAATCTGCTCCTTGCTGGAGGAAGGAATGTGGAGAGAGACATGGGTGTGCCTGCTTACCTGAGTTAGCAAAATGCAGTGACAGAGATATTCCTAAATGGCAATACTTCTATTTCACTCGTTTCAAAGAACTTAGGGGGCATTTCTGCTTTTTAACTCTCCAGTACCATTTTGGGTTGCTTCTTCTACTAGTTCTTTTGCTGGCTAAGAATGGTAACAAAGCTTTTTACATAAAGCAAGCTGTCTTGTAATGTGACTTTTGTTTCTTCTGAGTTATATATTTTAATTATTAATAAGTGTTCTGAATTAAGATAATTGAAACATTTCATCACTACATATTTAATCCTTAGGTTTGAGATGGACCCTGGGGAAAGAGTTTACATCTAGACCTAATGGCATAAACACATCCTTGCTTTAATTGTCAGTAAACAGTTTTATAATTTCTGTTTTCATAAGTCTTCAGTTATACACACATTTAGCAACCTTTTTCTTTGATCAAAGTTTGTGTGTGTGACAATGCAATTGTCTTGTTGCATGCATTCCCATCCTCTTCAATTTCATATCATTTCTGTAGGATCTCATCTAAAGCATTTTTTTTTCCTTATAATTATTTGGGCTTAATTTTGCTGTGGCAAATCAGGCTCTGTGCTCTTTTTGTTTCATACCCTGTCATTTAGAATCAGACAACAATAATTCTGGGATGGGAATGTGCTTTCTGCTATCTGGCTGATTTTGATGGATTGTCATGCCTCGGTTTGACTTTGCAGGGGTTGAACGTAGCATTCAAATGTTTTGAGCAGTTAACTGAACAAACATGCAAGAGAAACTAGAGAGAAAGGTCACCTGCGCAGTGTTTGGTGAACAAAGCTTTGCAGGGGTTTGGTTTTTTATTGTTGTTTGTGGGTCTGTTGGTGTGTGGTTTTTTTATTTTTTTTTTTTTTTTTTTTTTTTTTTTTCTTTTAAACTTGAGAAAAGCTTTGAAATAGTGTATTGTAACACAGTTTGCAGATCCCTGAATCATGTACTGTACACATGGTTAACCATTTATGGGGCCATGAGTTATTTAATTGAGTAATGCATATGCTTTGTACAACAAGCAAGCAGATGAAAACTCTGAATGGAAGAAATTGCTCATCCTTTGAATGGCACACGTTATATGCTATGTTATCAGAAAGTAATATGACTTTTTCCAGCCAAAAGCTGTCATTTCCAGTGGTCATTGTCTCATCTGAAGAGATCAATTAAGCATAAAAGTGTAATAAACAGTGACTTTCATTTGGGGTGTGCTAAACAAGGGCAAGGCAAAATAGAGAAACATAAGGTCTCCTGCATTAGGGTCTTGTGTTGCCATCATTGTAAATTTTAGGGTTTTTTCAGAAATGACACAGCCTATGACAAGGCACCTGGTTTTAATACCTGCTGAAACTGAAATGTGCTCTTTCTGTAGAGGTTTTAACCCAAATGAATGGGAAGTGGCAGATAGCTGTAATGATGTGTTGGAGCATAGGGTATAAAGGGTAAGGACTACCAAGGAAAAAGTATTGTATTCCTCACAACACACAGGGCTTTTTTGCAGTGGTGGCACAGCACTCAGCACACTGGGGTTCCTATTTTAGGTTGTGCTGTGTTGGTTACATAAAAATGAAAGAAATAGAAAAAGAAGAAAGAGCGACAAGCGTGATGAGGTAGGAAAATAAAGGAAGCCATTAGAGAGAAACAAAGATAAGGTGCAGGCAAGGGAAACAAAGCAATTCTCAGAAAAGAGGTGATGTGAGGATGAATTTAGAACTTCTTGCAGTTGGGAAAAAGCCTTAATCTTCAAAATTGTGTGGGACAGAAAGCGGGGAGTGGAAATTTAAGATCAGCTCTGTCTGTGCTAGAGAGAGGAAGTGGATCTTATTGTAATCTACAGCGTCCTTGTGAAGTGAAGCAGAGGGGCAGGCACTGATCTCTTCTCTCCAGTAACCAGAGACAGAACCCATAGGAATGGCCTGAAGTTGTGCCATGGCAGGTTTAGGTTGGTTATCAGGAAAAGGTTCTTCCCCCAGAGGGTGGTTGGGCACTGGAACCTCTCCCCAGGGCAGTGCTCACAGCACCAAGGCTGGCAGAGTTCCAGAGTGTTTGGAAGGTGTGCTCAGGCACATGGTGTGACTCTTGGGGATGGTCCTGTGCAGGGCCAGGGGCTGGACTATGACAATCCCTGTGTGGCCCTTCCAACTCAAGATACTCTATGACTCTTTTACAAAAGGCCCCGTCTTTTGACATGAGAGTGGTGGACATGAAGGAGCAGGGTCTTGTCCCACTTACTGCATCTCAGTGTCCATCCCAGTAACCAGAGCCACAGATCAGATCAGACAGGAATGACAAGAAGTCCTTTCAGAGTAAAAGCAGAGGCATTGTGTCACAAAGGCATCCCTAAAGGAAATAAAGCATTGTGACAGGCCTGAACCTTTCAATGTACCCTACAAGAGTGCTCTAGTGGACCCTTGAGGGATGATCACACTCAAGAGCCATGGATATAACTAGGCACTCAGCCTTCTACGAGCTGAGGCAGCCTGAATGGCATGTTCTAGATGTGAGTAATGTAGCCAGAGCACTTGTGCTCGTGTGGAAGGCTGGAAAGCTGCGCTGAAGTGACTGGCTGTCACACAGAGCAGGGATGATAGGCTGCCTCTTCAGATAAGCGCTCTTCCCCCTGTACTCAAAGCCTGAGGACAGTGCAGAGTTTCCTCGAGCTGCTGCTCAAAGGAGCTGAGTGTGCCCTGCTGGGTGAGTGGGAGATGAGAGGCAGCAGTGCAGACAGTGCTGGAGCCTTCTCCTGCTGCAGTGTCCCCTCCATGCTCAGCTTCCAGGGCTCTGCCACACTCCCTGCACCTCTCTTTGAGTAGCTCTGGCTCCTGACAATCCTTTCTGGTCAGATTTTTCTCTGAAAGCTGGAATGCTCTCTGGGAAGAGAGGGAGATGCCCCAGCCTGTCAGAATGACATTCCTGCATGTGTATTCCTGGAATGGATAGGCTGCCTTTATGCTCTTTGTAGAGCTGGAGTTTATTTTTTTTAACATCTGAGAAAGGATCCAGTCTTGAAATTTTCCCTGATTATGAAGAAGCACAAGTCTTCCTTCATGTTTCCAGCATCTGACTTCAACAAAAGTCCCCTAAGGTTTTCTAGTTACAAATTGGACTTCTGTGAATAATGGTGACTCAAATATTCCAAAGCAATTTTAATATTCCCTATATCCATCAGAGTACTGCAGCTAGGTCCATGCAACTAGCTTCAGAAAGCCACGTGAAAATGCAAATGTTTGCTTTCTCAACCAGAACTGAAAAATACTAAGCATTTCTAAAGGAGAAACAGAACAGTATGTTCTACTTTCCTTATGTATTTTATAAAAAATGCATATATAAAAATGAATATAAATTCTTTTAGGAGAAATTGTTTCATAAAAGAAACATGAGTTTGCTTTGGCAAAGATGCTTCTGATTTATGGTTCATTCTGTAAACTTGGCCAAACAATTTCCTTCTCCTTTATGATTGGAGAGCAGAGCTGTCGGGGGCAGGGAGTTACAGGATGGCATCTGTTCTTGGAGCAAGAGAATTATGTTTATTCATGATTAGTTTATGCAGAAAATGCATCAAAGAGTGTATTTGAATTTTTGATAAATTTGCCTTGTAGAAAAGAAATATTTTTCTTAATTGGACCTTATAGGAAAAATCTCAGTAATGGTAAATTCAAATGAGAAATAATCTGAATTTAAAGAGGCTTTTTTTTTCAGAACCATTAGTGCTCAAAGTAGGGTAAGGCCACTGTCTTTGCACTTTTTAATAAAATAGTGGCTTTTCTTCTCCTCTTCATTTCCATATGCATATTCCATGGTAGTACAGTTGCAGTTTAACATGTAGCTTCTTCATGTATCTTTACTGAAAGCAGGAGATAAGTTTATCAGTATCATGCTCAGTAGCCTTCTTTCCCTGCTTGCTTTTTAGTATTGAATGAGGTTTTATAAAGTGCCACCAACCATGCCAGTTTTCCACATTTTTCACTCTATGTAAATTTTTGCAGAGAGGTAGAGAGAGCAAGTGAAAGATTGACACTGGTATCTCCTGAAATGTTCCCTGTTTTTTTTTTAAAAGCAGCTCAATTTTCCTATAGCATTGCCAAAAAACGTAACAGATGATGTTTTCAGGATCAGAGACAGGAGATTGAAATGTTGCTAATGTCTGTAGCACTTAAGTCATAGAATTCTGTAAAGAAATGTGCCATGATTGATCTGATTAATCTTTTAGATGGGTGGTGAGAGAGAAAGAAGCTTCTCCACCATGCGGGATTTTTATATTTATATAACTGCTTTTTAGAGGCTGAGCTTGGGTGTCCTTGTAATATCCTGACACGGGTGACTTGTACTCGGCAATTCCAGCTGAATTGAGTGCTCTTCCTCAGAAAGGAAAAGTTTTCCGTCTGGCTATAATAGAAACATTTTTTACAATTCTCTCCCAGGAGCAAAGTCGTGTGGGATCCTTTGGGGAAGGTAAAGCAGCGTGGCACACGAGGCATGCTGACACTATGCAGAACTTGTCCCCTTGCTGAAAGAGGGTTCTCCACCTCATGAGAACCAAAAAGCTTCAGGTTATATCTCATAATTTTCAAGATTAACTGGGAATTTTGGATCAGCATAGTGGCTGTAGCTGGGCTGGAGAAACTCTCATGCAACTGGCATTTACCCTCCCATCCTGATCTGCAGCAGATTTGTGAGTCAGCCTTCGTTCAGTCCAACAAAGCTGCAAGACCTGGTGCTTGTGCAGGATTCTAGCCCGTCCTCAGCTTCTCACTGTGCTGATGAGGAGAGCAGGGGCACCTCGTTCTGTTGCCGCCAATCGTGACACAATTGCTACAGGAATTCTGGTTTCTCTTTGAAACTCACATGAGCAATTACCTGCTGGTTATCTCACGCAGAATTGGGTCTTTCCAGCCCCGCCTTTCAGCTTCAAAGGTGCAATACTCGATTAAGTGGAGCTAAAGACATTTTCCTTTTCACGTCAATTCTTGTAAGTTCTCAGCCTCTCTGGGCAGGAAGCAGAGGGCAATATTAATGCGTTTGTGTAGATACACACAATTCATTGTTTCTTTAGCAAGAGCACAGAGCTTTAGCAAGGATGTGAAAAAGCCAGCATATAATGGACTGCAACCAAGGAACAGCACTGGTGAGGCATTGCAATAATATAATTTTATTTTGGGAGGAAACAGACCCAGAAAAAAATAATTCTGTTGTTCCCTATACTAGTCAAAGAGCAAAAAAAATATTTTCAACCAAAATTCAGAAAATTTAAAACATTTGATCAAGTCTATTTGGTCTTCTCTCTTTGGGAGAGAAGTGAACACTGAGAACAATGTGCATGGATAATAGGCTTCCATAGTTGTGTCCCAACTGTTATTTGTTCAGTGCCTCTAATGCCACACAGAACTTACGGAACATTTAATATTACAATTAATTATATCATGTTGGAATAAATAATTTCCTAAACATGCACTCTGTCATGGTGACCACTGATAAGGAATTTAATTTGAAACCCAGCTCTTGGCTTCTGAAAATCAGCTTTAACTAAATTGTCGCAGTCATTACATGTTGTAAAGCCTCTATATTTCACACTTCATTTTCTGTCCAAATGGATGACAGCCTACTTCAAAGGGAAAGAAGTAAACCTGTGGTCAGAGTGTTCACCTGAGCAGCATGCTCTCCCTAGATCCCACGTCTGGCAGTTGCACGCATTTTGAATTCCTGCAGGTTTACAATTTAATTGGTCAAAAATCAAAGGGTGTCCAGTTGAACTTGACCTTATAACAGGGTCAGAGATTGGGGGCAGTGTTTGATGCTCCACCTTTCCTGACATTTCGCTGTTGCACAAAAACGGGAAAGATGTTTCAATGAACTTCCCAGGCTGGAAATGTTAACCCCAAATGTTCGGAGCTTGTGAACATGAAGTTTAGATGGAAGAGAGACAGTTTTATTGCCCTATTTGTGGGCCTAGTAGATGCTATATTATAACAAGTGAAAATAATGGGCTAGTCTGTACCTTTTCACAGTCTGTAACATTGACCCAAGTGCTCAGATTCTCATTCAGCCACTGTGAATGGTATCAACATGTAAGACTTTGCTATGGTAAACATACAAATATTTCAAACTCCAGTGGCAGGATCTACATGACCCTCAACATTGTCTTTTTCATGACCAGCCGAGGAGGACTGGCGATGTTCCTTGTTACACACGAATCTGTGGGCAGTGGTCCCTCGGTACTTCCTCTGATTTTTTTGTTTATGTGGAGATAATTGAGGGAAATGCTCAGAGACAGAAGCTGGGAAATGTTTGAAAGAGGACCAAAACCAGAACTGGTATGAATCTGAATGGAAAATTAAGATTTGTTTGCTACCTCTTTGCTTTGGACAGTTTGCTTTAAGTCGCATCTTTAAAAAAACCCTGCATATTTTGGGTATATCCTATCTGAGGATCCCTGGGTGAGATGAAGTTGGTGTAATTGAGGACAGGGGCTCCAAACTCTTTCCTCTTTTCTCCCCTCTGTTTCCTTAGGCAGTCTGGCCTAAAGTGAGCAGAAGGGAATCCAATCCTTGCTGAGGTTTGAAGGAACAGTGGGCTCTGCCCCGCTGTCCTGCTGCCTTTGCTGGTCCTGTTCACTGAGAGGGAATGCAGCAGGAATTTTTGGCAGTGGTGGCATCATAACTGAGGCAATACTGTGTGATTGCATTGGCCTGTCTTCATTTCAGCTCATGAAATATTTGTGTCAGCACACAGGGTGTGCAGCTCACAGTTAGAGAGATGCCCTGTTGCTGTTGCAGATGTGTACAATGGCCATACAGCTCAAATTTCTACAGAGACCCAAAACCTCTATTCGTTTTTACTTTTTACTTTCCTTGAACCAAACTCAATATCTTGGGCTGTGTCACAACAGATAGCAGTGTTTGGGGACCTCAGTGTCATGTGCAAGTAATAAGAACATTGTCACTGTTTATCTGACCAGAGATTGATAGTTCAATACCTTTCAACTTGACTTGGAAGGTAAGGTGCAAGGACTTTTGAGCACTCTGTTTTCATCAGGGGACTGATTTGGGCTGGTATTTGTGACACTGTTCATGTGTAAATACCTGCTTTTAAAAACATTTGTGTTTTGATAGGACCCATTTGCTTTCCTTTTGGGAAAAAACCCAAAGGAGATAGAGCTAGATAATCAGAAAATAAGTGTTATGGTAGAAAATAGAATACTTAATACTCTTAATCATTGTTCAGGCTAAAAGCAGTAATGTACATTTTTTTGAGTATATGCTACAGGAATAAATTTTGACTATCACTCATTTATAGGAAAAAACCATGTTAATTTAAAACAATTCTAATTTTCTACTCAGATTTATAGTGCCTTCTCCTTTACTCTCATTCAGATTTTTCAGGCAAAACCTGAGGTGTTACACAATAACAGATGCTGGATATTCCTTTAGTTATTTCTTTTTCATGTTTGTACCCAACACATTTGGTCATTTTCAAGTTATAACTGCGTTATTTGGCATAGCTTTCAAAAATCTAACCAACTATGGGATGGGAATTGCTTTGTACAAAGTTGTCCTCTCGTGTAAGCCCCCGCTTCCCACTAGCTGCCCATTTCACAAACACGTTTATAAACCTGGCAAGGCCCAATATCATTATTCTGTAGCAGGTGTCAGTTGGGAGGTTTTTTATCTTTCAGGATCCCTTGACCTTTCTTATGGGCACACGTACAGTGTGTTAATGATGAGCAATGTCCACACATCAGCACTAATTCAAACTTGAGCTCTTCCAGAGTTTGAAATATGCATGGATAAAGTCTGTGCAGATGGTCCTGAATTTTAATATATAAAAGTCACACTAAAACAAAGTTAACTTTTAAAATTCTGCAATAAATCAAAAAAAGCTGAATATGATCCTCTGGATGTCTTAATTAGATGAATTTCTTTCACTTAATCAGACATTCAAAGTCAAAGGGACAAAAGACACAGCCTTTTTTAGTCACTAAATCCTGAATAATGGCTTAGTGGTCAGAAGAGTTGATCAAATCACTTGCTGCCATTCATGTTTATATTTCATTGTATTCTTTTTTTTTATATTAAGTTGGAAATCACTGTTTCAATTTTTTAATAAGACAGAATCAAAAATACCCTTCATCAGGAATTGTAGTGATAGGACGAGGAATAATGGGTTCAAACTGAAAGAAGGGAAATTTAGGTTAGATCTATGGAAGAAATTCTTTGCTGTGAGGGTAGTGAGGCACTGGAAGAGACTGCCCAGAGGAACTGTGGATGCCCCATCCCTGTTCAGGGCCAGGCTGGATGGGGCTTTGAGCAACCTTGTGTAATGAGAAGTCTCCCTTTTCAGGACAAGGGAGCTGGAACTGGATGATCTTTAAGGTCCCTTCCAATGCAAACCTTTCTATGATTCTATAATTCCTAACAGCTGTGTTTCCAGGCTTGCTGCCATGCAAGAATTTGGCATCACGGCCATCTGCACACGAATGCATTTAAGGAGTGGTTGGTTTGCAATCTGACCTTCAAAGACGGGTAAATAGCAAGAACCAAGATGATCCCCACAACCCAATTTTTAGGCATCTCAGATAGGAGCCAGCAGTAAGAAGGGCAGGGGTTGAGGAACCTGAGTGTCCTCTGGGCTCAGAGAGGGGCCCTGCACCTTCAGTGTGCTGTTCAGAGCTCAGCCCCGTGGGTGTCCCAGCTCACACAGAGCACATGGAGGCCACCAGACTGGAGCAACGCGACTCTCAAGGACTCCTGTTTACCACAGGCACATGGCGCTTGTAAAAAACTTCACATATGGCTAAATTAACAGGATTTTCTAATGAGGAAATTAGCAAATGTCCAACTGCTTCAGGGTCATCTCTATACTGAGTTCCCACGTTTTTTTCTCCAAATCTTAAAAATGTTCCATTTTGTTTTTTAAAAAAAGTGATTTATGATGGCAACCTCTCCAGATTTTTCTAGCTTTATTGAAAACAGCTGTGACACTTTTGCTGAAGAGGGATGTCTTTGGTTCTGTGTGTTTGGGTTTTGTTTTTTAATTAAGCTAGAGGTAGAGCTGGAGCACGGAAGCATCAGCTGCAACTATAAACAAAGTTTTTAGAGAATGAGGAGTAAGAGAGAGCCCGAGAACAAGGATTTACAATGGGGAAGTATTAGGATTGACTCTAGGTGTCACTGTGAGCTACGCCTGTAATTCTGCAGCTCCATTTCCACTTTTATTCAGTGACCCCCACTTTCCAGGCTTCCTCCTCTCTGTTTCTCCCATGTCTCCCTCCCTCACTCTGTAACACACACACACACACGAGCGTGCATGCAAAGGAGCCTCTGATAAATTATAGCTGGAAGCAAGGAAATTACTGTGATCATTAGAGAACATGGCATTGATACAAATTAATAGGTATTTAATAAAAATGCTGGTTAACTGAATAGTTATGATGCGTGACATCTCATTTATATGAGGTCTTGGAAAGAAAAGGAGTTTAAAAAAAGTAGCTGAGCTTTCTTTTGCCCGTTTCAATATTCTACAGGTACAAGCAGAAGGCAAGCACCGGCAAACAAGATGCTCTCCCAGTTTTGTTGGTTTATACTGGACAGGGCTGAATCATTTTAGGCATTATAGACTTGACTGTTGGCACGAGGGGTTCTGGCAGATTTTGAAACTGTACCCACCCGCAAAAGCAACCTCTATCTCCTAATGTTTTCTGTTCAGTGATATTAAGTTAAAGTCCCAATTTATAATTTAGAGTGCTTTCCTATAAGATCCACTAAGAGAATACTAACTAATGACATACAGCAACATCATTAAACACTTTAGTGCCTCGGGGTAACAGACTACAATGCATCCTGCAAAGTAGCACTCAGAGGCTGTATGAACATATTCTGTCACCTTGCAATCTCTTACAGCATAGCCCTGGGAATGTGCAGGGAGATAACACACAGTGGAATAGAACAAAGTCTGCTGGAGTCACACTCTCCTTAACGTGAGGAATTATCAAGATGCCGTACGCTTCCCGGTTAGGTCCCAAACAGACCAACTTTTGTAAATGAGCAAATTTAAATGCCTTCTTATCACACATAGGCAGAACGCTGTTTTTGTGGTGTTACTGAGAGTCTGATGTTACTTTTAAGCGACTTTGTGCAGCGATCAGTACTTTGGTCCTAATTAGTAAAAGTAGTTACTGCCTCAGATTTAAATCATAAACAGAAAAATAGGTCATCTAATGTTACAATTCACCTCTCTACCTACCTGAAATGATTCCTTTCTGTACATATCCTAACTTTTTTCCCTGCATTACTCTAAATTTCTTGAGCAACAGTTTGCATGACTTCATTTTTTTTTTCTTTAGAGTTTGCCTTTTTAAAGTGGAATTTAGTAGGGTTCTTCTGAAGGACAAGAGCAATTTTTAAAGCTGCTTTGTATAGCTCCATCTCCTCTTTGATTCAGGTTCCTCTGACAGTGCTGAACCTTGAATTTTTGTAGCATCTCATGGGGAAGGGAAGGCAATCTGCAAAGTACAAATTTTCCTGGTGAATGTTGCTTGTTGCTAGATGGAACTTCAGAACCATCTCTCCTTGGTTTTTTCATGCTCGCCCTGCACTGCGCCGCACACCGAACGTTCAATGCGGTGATGAGTCCCAGATGCACCCTGCCACTAATCTAGTCACTCGTGGCTGCTGTGATTATCCACTCCCTACAAAATTACTCCTGGACAATGTCATCTGTGTAGTCTCACCTCTGAATGGAGCAGCCCTTTTTTCCTTCTGATTTTTTGGGGGTTTTTTTTGTGGTTTTTTTTTTTTTTTTCCTTTTTTAATCAGGATTAAGCAGTCAGATCTGATGGCACTTCAGACAAGTGCAGTTGTTTGAAAACATACTGTCCTTTCAATCACAGTAAGTGACAGTGTGCACAGTGTGCACTCCGCCGATGCCACGGCTGTCTTTGATGCCTGCTCCGACTTGCTTGAAGATAAATAGTTCAGAGGAAAACTCTTTACAGTAGCAAACTACTTTTGCCAAATGTTTAGCTCTATATAGTTCTTTTTTTCCTCTTACTTTTTTCTTTTAAAAGGAAAATATAACAGGGATTAAACTGAGGGAGAGTTGAGGAGCCATTTCCTAGGATGAATATTTTTTTGCTGGGGACAGGCTTAAATTCCTGTATATTTAGAGCAAAGGAGTGGGTGTGAGGAAATATGTCTAAGCTCCTTGCTCCCATCTCCATGCCCAGTTTCTCTCTCATGGATATTATAGAGGCTTGAGTGGGAGTTTGGGATTTTTCACTATGTGGGAGACAGCTAGTGGCAAAAGAAACTGGCAGAGCTGAGTAAACCCCACACGACTGCATCTCTAATTCCTTCCCTGATGCTGTCCTTTGGGTGATGGGATGGTGGAGATGAGCCTTACAGAGTGTGTGACCAGGAAGGGACGGCAGCACCCAGCTGTGGTGGGGCCTTGTGGGGGCTGTCCTTGACCATGGAGCTCTCCAGTGGCTGAGGGACCCCAAGGGCTGGGGTGTCTGGGCTGCAGCTGGCAGGAGACAGCAGGGAGCAGGGGCACAGCACCTCAGAAGGTCACTCCTGCTCCAGCAGTGCTCTGTGCAGCCCCAGCTCTGTGCAGTACTGTCCCCGGGATCAGAGGGACACCACAGCACTGCTCAAGGCTGGGACAGCTGTGCCCACACTGAACAAGGCTGGGGCAGGAGAGAAATCCCCTTCCATAGCTGTGAGCCCTGAAGTGTCAGAAGGAGCCAAGACTATTGCAAGAGGGATGTAAAAATGATCTCTGCAGGTCTGGTGGAGCCTTGTGTGGCTTTTGCTTGCTGTCTCCAGAGAGTTTAGGGATGAGGAGTGTTTCCAGCAGTGAAAAAGGAGAAGAAGAATCTTAATGGAAAATGTTCTTAGTCACAGGAGAAATTTTCACTAACTGGTTTGTTTTTTTTTTTTTGGTTTTTTTTTTTTTTTTTTTTTTTTTTTTTTGCATTTTTTTTTGTAACATTTTCTGGTGCTGTCTGCAAGTCATGCAGTATTTAAATTCTCTTAATCTTGGATGATTCACTGAAGGTCAGGTCTCTTGAAGTAATATTTTCTTTCTTATCTTCACCTAATCAATCATGTCATATATGAAAAGTCCACACAGTTGTATCAGTGCTTTAGGAAAATGTAACAATATTAGGCCAATCAAAACAAACCAATTGCATATTAGAAATTATTTTAAAGTGATATGGCAAGAAAAATGCACACAAGCTGCCAAATAAAGCTGATAAAATAACACTTATTGGTCATTACAATGTGGAGGAAGTTGCAGGGCCTTTTCTTCTTCTAGGATATTTAACTGCTTGGCTTCTAATATTTCTTTTAGTGTTTGCTTTTGCCTGGCAGGAATGTGATAAAATTATGCAAAGCTATGATTCACATAGAACAAATACAGATTGCAAACTCTACAATGTTATCCTGGCCTGCTGTTTATAAAGCAATGAATATGCCTGCTAACTCTGTATGCTGATGATTTTTTGCAGCCAGGTTTATAGCTGGATGAATGACCTTTACTTTTTCTAATTATTATTTTACACAAGCAAATAATTTACCTTTATAATCATAAGCAATCATGGAGAAAGACCCTTGGCAGGTGCAGGCATATTGTACTTTTCATATCGTTCAGTAAATAGCCTTTTTCTGGTTCTGATGTGGTTTCTATGCCTTGTGTGTTGCTCTACACAGAAATAGTGTGAATTTAAACTTAAGGCAAATCATCTCAATTGTACACACATGAATTTGAATAAAATCATGGGCTTTCCTCGTTGTGCAATCAGGCCTGTTGGGGAGATGTCCTAATGGTTCTGGTGCAGTCTCTGCTCAAGGGTGGCTGAAGAAATCAGACTTTTCTCACCCAAGCAAACAGTGGTGCCAGACTTACACAGAGTCCCAGGACTTGGAGAAAATCTGACAGTTTCATGGTCAGTGTGCCCAGAAGGGCACTGTCACCAGAGGCTGGTTGCTTAGCCATAGCCAGTTAAGCAGAAGCACATGAAAAGGCTGGCTCAGTTTCTTCACCATTTGAATCTCTCTGAGCATCTCTAGGGTCAGACACTGTTTTAAAGCACTTACAATGGAGTGGCAGTGACTGAATTGCTGACAGCATAGAATGCAATCTTGCTCAAGAAGTGTAGCATTAGTCTAGAGGCAACATGGGGTAGTTCAGAGACACCTGAGCTGTTTCAGCAATGACACTGAACTTTCATGCTTCAGCTCTTTCTGATACAGCTTCTTGTTTCACAAACAGGTGTCTAAAACTGCTGTGAAAGTCACTTCGCTTGCAGACTGAGCAAAAGTCTACTGACTTTTCATAGAATGTTGTAGTGTCAAGTAATAATGTGCACATTTTGTCTCTTGGGAATTGCAAGTTGGGAGCCTGTTGTCTGTGAAAATGAGAAGAGACCCATGCTTTGAGGGAGCTGGCAGAGAAACCTGCTGGAGGCTGCCCTTCGTTCCTCTTTGTTTTCCCTCTATCATCAGTTGTGCAGCAGAGGGACTAATTCTGCTGTATGTGTTACAGGATTTTTCCCATTTCTTTTCCATCTCAGGAACAAATTAATTGTGTTTTTTGTTTTTGCTGTTCATTGGTTTGGTTTGTGTGTTTGGGGTTTTTTTTCCTGGTGAATTCATAGAAATGCCACAAACCCCGTTCTTTCTGCAGAATCTGCCACTGCTCTGCATTGCTGCATAAAAGTGACTATAATAGCCATGTGACACGTTGACAAGAGTAATTATACCCAGAGGAGTCGGTAATTTATGTTGGGTAGCAGGTGGTATCATTTCCTGGTTAGTCTGTACCCTAACTTGTTATTATCTATGGCCATCAGCAGCTGCAGTGACACCTACAGAGGAGCCTCGGAGCTCACAGCAGGAGACTGAGCTGTTCCATTCGACTGCAGAGCCAAGGATTCCCTCCATCCCTCACCCTGAGTGCAACACATCCTTGGATAACGTGGTGGGCAAGGCCAGGCATGACTCATCTCATTGACTCTGCCCTCTTGTGCATGGCTTTTTAACAGGTTATGCTTGACAGAGGATGTGTTGCTGCTTTCTTTTGGCCACCATCATTATGCCCCTGAGTCACTCATATATAACAGGCCATCTAAATATCTGCTGTCCCTAAGGGAAGAGCATTTACCACAATATTTCTTTGGTTTGGCAAGTGACTTCGTTGCTCATTTCTGAGATGAGCACCCCATTGTTTTGGGAGTTGTACACACACATAATTAGGGACAGTCTTCCTCTGAACAAGCTTTTGCCCTTAAAAGAAAAGGAAGAGAGGCAGATGGAAAATGGATAAGATGCAGAGGTGAGAATAAGTAAATTACCAAAGAAGGTCAGGTCAAGGATCTGTGTCATAGCAAGGAGTTTACCAGGTTCTTGGAAAGGCCAAATATAATGGCCTAATGACACACTCATCTGAACTTTCCTTCCCCCCTACCTTTTATGTTTTGGATCCCCAAACCTGTTGTGTTGCTTTATTTTCTTCAGAATTCTCATGAACTGTTATACTGCAGCTCAAGCAATTCATCACTGTCCTAAAAACTGTAGTACAATCTCCTCAGTCTTGTGAAACTCTCTGGACACCTGAGCACATGTTGAAAATCTAGGTCTTTGATCTTTGAGGGTTTTTTTCAGCTCCTTCCATTTCCATTTTTTAGCTTTCTCACCTCATTTCTTCCACTTCTTCAATCTCTAATCCTTAAGATTCTCACTTTTTCCTTCTTCTTTCCCTTACCTGCCTTGGTAATGCTGACTTTTTGCTTGTAACTGGTGTCATGAACTTATTTTATCTCCTCTCAGATCCCTTTCCCCTGTGTCCTTCTGTTCATTTTTTAAACATCATCATCTCTACTGCCTCAAAATTTAACCACTGTTTATATCACTCGCTTGTTTTATCAAGCGAGCTCATCCTCTGAGGTCCTGCAGGTTTTTTCTAAGCCTGTTTACTCATCTGGAATCAACTAGCAGAGTTTCCTTGGTCACAAATCCAGGCCCACATGTGTGATCCTGACTAGAAGGCATTTACAAGAGCATCCTCCTGAGTGATTTCTGCGCTGGGAACATCTCCTGTGTAGGGATATCTGAGGTGGCTCCAAAGAAGTGCACTCTTTTGGTGCTGCAGCTCTGCCAGGCACCAAATATACATGTCTAGAACACTTAAATTACCCTATAGGTGGGACTGCAGATGCCTTAGGTGGTTGCAAAAGCTTTACCCTACACTTGGATTCTTGACCTTTTATAGCTGTCATGATGCTTGAGGTGATCCTTCTTTTTATCCATGGGCTAGAAATGCTGCTGGATGTGCTACATATTTTATGGGGGTTTTTGGAGATTTTTTTTTTTTTTTAGTAGAGGTGGGGTTTTGTAGATTTTGTTTTCCTTAGAGAAATGATAGTTTTCAAAGATAATGGCGAAGAGCTCACAGTGCTTGTCATGAATGCCTTTACATTTTTCCTTTGCAATGAGGAAGAGCATTCACTGTATTCCTTTGGCTAGGACATGGAATGCTTAGTTTAGTGTCATCTTTTCTCCTGACGTTAATTAGTTGCCAGTAAATCAGTGACTGGTGCACACTTACCTAGGGCCTTACATCCTGAATGCTCCAAAAGCATTTTACCAAGAGATAAAAATATGGGACACCAACAACTCACAACGGGAGCGCAAGAAAAGTAGCGGCCACTGGGAATTATGCTTCCCCCTGCAGGAAGACAGGGTGGTGGGGTTCATGTCCCACTCTTAAAAATAGTGCCTTAGACGTTGTGATGTCCAAGTGGGTTCTTGGGATTTGAGTGTCAAGTGTCACTGAGCAGAGCCAAGGGAACAATCCATGGCCAGGCACTGCCAGGTTTGCCATGAGGGTGAGGTGTATCCTGTGGATGTTCCCGTGCATCTTCAGCTGTGCTGCAGGAAATGGGTTTCATACAGAAATATCAGACAGAAGGGCTCAGACCATCTGTAGGACTGCAGAACTGGAAATAGGTGTTAATTTCTATGAAGTACACAAGGACAAATATAATTTTTTTTTTTCTATTAGGCTCATCAATTGGCACGGCCAAAAAAAAAAAAAATTATAGAGATTGCATGTACTGAAATTGTCATGCAAAAACCAAGTTGATCTATTGATGATAAGAAAGTGTGAGGGTAATTTTATGAGTCCCAGGAATAATTCTGGCATTTGTATTAAAAAACAAAATGTAGAGATGCAATGAGGAACCTGATTTTTTTTTTTTCTCAGGAGAGTGGAAAGGCCTTTTTGGAGGAAATAGCAGAATCTAATTTACTTAGCTTAGCAAAAAAAACCCAAAAAAACAAAAAAACAAAAAAAAAACACCACCAAAAAAACCCCAAACAAAACAAAACAAAAACAACAAATACCCACGCCCCCCAAAACCAACAAGAAAAAAAAAAACAACCAACCAAAACCATATTGATTTTAGTGACTAAAATAAAGGAAGAAGAAAAATAATTACCAATAGAAGTGTCTGTAAGTAAATGTGGACCCAAATGATAAATAGCCATTAGATGAGCACGTTTCTTGAACATCTTGCCCAAAGATTTTCCCTGGTAAGATGGTAGTAGCAAACAATGAGCCAATTTTAAAAGTTGCAAAACAGTTATATGAGTTTGCTGCTGCTACTGGGACCTCAACACAGCATCCCAAGAGAAGCCATTCATTTCTGCATTCTAGTGCCATAAACAATTTTACCTTAATTTAAGAAATTCATATTTCAGCACTTTTTATTTTCCAGTCTTTTTTTTTTTTTTTTTTTTTATTTTTAGTGGATTGAATAATGATCTTGAATTCCAGCACCACTTTAAGAGTTTTCAAGAGTTTTTCTCCCTTCCAAGGTTCTCCAGTTTACCAGCAGTAGTTGAATGAGCCTTTTGGTTTTGTCTCATAGTCTGCTCTACTGTTCACAACAGGAGTACTAATTTGTGTCCTGGAGTCAGGGAAGGCAGCCTGAGTGCTCACTGATGGTACAGCTCCCCAGGGGGACCTCTTGTACCCCATCTTGCTGAATTCAGCTGCTATTTGTTTTTCAGCTTACATTTTTTCAAAATTTGATAAAACCTGAGGGAATTAGTTGCCTAATTCTTGCAGAATTACAATGTGAGTTGGATGAATAATTTCCTCAGACTTGTTTGAAAATCTCAGATTGTTATTCTAATATTATTCGTTCTACTGCATGTGTTTTCAGAGCTAAAAATCTGCAATAAATAAGCTCCTGGAATCACATTAATTACAAGAATATTCACTTACAGAGTCATTTGTAAACACAACTCATACCTGGATTAGGTTGTATAATTTTTTTAAAAAGTAAGTCTGAATATTAAGAAGCTGAACACACTGGCTTACATAACAGCTACACACCCTACAGCAGCTGTAATTTCCATAGCACTGAACTTTAAAGGAGAGAAGACAAGAGCTGAGACAAAGGATATGTTTTGAAGTCAGAATCAGGGCCTGACTCTGTAAATTGGTCAAATAAAGGTGAATGCTACTTATCATAAGGCAGACTTAATTTCTGTCAGGTTTTTCCCCAATTAATGGTTCTTCAACCTTACAAATGAGAATAAGAAGTGTGTACGTCAAGGGAATCATATTCCCTTAACAGAAAGGGAACAGATGCCTCACCTGTAAGTTTGCATATCTCTGTTTTATTGCTGTGGGACTTGCCAGTTCCAGGGTCAAAGCAGAGCCCTAACTAGTAGGGATGGAATGGAAAAGGAAGGCAAAAGGAAGAGATTAAATCAATAAGAAAGGGTTCAAAACACATGTCTGATGAGTTCTTTCTTGCAGATAACATTGTCAAAGAATAAAACTGAGCTGGAGGGTAACATGATACCTTTGTATCCAGTCAGTTTGGTAGAAAAGACTATATTTGATTCAAAACTCTGTAGAGACAGCAGAGAGATGCTGTTTTCCATGATGTGCAAGAAATTCTGAAGGAGTTAAAATACTTTTAGTTAGATATATTATATTGTATGCTTCTCATAAACAAGAGGAATTTGGCAGAATTTGATAGCCTCTGTCTTTGACTTTTCAGGAGACTCCACATCATTTGGTGTGAAAATAGTCCTGGTCTCTTTAAGGCAGGAAAAGACAGTGGATAAATTGCCACCATGTGCTAAGAAGCTTTGGGATAAAGCCTTATTCCCCAAATGAGAATTACTAACAGGAATTCCAAAAGGATTATTACAGCCCTTTGCTTCCCATCTTTTATTTTTGGGTGATCAAATCTTTGCCAGTTCATTTAGCTTATGAGCATTCAAAAATGCCTGTTATAAAGTGTTCATCACTTAATTCACATTTTTGATATCACCTGATAGCATTTTCAGATCCGAAGAGTACAACAGCTTTGCTCTGGATTTGGCAAGAGGGTGATCAGTTTTACAACTGCAATTGGCACTGGAATTCTTCCCACCTAATTCAGGGTGTTTGTGGAAGCAACCTACTTGAGGTCCCCTGATGTCACTGCAGACCACAAGACACCCAGAAAGCAGCATTCGTATTGCCTGTAAAAGTACTGCTTTTAAGAGGAATTACTTTTTGTGCTCTTCAGAAAATTAGGTTGAATTAGACACCAAACTTTCAGAGGGCTGGAGTCAGGCAAGAGGAGTCTGTCACTTGCAGATGATTCCTTGGAGACCCACAGGATGATGGCCAGGGAGCACCCACCACACAGATGTACCCGTTGCATATAACCTTAATATATCTCTCCTTTATTGAAGAAAATTCACTATGCAGACTCTCCTTGGCTTATGAATAAATCCAAGACTTATATATCCTTGGATTTTATTTTATTTTATTTTAATTTTTTTTTGTCTCAGTCCTTTATTCTGCACAGAACTCTGCTACTCTCGGAGTAAAAGGTTAATGATCTTTGGGTCTGGACTTTTCCAGTATCAGAGCAGCAGTTTTTTTTCCTCAACTGTGGTGGGACGTGAATTCAGGGCCTGTTTGAAAACCTGGCTTTACATGCAGCTCAGGTTTAGGCAGGGGAACCTGGTGTAGTGGAAGTCCTCTGTGAAATTAGGTGACTCTGTGTTGAAAGAGGCAATTTTTTGATTAAAAGAAAAAAAAATCTGATAAAAGCATGTGTTTGTTTTTGGAGAACAGCACGACAATGTGTATCGTTTTTATCTGTCAACAGCCATCACCTTGTCAGAGTTTGGCTGCTGTTGATTTATTACAACCTATGCGAATGTATAATTGGTAGGCTGGTCCTCAGATCTGTGAAGGAGAGGCACAAATTTGGAAGCCAGATGTCCCATGGTAACGTGCTAAAAGAGAGAGATAATCACCAAAGAGCTGAGGAGCCCTTCAACTCATTACTCTTATATACTCTCTTAGCCTTAAGATTTATCAGTGTTTGTAATGAAAGCATCTAAAATGAAAACAACTTATTAACTTCTCTAACGGCACCATCTTCCACTCCCCACAAATAAATCTTTTATCAGGATCTGCACTGCAGGAGTCCCAGCCTTCTAGTCAGTTACTGGGAGGAATCCACTGAGACACACTACTTAGCAATGCTGTCCCAATGCCCAGAATGACCTTGACAAAGAGAAAAGACTTTGGAGGTGGAAATTTCCTGGCAAAATATTGGGTGCAAGGAAGTATTACTCTCACTGAGGAGTTTCAGGGATGATTCTTGGAGCTGTTTCCTCAGGACTCTTTCTCTGCCTGCACTGAAGGTGTTCAAACTGTGCCTGCAGAGGTGTGGTCTGCCCTTGCCCTGAGCATGGCTCAGCCTTTAAGTCCAGGCATCAAAGACCATTGGATCTGGAAAAGTGTATCCTGCCAGAGGGAGGACAGGGTTGTAGCTCTAGCAGAGCTGTTCTCCAGCTGAGCTGAAGGAACATTACGTTTTAAATACTGATTTGTGCTTTTAATTTGCTATTAATCACAGTGGGTTTCAGAGCACTTGGGTTTCATGAGGAGGCAGTGGCTCTTCAAAGGTGATGCCATTAGTGTGTACCTCATCCCTGGTGTTGGAATGCTGGTTGGCAGAAGGCAGGTTATTGAAAATCTGGGGACTGCAGAGGACTTCTGTCGGGGAACATTTCTGTTGGACAGGAATCTAGGGACAGAAAGGCAGAGCTGTGAAGCCCCTGTGTAAGTTGTCATTTGTCTTTTCCCTCTAATTCAGTCCTGATCTGGAGAGAGGGAAAGCGACATGTCATTAAAGGAGTCTTAGTGGGTTCACAGACCAGGTGATGTACATCCTCTATTTGCCTCAGACAACCACATGTACATCTTTCTAATGTGATTAGGCCGTCATACAGGGCACAGACCAATTTATTATTCTGCCTGAGAGCACCATGTTCCTCTTTAAAAAATTGTTACTCCTGAAGTTGGCAATTACTTTAAAATAAATTTACCAAAGACAAAATTGTGCCTCTTGGGTCAGTAAATGACTTCCCTGTTTTGTTTTTTTTTTTTTTTCTTGAAGAGACAAGGTGTTTATTAAAGACCTCCTTAGTTTACTGTGTTGGGTTTTTCACTTTGAATAATTGTCCAATTAAATATAATTTGGAAGTCCATGCTAACCTACTGCTTGCATTGTATAAGTAAGAATATCTCTGAAAGATGTGCATTAATAAATCCCACTGAGCCCTATCTCTTTTAAAAAATGGTTTCCTTTGTTTAATTTTTAGAATTCTTTCACAGGGCTCTAAGCCTTACATTTGGAAATGCTGCTGTTTTCACACAAATAATTTATACAGCCCATTCTTTCAGATTCAGTAGAAAACATTTTTATCATTTATTGTAACATAGCTTATTTTTAAAATTATTTTTAACCTATTGTTTAGGTTTGGAACATGTCTTACGGTTTAAAACTTTACAGATCCTATTTTGTGTGTGTGTATCTAGGGATTTCTATTCCTAATTTGCAAGGGGGAAATAATACGAAGTTAAGTGGATAAAAGAAAAGTAATTAAATGTAGCAATTAGATGAAGTACTAGAAACCCAAGATGGAATTGGTCAAGAAGAGATATGTAGAAGGATAAAGAAAAATGATACTTTCTGGTTATAACATGTTCCACAAAGATATAGTCATGCCTGGCCTTGCAGTCTGAGCGTGAGGCTGGCAGCAGGACCTCTCACTTTGACTCAAGCACAAAGAACATTGATGTTTCTTTATCTAGTAGGATCTAAGTCACTCTAACTCATTTTCTCCTGTGGATAGAAGACTTCTATTCCTAATAGGAATATAATGAGTATTGATTAGCTAATCAATGTAATTAATAAAGATTTTTTAGAACTGGAGAAATAACAAAGCATATGGGGAAATTTTATCTCATTTTGCAGCTCGTAAAAAAACCGCCACAAAATGAATTCTAAAAAATATTTTGTGGTGTTGTAATTACACTTTTAATTGTAATTATGATTGCTCTTACTGTACTAAAAAAAGTATTTTTGTTTTGCCATAGGTAGGAAAAGACACATACCAAATTGACATTAGGATTGAAATTAGCTGTCCTTTATATTCTGGTTGCCTTCACCCTCTAGTGAAACATAAGAAGCTGGAAATCTTATTTGCCTTTCCTAGTCTATCAGTGCACAGAACACCTAATTAATGTTGAGGTCAGTAACACAATCTGCTCTTCCTGGAGAGTTAAGATCCAACAACCATCCAGACACAAGAGTGAGCTCCAGCCAAGTGCTTTCAGCCAAAATGAAACAGAAGTTAATTGGTACTGCCCTCTTCACTGTAACACCATCCTTGGGCTGGAGGGTGCATGTATCTCCCATGTGCATGTAAATACCTGTAGAAATCTGAAGGGCATCATTCAGTTCCTGCTGAGATGGGGAGCTGTAACTTCACTGGAATAGTAGGGTGGAATTTTTTAATTCAGTATTTTGATAATGTAATTCTTTAGAAAGAGAGCTTGCAGATAGCTTGGATGCATCATGGAATTGGGAAGATTTGGGGTAGCAGGAAGCCAGAGGAAAGTGGCAGGAGACTTCAAAGGAGGTGAATTCCATGCCAGAAAAGTCGCATTATACACCTTTTTCTCCCTTTAACTACCCATGATGTGCATGCCCAAATTGGCTGTGGAATTTATAGGTGAAAAACCACCTGGTCTTTACTGGACATCATGACAAAATATCATGCCTTGCTTTGAACAAGGACACAGTAATTAGTGATTGCTCTTACCCAAGCAGTACAGAGCAGTTTAGAGAATGTGCAATAGAATAAAAAGCAGATTTTGAAAGATCAGTCCTTTGTTTGAGGATGATCTAAAGAAGAGGAGACATGGTAGGGAAGCAAAATATTAAGTAAAAACAATCTCAAAATCAAGAGTAAGAATGTTAGAGCTTCCACAAATTTCTTAAAAACCCAAAAAACATAGAGACAAAAGGGGTAGCTATACCTGTTTCACCTCCTTTGCTGCATGCTTACCTATACAGAATCCCAATCATCCATATTCTGTTTTGGAATGATGTATCAATTACTAAAACTTCACGTGCCATGCAGCTGGGCCCTAAGTACACTCTTACTTCTGGAAGAGTTGTTTGATTTTCCAGAAGTAATTTTTATGCTGATTCAATAGGAAGCAAGCCAAACAGAGCTCCCCCAAAACTAAGCAGAAGGATTGGCTTAACCCATGCTGTGATTGTTTTTTGAAAGATGGAACACTGGTGCTTTTGGAACAAAATACTTTCCTGACAGGCATGAGCAGCTATGGCACCCTTTAAAAACATCCATATCAAACAGCACCTGCAACGTTTTCATGCATCCCTGCAGCGCTCTGCATCCCAAAGGCCTGGTTTCCAGCTGGGAAAAAAAGTAGTAGCTCTTGCTACTACTTCAAACTAGAAGTTTGTTGAAATTATGCCATTTTGTGAAATAGTACCATGGTGACAAATCAGAAAATTCAGACAATATTTTTTATCAATATTTTCCAGCCAGCTCTTATTTGCTCTCCCTCATGAGCAACACAGTGCTTAGTTCATGCCATGGTTACTCAGTTAATCACCAAAACCTGCCTTTCTTCTCCATTTTCTACCTAAGTATCTACTTCACAGGCTTAGTGATGATAGTCTGGGGTTTGCAAGAGTACATAAGCAAGACTCCATATCTCTGCTCATGCTGGAAAAGTCCTACTTGAGCTGTTCTTATATTAATAAGTTTATCCAGATTCTCCAAGTAAGCTTAGGTGGATTCTGACAGTACTCCTCTGAAGTACCGAGCAGCAAGTTTCTTGTTGGAAGCAGAAAGTCCTTAAACTGGTGTTTTATGTCAGTGAGATGCACTAGGGAATGGGAGCAAAGTCCTAGAACGGATTTTTGTAGGGTTGAGGGCTGGGCCACAGTAAATTGCTATTTTCGACTGTAGATCTTCACTGTCCTTCAGCGTGTGGGGTATCACAGAGGTATGTGGGAACTAATAATACCCAGCAGAACTTTTATCAGTGCCAGGGAGAAAGAAATTTGAGTACAGTCTAATGCACCACGTACTTCTCCACTTCAGTGAGTATCAGCTCTTCAGGACCACTGTTGTGCCAAGCAGATAAGCAGTTTGTTACAGGTGCTTGAAATCCTGAAGATGTGTGTGATGATATTTGGTAGTTTTTAATGACTGGGCCAGATGACAACTTACGAAATCCTTCAGTTTCTGAATTGGCATAGTCTGAGCTAGTCTAGGATAGCTTAATGAAGAAGTGAATGGAGACAAAATTTCAGTTGTTACTCCTTCAATTTTCAGATCCATTTATATATAAGGCACTGGTATAATGTTAGGCTTGATTATAATTCAAATTATTTTATAATAAATTTGACCTCATGTACAGACAGTGATTAGTAATCAACAGATGCAGCAAAGGGCCAAATGGATGATTAAGTGATCAGAGCATCTGATGTGAGGGAGAGCTGGGACTGCCTAACCTAAAGAAGAAAAGGCTCAAGAGAACTTTCCCAATGTATATAAATACCTGCTGAGAGGGTGTAAAGATGGCAGAGACACTCTTCTCATGGAGCCAAATGATAGGACAAAAACCAGTGTGTATGAATATCAATACAAGAAAATCCATTTTCACATCAAAAGAAAAACTCTTACTGTGAGGAAGGCCAGACTCTGGCACAGGCTGCTGAGATTCCATCCTTGGAGATGCTCAAACCCCAGCTGGAAACAGCCCTGGGTAATGTGCTCTAGTTGATTCTGCTGTGAGCAAAGCAGGAGCAGACTAGACAGTCTCCAGAGGCAGCTTCCAACCTGTTCTGTTATTCTCTTTCCCATCAAAGGTTGAGTTTCTGGTGTGTAATTCAACTGAAGCTGACTGGTGTCTTTACATCAGTTTCAATGATCATGTTTTAGGTCAAGCATGAGAGGAAAAATAAACACTATTAGCAGAGATAAAAACTCAGATTTGAGAGCAGGAGTAGCAGACGTACCAATAAAAGTAAATGAACAGTCATTAAAAAGGTAGCTGCAAAAAGGTCCAAAAAGAGATATCAAAAGTGATGCCAAAGAGGAGCAGAGCTATATTTCTGCTCACAGTGCATCTCTGTTATGACAAAAATTCCTGGATTCTAGATCTCTACCTATCCAATCTTTTTGGCCTCCTAGATTTGTTTAATACCAGCCTCTATTCTAAACAACACTTCTACTTTGCAGCTGACCAAGTACAGAAGTTTTTAAAATGTGGGTTGTTTAAAGAAATTAAGCAAGTATATCTGATAGGATGCTTCTACCAGTTTCTAAATTTTCACTCCAAGTGTCCATTTTAAGTTCTTAAATTACAGCTAACACTAAAAAAGGAAGCTGAAGTTCCTTTGTTATTCAGATTTATAGTTCATTTAACAAAGCAGCTGAATATGTATTTGCCATTAACAGAGTAATTAAAGGGTGAAGAGTCTGAGGAACAAGTTTTATAAGGAGCAGCTGAGGGACCTGGGGTTATTTAGTCTTGAGAAAAGGAGGGTTGAGGGAGAGCCTATTACTCTTTACAACTGCCTGAAAGGAGACTGTACACAGGTGGGTTTGGTCTTTTCTTCCTCATAACAAAACAGTAGAACAAGAGCGAAGACCCTCATGTTGTGCCAGGGAAAGTTTAGATTGGATATTAGAAAAAATTTCTTCACTGAAAGGGTGGTCAAGCATTGGAGCAGGTTCCCAGGGAGGTGGTACAGACACCGTCTCTGTAAGTCTTCAAAAAAAAAAAAATCAGGTAGATGTGGAGCTTAGGGACATGGTTTAGTGGTAGACCTGGCAGAGTTAGGCTAATGGTTAGACTTGATGGTCTTAGAGGCCTTTTCCAGCCTCAGTGGTACTGTGATTCCATGTGTGCCATCATGCCTGGTTGTAGACACTTCTTTAAAATTGAGGATGTCAAACTTTGACCTGATGCTGAAGTCTAGACCCAGTTCTTAAGAATTTTTTTAGGATGAAGACTGTCTTAAGCATCTTCCAGAGCTTATAGGTGACCTTCTTTTGTTTCCTTTTCATGAATGTGCTTGTGGGTATGTGAGTGGCTTTATGGATTTTCTTCCTTCTGAAAATGGTTCATGATATGTTTTTATAGAAGTCATTGGTTTATCTTCTAAACTAGTGTTGTTTTTAAAGTATGGATGATGAAACCATGATAAATAACTCCATCTTTTGTGTAGACTTCTACTCTTGGAATCTGTCCAATATTTCTTAGCTCTACCCATGAAGAGTGAATACATTGGTCTCTTATTTTTAATTTATGGAAGATTTATGAATCATGTACCGTGTTAACTTCTTTCTCACAAAGATGCTTCCAAGAAGGTTATGCGTCACTGGGGCAGCAGAAACTCTGGATTACTGTTCTTCAAGAGAAGTTGTAGGACTTGGATAACGTGGAAGTGATGGTATTTCAGCTTGTTGAATGGTTTAGGAAGTGAAATAAGGCAGCCAAATGCAGTAGTGGGAGGCCGTCAGCACCTGTATGTTCTCTGCCTTGCTGTGCTGCCTGCACTGAGAATAAGATTCCTTATCATTACGCTCATAATATTTCTGCTGTCAGCTCATGGACTGGAAATGAGAGACAGATATGTCAATGGTTAAGAACTGTCAACATGATAGGGCAGTGGAAGTGGTTGAAATGGCTCCTTTGTAGCACAAGGGGAAATCTTGCCAGTAGAGATTAAGGAAGTATTGAATAATCTTGTAAGACATGGAGAAGTGAAACAGTTGTGTCTTCCTATGTTTAAGGATTAACTGGGTTTGGGAGTAACACAGGGAGAGCTTAATCTTTGAAAGGAGACCATATACCTTGTCTTGTTTTGTTGTAGGACAAAAGCTGGGACCTGATGAGAATAGTTTAAGTTAGAGGTCAGTGCTGGCACAGGAATGAATTAGGCATGAATAAAATGGCCTGTAAATAGGATGATTTTTAATCCTCAGAACAGCCTTAGTGAGTGTGATTGCCACAAATAACTGAAGCAATTTTAAGATGAAGCTGGTAAATTTGAGGAAGGGTTTTCATCATGTCCTTTGCTGTGACAGGGAAAAGGGTATTCCCTGGCACAGGGGGTCACACACAGCCATGAGCTCCTACGTCCAGAGCTGTTGGCTGTGCTTCCTTCAAAATCCAGTTTTTTACACTTTGCTCCAAGCTGGTGGTCTCCTGTTACCATCTGTCACCTGCATCAAGACTAAATTGTGTCTTACTTTGTAAGACATAGACCGTGTGATTTGAAAGTTAATGCAGTATTTGTTCAGTGTATTTGCATTTTTGTGCTTGATGCTGGTAGAAGATACAGCCCTAGATTCCTCCTCTGTGGGCTATGATTCACCTTCATTATAAATATTTCACATCAGCCTCATGCTTAATGATACTGTTGGAAGTGAGAACATCTGGATTCTTTTACCAGGTGCTATAGCTGGATCTTACAAGTTGTATGCATTGCTTTTACTGTCTCTATTAAAAATTAAAATGGGGGAATATGCCTAAATTCTTCTGAACAGCCAATCTTGAAATTACTCTATTAGATTATTGTATAATTCCCACTACTGCGATATTTGAATAACGCCCTACAATATTCATGTGTGCTTAGAGGAAATGATGTACTGAGGAGATAAAGGATGTGCTCAAGGTTATACAAGAAGTCTGAGGTGAAAGGAAGCCTGACTATGCCTCTACACATGTCTGGGCAGTGCACTCTCTACTGGGCTATTGGAAAGGATGACAACTTCCTGCTAAAAAATACTATTTTGACCTGAAACTCTGGTCTTTTGGCTCTTAGGGAATCATAATTTTGGCTCTTGAGATTTCTTTTGGTATTTTTGTGAATCCAGATGATGTGGCTTTCTGCCTAACTCCACCTTTCCTGTTCATCATACCTGTCTCCTGGTTCTTTTTTTAAGCCCTATGCTATGAGCAGCATGATGTCTGTCACAGAAATATTTACATGTGCTGTTTGCAGTGTTTTGTCTGCCCTCAGTGCTCCTGTGGACCTTCTGATCAGTGTCTGCATTGAGTGTTCACAGAAAGGGAGAACATGCAGCTGATGCAGGGCTTAGTGCTAGGGAGAGTTCTGACTAACAGCACCCTGTACTTGGGTGGATTTTTGTGGGAAGTATTATTCTGAGATATTCCCCAAGCTCTTTCCATATGGATATCAGAATTACTTTGTGAAATGATGTAATTTGAGGCCAATATAAAATTTGTACGTCAAGAAAGTTTCAATTTCTTCCGCGTCTTCCATTTTACGTTGTTCAAAACTCATTTTAAATTACTGAAAATATAGTTACTGATGCCTAAACGTGCCGTTAAAAAGCATTAAGTGCCTGCTGCTGATGATCTTGTTTTCTAAAATTTTATGTGGTTAGACTAATGACCTAGAACTTTCCACTACACCATAAAAGTGACATGAATTTTATGCGGTGGAGGCTGAAGGCTGGAGCAGGGCGCTTTGCAGGGGGTGTTGAGAACCACTGGAGAAATTGGACTCATTACAGCTGTGATGGTATTAGGAGGGGATGGTAATCAGACCATGGTGAGTTTATTATGTTAGCATTGGTTTGCTGGTGCTCTCTCCTGATAGGTGCAGCTCAAATCCTTTAACACAAAACAAAGTCTTTTAAACCCTGCTCTTTCAGCAATTCATTTAACAAGGAGAAGTGCTTTGAAATTAGTCCTTGGATATCGTGTCTTCAATTTACGTCCTCAGTGCAGTTAGCACTTAATATATCCCTTTCAGAAGCAGATTGTCACTGCAAAGTGTCTGTACACAGTCTGTCTAATTCATCCACAGAGGTCCCACTGCATTTCAATTGTGTCTTTTTTGTTGCTTTTAGGAGCAAAGCTTGGGTTGCTGCACATTCTTGCCACCTTTTTCCACTCCACTGAAATCATTCACTTGATTTAAAAAACCCTACACAACTAAATTGATTCAGTAAATCCCTTTTTCATGTACAGTAAGTGGTTTGGTGTAAGGCACAGAAATCTTTCTACTTTTACACTTCCTTTCATTTCATACAATTGTCCTTAGAAAAGTAAGTCTATAAATGATAAAAAAAAAAATACAAAGTGGAGCCAAGTTAGAAGGAAAAAGTTTTAACTAGCTTTTTTGTCAAGCTTCAAACAATGCTTTCTCTGATTCTGACTTTCTCTTTCTGGCCAGTGTCTGTTTACAGTCACTCATCATTAACTATACGTATTTATCAGGGTTTGCAGCCACTGCTGGCCTATTTGATACTCCTCTTTTTAAACAAAAACACCCTCAGAAATTGATACGGTAGCCAAAATGATATTCATAAAAAATTTAAGAAAGAGCTCTCAGCATTAAAAAAAAAAAAAAAAAAAAAAAAAAAAAAAAAAGAAAAAAAAGAAATTTTTTGAAGGAGCTGAAAAGAAAAAGGTCTTGGAATTACAAGCAGTTAGACTTGGTTTTTTTGCGTAATGACTCCTGGTATCCCACTGTGAGAAGACTTTCCCCAGCTTCTCGTCTGCATTCTTCCTCGTTCCCTGCGGGAGAATGAGTTGGATTTGTCTGCCATATTCACAGCAATCGAGGTGATCCAGGTTGAAAGAAAATCAATAAGATGTGTCCATTTATGCCTCACAAAGGAAGAAAGGTCTAAAGAACAGACATGGGACGTGATTCAAGCACTAGAGACTTAATAAGACTTCTACTTGTGTTTGAAGGGGATGGTAATTTATATTTTACTTTGAACTTTTTTTATGCTTCATAACTATTGGGATTCGGGCTGACATGGGAAGCAAGGAAAAGAAGGTTTGATGCTGTCTTAGAAGACCTAACCCATTTGGGAAGGCCATGCTCAAAAGTTCAAAAAATTTTGTTTTAGAAAAGATTAAAGGGACATCATATCATCGTACTGATTTATCGCTATTGATAAAACTGGTTTAAAGTATTTTGGATTGGGGTACAATAAAAAAAAAAGTCTTTCTTCGAGAACAGCTGCAAGTTTCTCATTACTGGCTGTCTTTTCTGTGTGTTTGATATAGTTTTGCTTAGAAATAGAGGAGCAGCCATAATAGGTACCCTGGTGCCACTTGAAGCTTTGTCAGGGCAGCTCCCCAAAAGTGGTTGTTGTTCTGCTCGATGTCTGTCACATTGGCCACCAGGGTCCTGCTGTCCCAAGGGTGTGCTCTGTCACCCCTCAGCAAAAATACCCTCTGCTTTAGCCTATATTGGTTTTTTCAAGCCAATCTTGTGGTGGACTTTTGCAAGTGAGATGTAAGCATGCTCTTATTCAGCAGGAATTAGGACCTGTAGGAGTTTCAGAAACAAAACCCAGAAAACTTAAAATAAACCAAGGCAGGCTGAAGGCGATGGGTCTCGTTATTGCAATCTTTTTGTTTTGTTGTAAAAAGACAAAAGTGAAAGCAAGCCTTCCTACCAAAGGAGTAAATGGCCTCTAAAATTATGTCTCAGCAAGGTGTGGCATAAAAGCTTGCTGATCTATGAGGTTGTGTGATTGCAAGGTGGAAGAGGAAATATTCTTTTTTGCTCTTCCAAATATCATGGCTATGCATTCTCATCAAAATGAAGGCTGACACTGAAAGGGCCCCAGATGGAAGATCTGAAATGGGGATGGTTTATCCAAGGAAAAAGAATTCACATTTTGAGTCTTGGCTGTTCTTCCTCAGTAGCCCTTTAAGAAAGTTTCAATTATAAGAGAGAGTTCCAAGAAGAAAATTGTGCTTAGTGCATTACGTAGGATAAAGTTTAGGATGTAAAGAGGATAGAGACAGATTTAGAGCCATACTTAAAAGGTATGCAGAGGTTTATCATTACTAAAACTACCATTTTTTCTAAATCAGCCCCTTTTCACTCAGTCTTGGGCAGATTTTTTTCAGTTTTATCCAACTTCGAGTCTTTTCAAAATAAATTGAAAAGTGAGTTTGAGGGACTTTCAGACTATTAATGGATTTTTTAAGGCTTAATTGGTATCAAACAAGACTTTAGTGAACACAGCCAAGTGTGCCCATTGCATCGTTAAATGAGCAAAGCTAGCATTTAACTGAGATAGACTCCTACCACTCTCCTTCACTTTCAAGAACTGTACTTAAACGGGGTGAGATCAGAATATCAAAGCAGTCCATGTAATGTGAAGTCACCTTTTTTTTTTTTTTTGAGATTTCCTTCATATGTGTTGCTACATAATTCCAGTGTTGCTCTGGAATGACCACTAATAAAAAAAGTAATAAATAAATAGAGGCGTGAACAAAGCAATTGTGCAACAGTGAATGAATACCTATGTGGGCCAGGATGCATTGCCTGAAAAGGAAATGTAAAAATAAATCCCAGCAAATTGGACAGGGATTGCACGGAGCAGCTGACCACCCTACACTCGGAAGTGAGATTTTGCAGTTTACAGGCGGCCCTTTTGCCTTAGAGGCTCTGAGAAGTGTTTTAGTATCTCATTTACATAAGAAAGGCGGTACAAAATCAGCTTTGCATCCAGGACACTACACAAGCCTGCGATGGGGAGAGGTGTTGAGCGCAAAGGTTGCTCTCCAGGCCCCTGTGACAGCAGCCAGCAAAGGCTGTGTCTCTGCGAAGTCTTCATGGCCACTTTGGGCTGGCAAGGTGCTGTTCTCAGAGGCCTGTTGCCTCTTTGGCTGACACCAAACCGATGTAAATAGCTGTTCTGCTTCTTCAGAAAGTCCCACCAATCAGAACCTACTTTCTTGGCACCTTGTCCTGCTCTGCCTTTCATTTCCCAGGGGATGAAGTGGATTTTTCTGGTACAAAGCCCCAGTGACAGTAAGTGGAGCCTGAGGTTATTTCCATTGAGGGGTGTTTCTGTGCGGCCCTTTCCGGAGCTCTTGGCAAAAGTGTTGTAGGTTTGCTGGACCACCCTTGCTTACTGGGCTGCTTTTCACTCCTCCTGCTGCAGCTGGCCTTGATTTCCACACAGGAAACTCTTTGTGAAGAAAACCTAACTTGTGGTGTAAACAAGTAACTGAAGAAACTAATGATTCAGGGTCTGCACGTTGTGTGTTTCTGTGAGCTGTCAACAGGTAGACAACATCTCAGCAGTCCTACCTGTGAGACATGCACATGTTTTTATCTGAATATGCCCCTGGGAGGAGAGAAGGACTCCTGAAGTGGCATTAGAGGGAAAGAAAGGGGACAGCTAGCACCATTTCAGCATTACTGGTAGAAGCTGGGAATCTGGAAGCTCCAGTATAGTTCTATGAACAGATTTAAGTGTATCAATGGTTCTGGGTATTTAAATTTTTGTTCATAATATTGAAAGGAAGGAAACAGCAGTATTTTGAAAGGACAAAGAGATGCCACAGCAAGGTTCAGGCTGGTGCTTTACTTGAAAATGGAAAAGCCCTTTCTTTTAACTGTGCACATCCCCTATAAAGAGCCAGCCAGCAGCAGTCTTGGCTCTCAGGGATTGCACTGCATTTGCTGCCAAATATCTCTCCTCTCCAAAAGTTTACCAGAGGGAACGGGATAGGTAGGACAATCTCACTGTTGTAGCCCCCAGGTGAGCTGCCAGCCCTGGCTGAGCACATCCAGTCTGTAAGGATGCAAGGTGTCTTCATCTGCCCCTGAGGAGATGCTCCAAATGTCTTTAAAGAATCAGGTATTTTGGTGCAATACAAGGTTTTCCATGCTGAGATCCTGCTCCACAGACAGAGCTCCCCATTGCCACCACCAGTGCAAAAAGGAAACATAGAAACATGTTCAAAAAAACATGCACACAAGGAAAAGCAGGTCCATTCCCTGCCCAGGCATCCTCAGCTTCCATTGAAAGCTGGCTTCAGCTCCCTGCCGAAAACCTTGTAGAGTTTTCACCCTGGAAGGCATTTGTAGGACTATGTCTTGATGGTGATCCCTGGTGGTTAATTTGTTCTGAGGAAAAGTTCTGAAGAAAAAATGCAGTGCTTGGCTTTCACTGTTGTATTTCTTGACTTAGTGCAGCATTTCCTCCCAAAAGTTGTAAAAACTTTACTGAATAATGATGAATGGGAGATATTAAAAAAGAAAGAAATAAAACCCCAGGCCCCAAACCCCCCAAACTTGAAGTGAGTTCACTTCTCCTTCACAGAGGAACTGTGAGAATTATTCTTCTTTATTAAAAAGAAATTCTCATTGGAATGCAAATTTTGATTTTGATTATCTGTCACGGCCTGCTTTGAAGTTTTACAGACAAAAATAAATATCTCCATAACAGAGAGGATTAGAGTAGTCTTGTTTAGAATCATCTGACTAAGAGTGGCATCTAATCTCAGAATATATAAGGTTTTGAGGCCACAGAGACTTTGAAAGAGCTTGACTCTCTTATGTTTTGTAAATTTTCTATAAATGGTTTAATAAGGTTTTTAGTTCAGCCCCCAAAAAACAAGGACTAAAGCATTTCCATCAACCATATTGTTGAAGAAATATAAAAGAGACATAATTCAATTTAAATAAAGCTGTAGCTAGGTTATATCATCCTTATCTCAGTAAAAAGTATTTTCTTTTGCCATCCCAAATAAATAAATAAATATCTGTGACGCGGCTTTGAAGGCTTCGCTTGGATAAATCAGGTTTTGGCAGCTCTGTAATTCATGAAACAATACCTCCAGCTCCACCGGAATGGGAGTGGGATGTTTCAAGCTTTATGATTCTCTTCAATTCTGGAGCGTTAATGGGGCTATTTGTAAAGAAAGAAATATAATGAGTTATCACAAAACACAGCAAGGACTCTAGAAAGGGGCAGCCTCCCATCCATCACCCATTCTAGCGTATTCACACAAGAACAGGGCGAGAAATCTTGTGAGGACGGTGGGGAATTTTGCTTTTACTCTAACCTGACTTTCACAAATTGTGATGGGCCTGGAACATTATTTTCTTTACAAAATGACCCCAACCCGATCCTAAATTCAAAGTGTGAGAGTGTGTGACACAGGTTTTTGCGGAGATTTTTTTTCTACCTTCCTCTACTTTATGCTTTGGGAAGACATTTTCTTAATTAAGATTTATTTATGAAAATAAAAGCATTATATTATTTTTATCTGATATAGTGGCTAATTCAGGATGCTGACATTGCCATATTTCTGTGGCACCTCATGGTAGGGCTATTAGTAAAGTTACCTGTCATTTCCCTTCTCTTCTCCTCTATTTTGGAAGTTTATTACTAAGCCTTGAAAAGTTCTTATGGGTTCACACTGCCATATGAGTTGGGAACTTGAGAGCAATTTTATTTTGAACCTTTTTAAACAACAGACAAACCAACACTGAGCTGTGATTTTGGTGGGGTTTTTTTTTTAAGTGATGGAAGCACAAACAGAACCAAAATCTAATCTGGTATGTGCTGTGATGTATCTGCAGTCCTATCCTCTCTCATCACACTCAGAATCCCTAATGAACCCAAAGAAGGTTTTGAGTGAATATGGTTTTTAAGAAGGACTGAAGGTTTTGCCCCAAAGATAATGAGATAATTAATGTATTTCATAGCGTAGTTCAGAGATGGTGAACAGCTCGGAGTAATGAAATGAAACACGCATACCAAAACAAAGGGCACAGCAGGAAATAGTCTGAAGTACATGATAATCAATTTTCACATTATAAGCTTTTACATCTCTCCTTCTATATATCCCATTATAAGAGGGCCTGTTGCTTATTAAAAAGGAAATTGAGATGTCACTAGCTGTGGAAGAGCAGATCCTCAGGCAGTAGAAATCAGTCTGCTGCACTGAAGTCAGCCATGCCGACTGTGGATCTGACTCAGGATCCTTTTGGTGTGATAAATCAGTTTTAATCTGCAATCTAAAACTTTCACTCCTAAAACTTTATGTGTTTTGAAGGTTGGAAGACTAAGGGAGGATTTTTTTGAATTTTACAATGTAGATGCTCTCACTAACAGCAGAATATTTAGAATTGTATTATTTAGAATATTTACCAGATTTTGCTCTGGTGATTTAGATATTAGGTGGGAAGAGTGTCCTGCCTTCTTGTAATGCTCAGGGAGTGATAATGGAGTAGGATCCCTCCAGAGGACCTTATTTGCATACTCCACACTCCCCTTCCCATAGGAACAGTTCCTTCAGTAGTGTATTTCCAGAGCCTAGGAGAGTCTGGGTTGGTACCATCTGGCAGACATTGGCAAGGGAAAAAAAGACCTTATAGTTCTCTCAGCTTGTCTGTGGGAGAAATTGTCTGTTATATACAAGGAGGTACATGAGGGAGATATTGTTTTTGCAGCTCAAGTGTTTTTTCCATCTGAGCATGGTAAAAACTTGTGAATTTCTTGCAGAGTCCAATGTCCTAAATATATGCACTAAGCCCTTTATAGAAAACGTAGCTCAAAGACTTTTACTGCAGCATCTCTGTGTAAGATTCTCTGAGCTGATGCCCCTTGTTCCTGCCTCAGTAACTTCTCCCCACGTTAAACCAGGAGGCAGAGGGATGCATTAAACTACTTACAGCAATGCTAAGGGGTCCTGAAGAGTTTTAACATTTCAATAAGGTGCATCTGAGACGTGACCCTGTGCAGAACAATCTTGATTGTCTTGTTCTAGCCTTTCTTGGTTATCCTCCCAGGATTCGCACCAACTTTGTTCTTCCTTTTCTGTCATGCAACAGGCACAGCCAAACCATTGCAAAACTTCTCCTGTGACTCCAGTGCTGAGGCTTTTGCAGCCCAGGGTGTGATCAGGTGGCATGCTCATTGATCTCCTGTCTCACTGAATTCCTGCAGATCTACAATCCGGATGGATATATTTCTCAGTGATGAGTCCCTTGTGTTTTCCAAAGAGGGAATTATTTTGCAACCTGATCTTTATGGGATTATGCCCTCTTACAGTGGACAGGTATATCAAGCCATACATGAGAAATGGCTCATGTGCTTTGACTCGTTAGCTATCCCCTTAACAATAATGAAAATAGTCTCAGCTAGTGTTCATCAGGTTCCTGGCTCCATGGAAGTAAGGGAAATTCACACATGAACTGGAAGGCTATGGCAAAGCATTGAGGATGCTACATCATTTTGAGACTGCAGTTTCCCCATGTGCCATGAGAACAAAAGTATGATAAAACCCAACGGGAAACACTTGGTTTCGCAGCACCATGAAGCAGGGCTTGAGGGGCCAGTGCACTGTGGTGGTCTGTAGAGCTGCTGACAATAAAGTGCTCTGGATGATTCTGTGTTTGGAACTCTGCAGAAGGATATGACCTGTCTTCCACAGACACCAAGGCCTGCTGCTCTGGATGGGTGGGATGACCTGAACTGACTCTTCCTCCTTCAGAGCAGCAGCATGAGAACTTGCCTCCCTTTTTGCTAGTGCCAAAAGGCTACAGTTTACAAAACTGAGAAATTGTGCAGGTTCTGAGCCTGTGCAGTATTGTACTCCATGTAGCTCATAGCTATCAGTCTTCATGCTTTAGCCTTTTATTTTTCCTTCAGGAGAAAGAACATGGAGTTGCTAGTGGCAGTCACCAAATTTACTGTCCATCTTTCCCTTCACAACTAAACAATGCATGCTGGAGGATTTTTGCGGTTTTGCTGCTGATACCATACTCAGTATAACCATCTAAGAACAAATGCAGCTTTTAAGTATTTTAGGGGCTTTCTTGTCCACAGCATCTCATTGACCGTATTCCCAATCAAGGTGAGAAGGATCTAGTCTTGTTACAGCATTGAAAGGGACTCAGAAAAAGTGTGATACTCTGCAGGATCCTCTGTAGGGTCCCTCTCCTGTGTCAGGGGAAACGTGGATGGCTCTGGTTGGCAGCAACCAGACTTTTAGAGGTAAAGTTATAAAAGGTCCAAAACATTTCTATCTGCAGTGGCAGAAAAGTGAGGCCATATGCTGAGCCACCTGGTTGTACAGAGAAGCTGCTTGTAAAGCCGCATGGCCAATGAAAGGAGATTGTTCAGGTGGCTTTGAGAAGGAGGCAGGCAGGATTGCTTTATACATTATACATTTCTCAGGCAGAGGAAGCATATTAAGCCTACTGAAGAGATGATTCCAAGTCAAAGTTTTATCAGTCAAGTGTGTGTGTGTGTGTGGTGCAACTTCTCCCCTTGCCTTGGGAGAAGAAGTTTTTCTCCTTTTGCAAGTTTTAAGGTACTTTCAGGGCCACAGAGAAAAACCTTGTGGGATAAGAAATGTAGACATTAAATGTAGAGGAAATTCCACTTCCTTTGATTTGTGGGGACTAAAATGTAACTTCTGGCTGCAGCCAACATTTTGAGGCAATTGCACAGTACAGAGGGGAATAAGAAAGTGCTCTATCTCTTTGCCCAAATGCTGAGGGATTGAAGCTTCTTAGAGATGCTGTGTAGGAGTTGAATCTAAATCGTTTGGGTTTTTTCCTTTCAGACTTTGATTGTCAGGGGGTTGAATCTGGCCTCTGTTGCATCCCTTACGTTGTCTCTGCAGGGATCACACCAACGCTCCCAAAGCCAACTCAAAGAGCCCTTTGGGGAATGTCCTGCTGTTTGGTGCTTTTCCAAACAATGCACAGCGACTGAAATGGCTTTTTTTTCCCCAGTTCCTTGTAATGTGCCTCTGTCCCCTCCCACACTGTGATAGGTGACACCGATGAGTGTGTTTGGAGAGGTGTTTCAGATAAGGTGCAGGTGGGTCACTGAACTCTGTGCTCAGGCAGAGAATAGCCCTCATAGCTGGAGGCTGGGCACTGCTCTGGTTTGATAGGGGCCAGGTGAGTCCTGACACACACCAGGCTCAGACACAGCTCCACATCAAGGCCTTGCCACCTGCTGAAATCTCAATTCATGCTCTAGAAAAGCAGCACTTAATAAGTCTCATATATTTAGTCCGGGGAGGATTTCATCCTGGTCACCTGTGCATGCTCATTCCTTGCCCTTAACTGCTCCTCAAAGGGGCAAAAGCTACTCAGGAGCACCTCTCAGGCTAAACAGGTGCTGCTTCTCCCCTGCTCTTGGAACATTTGCTCCTGTGCTGTATGTGTACGCACAGAGAGCACACAAAATAATCAGTGGGAGTGCCGTGGTGCAATCAGAAAGCAGAACTAGGAAAGGCTTTTTGGTTATGGGGAGGCAAAGGGCGGTTAGAAGGACAAGCAATGCATGGAGCTGGTTCCAGAGACATGGACAGTTGGCACTGTTCAAGGAGTGATCAAATTGTTCTTCCTGTGGCAGCAAAGGCTGCATCTTTCTTGCAGTCTGGGGAGAAGTGGTGGGATACCACTCAACCTTCAGAGGAAGGAGGTCAGCTAGAAAAAGCCTACTCAGGGTGCAGTAGGGGAAAAAATCCATCTGTCTGAGTAGCCTTAATAGGGTCTGGGACCTGCCACTCTGACAGACTAATTCTTGGCACAGGGCTGGTGTTGCCAAGAGCTCTGTTTTCCTTCTGTCTGTTGTTGCCAGGAGGATAGAGGGGAGATAAGGGCCGAGCAGGGCTCTGTGTTAATGGTCCTTCCTTAGCGTCATTCAGTTTAGCTTTCACTGACTGAGGCCCCCAAAGTACTTAGCATGAGGAAAGTTTTCAAAAGCATGAGTAATTTAGGAGATTAAAAGGCATTTTCAAAAGTGTCGACTTTTCAAAGTGCCTAATTTCCAGGGACTTTCAATGAGGTTCGGGAATCTTAAATCATCTGGTTGCTGCAGTGAATAGCACTGTTGATTGCAGCGCAGTGCATCATCAGCTGGTATCCTGCCTGTGTCAGGGGTCAGTGCTGAGTGACTCTGAGGAGGGTGAACAAATCCCCAGGGCTGAGCAATCCAGGGAATTCCGTCTGCCCCTTCCCGGACATGGCTTTGAGAGCACGGAGTTTCTGAGTCTTCTAAGTTTCTGGGCTAATTGCACGGGAATACTGTGGGAGAACTTCACTTAGACTCCCTTTTAAACTGTGTTTTCATCCGATTTTAGTGACAAGTACTGGATCAAGTTTTGCTCTGTCCAGTTTGCCACCTCTTTTCCCTTTTCTTATTTTGTTGCATATCACTCACTGTTGTCTTCTGTTTTGTGGCAGGAGGCTCTCCCTATCTATGAATTTTTATTAACATATGGAGATATAATTTAATTTACAAAAACTCTCTGTGTAAAGATCATAGGTTTCCTGTGCTTGCCTTTGGTCATGGAAAGGGTCATGTGAAGGGCTAACTCAAGCCCCTTGCTGAACTGTAGGCTCACAGAGGGAGAGATGCACGTGTTTAGGAGTAAGAAGGGCTCAGCATTTGCATTTGGATGCATGTCTTAGGGCTTCAGAGCTCTTTAGACTCCCAAGTGGAGCAACTTCGAAGTTCAAAGCGGTGTGATTTTTGGCAGGTTTTTTCCCTAAGACTTCTTCAGGGCATGAAATATTCTGCCCTCAGTGCATGTACATAACTCTCATTGGCCTTAAAAGAAGTTACATGCCTACATCAAAGGAAGGATTTACCCCATAATGATTCATCGTGAGCCTGACAGGCAAACACAACAGTGGAGAGCTCACAAGCCAAAGCTCCTGAGCAGAGTTCAGATCTCTGCCAATCAGCCACACTGCTGCTCTGATTTTCGGCAGGTTTTAATTTTTTTAAATTGTTTTGGTGAGGATCAAACTATGTCTTATCCATCTGGTAGAAGAAATGATAGGGCTCAAGCAGAGGAGGTAGCCCCTTTAACACCTTATGTGGGAGTAAACCAGGGTCAAATTAAATTGTGGTGCTTTTTTTTTTTTTTTGCCTGGAAAGTGCATCTCTCTATCCCTGGTGCTACACTGGAGACACAGAGTCACAATATTTTAAAGCAAATTAGAAAAATACCTTTTTAATACGTGCGATTGCAGAAAGTCCTGGGAAGGAATGTGTTAATGACTGGTGATTGAATGTAGTGGTTTGCAAGCTCTAAGCAGCTTTAGTGTCTCCTACCACAGCCCTGATTTAAAATTCATAAATGCTAATCCTCCATAATTTACGGTTTAAAAAGCAGCCCCACTCACAGGCCCTGTGGCTACAGCTCTGTCAGAGTAATTATGCCGCCAAGCTGAAATTGGACTACTAACTGAGATATTAAACAGGGTAGGAAATCCTCTTCCCTGGCAGCCTACCCAATTATTCCAAATAAGCAAACAGATTAGTGAGTAATTTTCCAGTTAAATCTGGTGATTGGTGCCAGAATTGTATGTTAAATATTCAGAAGTAAATAGATTAAAGATGAAATGTCCCCTTTTCTCAAGCTTAATTTAGTGTGTATATTAAAACTTTTTAGGGGGGGAAAAAAAAAATCTCCATTGAAGTGCAATACATTTGCTTTGAAAACAGAACCTTTCCTGGCTTGTTTGCACTTGGGGCAGCGCGTTCATTAGCTGGGGCACGTTTGAGCCGAGGGAACCTCGTGCCACATTAGCCACAGTATCAGTCCTGCTGTTCCTTTATCCCTCACCTTGGAGGAGCCCTCCTGGGTGGCAGCGCTGTGAGACTGAGCACGGCTCTGCTGGGGACCATCGGGACACATCCCCAGCAGGGCACTGGGATACAGGGTGCTGCCCATCCCTGTGGGCAGGACAGGACGGGGTTTGTAGGGATCAACAGTAAATGTGGGCATTTCTCATTCGTTCTGAGTCTGTTTCTAAATTGAATTTCCTCGCTGACCTGCCCAGGTTGACTTTTTTTACCTTTCTGAGCACTCCTTGTAATGCAGTGTTTGGCTGGGACACAAAGTAGAGGGAAGATGGGGGCAGAAAGAAGGAAAACGTGGACTGAATGCCCAACACACACAACTCCTGTGTACACAGGCAAGAGGCAGAGGAGGATGTGGGGCAGTGGGTCTGTCCCTCTGCAGTTCTCACCACAGGTCACCACAAGGAGCTGACTCAAGGAACTATACCCTAACTGGAGAGTCAGGCAGCCTTCAGTGGCTGAAGCGAGCTGCTCTGGAGGAGCTGAGCTGACACCTGAACCTCTCCAGAAAGTGGCTGTGGCTTGTGGCACCTCTCAGGAAGCAGGACTTGCACCTCTCCCCAGAAGGGCTGGCATGGTATCTGCTGCACAGAGCCCAGGCTGGTTGTTTGCTGCAGGCAGACCCTGGGAAGGCCAAGTGGTGCGCACTGCATTTTAGGACTCCAAAATTCTTTCTCAAAGTGAGTCTGAAGGAAACGTTTTTGCATTCATGGATTAAAGCAAGGGCTTGAATTGCTAGAAACATGCATGTACATTTCAATATGCAAGAGCACCAAAGGGAAGGAAGCTGCATTTGAGCAACTGGAATTGTTTTAGCACCTGGTGGAATTTGCTTTGAAGTTGTTTCAAGGATCTCAAACACTGTGAACAAAGTTTTATGCCGTTTCTAGTGGGTTTTCTTCCCAGTTGCTAGAAGCTTGTCGTGCTGAGGAAGTGAACAGTCCTCTTAGTTGGTAAGTGAAGTGGAAGGAGCAGCACCTGCTTTTCAAGAGATTGAGAAGTCTTGGAGTCAAAGAGCTTCAGACCCTCAGTGGTAGTTATGACTTGGTCTCCTGAGCAGGTGAGAGGACCGGTTCATTCTTAGATCTGAGTTAAATATATTCAGTGTTTAAAGTCCTAATACATTCTCCAGAGTGAAGAATGTAGAGGTTTTTATGAACTTGCCAGCATTGACTGCCATGCAGTACAGGAGGTGCATAATCTCCATCCCTCCTGAGAAGTCCCAGGGTTTGGTGATGGGACTGCATCCCGAAGTAGAATAACTTGTTGACAAAAAAGCCAGCAGTTAGGCTTGACAGGGGATTTAGATCAGCTCCCTCATACCTGGACACAGTGGGCTGAAGGAGGCAGAAATTTCCCAGCCATTGGCCCACAGATTTGATTTTCCACTGGGAAGTGCAAAAGCTGCAAGTAGGTAATGCTGAACACATGCCTAGAAAGGATTAGCTGAACTCCTGCACATCCCAGAGGCTTTTCCTTCTGCTGCATCCTCCCTAGAGAGGCTTTTTCACCTCAGCCCTCTGCTGGAATGTGCCTTAAAGGCATAATCAAGCTCATAAAAATTAAGTGGTGTGCAATCATCAAAACAAAAGGACCCTAACTAAATTTTATTCAATAAATTCTGTAGAATCAATCCATGTGTGTTTTTATTAATGTCAGAACTCACAGTATAGTTTCCCTTTCTGTGTTTCATGGGGCTGTAGGGGCTTTTGTTAAGGTTTGGGCTTTTTCCACACCACTACACACAACGACATCTTGGCTTTGAATTGAGCAGAGTTAAAGTCAAAACTACAAATTTAGTATTTTTTCTTTAGCTTGTGAACATCCTTTGGATCAAATCTAAAGGTTTACCTGTTCAAAGCTGGAATAGACTGATGAATGTGAAGGGATCCAGGATGAGGAGAGAGCCCTGTAAATTCCAGGTAATCAGCTACAGGACACTGTTTTTCTAAGGATGTGCAATTTCTACCTCTCTGATAAGTTCACTCAGTAGTGCTGAAGATGTGTTTTCTTGATTATTCTTCTACTAATGGTAACAAAGTGGGAGAATTTGTGGCATCCTGTCTGCACAGATCCTTTCCACACACTCTTGCTGCCAGAATGCTGATGGTTCAGCATGCGCTGCACATTTCAGGCCTTCCCTGTGCTGAGGGAGAGTCATGAGTCTTACTGCTTCAAAGTACTCCAAATGTCAGTGCATTCCATGTATCTATCTCATGTCTCCTGTCTGCTTCCCTGTCCCTCTAACCCAGGGATTTTATGGTTTTCCTGAGAGAAGTCACTTGAAGGATGCCATTTTCAGGCAGGTTTATCAGTTGGGTCCTTCTTACAGGAGCCCCATGAGTCTCCTGCACAGTAAACCAAAATGTTTTCAGTTGGTTCCTGACTCTTTAAAATCTTCTCTGGATGTGTATTGCTTTCAAATTGCCTGTTAGATGTTTGTGGCCAGCCTGGTTTTATGTACATTTGGTCAATTGTTCTAAGGTGGTGCAAGGCCATCACATGGGAGCTAGAATGCGAGTGAGTGTGAAGGAAAGAGCTGGACACAAAATTTGACATGATGGAATAGGTCAGGTATCCATTCACCACCTCTAGTTTATATTCCTGCCTCTGTGAGTGGCACTTTCTGAAGGCTCTGAACAGTCTGGGTTCTTTTTATTGGTTTTGCCCATTTTATTCACCTACCATTTAGTGAGTGAAGAATTTATTCTTCGTCCATGGTTTTGTTTATTCTTCACTCCCAGAAGTTTTGTGGCTGTAACCAGTGAATTCTCTGCAGTGAAAACACTGATAATTGTGTCCTTAGAGTTGCCTACATACATTCCTTTTTAAAAAACCTAAAATCTTTCTCGTATGCTTCCTCAATGATATCGTGGTACAGTGAGTTCCAGAGGTTAATTATATGTTTTGCTAAAAGCTACTTCACTAACAGGGTCCTCAGGATGAGGGTTGCTGACCCTCTTTAAGCCAGTGGACTAAAGCAAACAGCAAAACAACCCACTGAGGCTGTAAGCTTCTGGATGGCTTTTTGCCTTTCTTGCTTCCTTTTCATCAGGGCAACCTTCCTGAATGAATCTTCCTCTCAAGAAGGTGACCAGGCAGTCTGCTGGCATCATGGAAACAGAGGTGAAGGCGATGCTTTCCTTTCATTCTTGATTATCCTACGTGTCAGTATTTTGGTTTTGAGAAGAGGTTGTGCCACGATCAGCTTTCCCCAGTGCTGGGGTCCCTCTGGCTCTCCTCTGGAGAGGTCTGTACAGCCCCACCCTGGGTGGGCTCAGCTGAGGTTCAGGAATGGCTGGGGGTCATGCCTGAACTCCATTAGTCCACTAATGCATTCCCTCTTTCCTCCTGTGTTTTAAAGGTTTCTGAATGTGAATGGAAGTAGGAATCATTTTGGAAACTTGGATTAGAATGCCATGAAAGAGTTCCTTAAAGGAATGAAGAGCCTGTAATTTAATCTGTGTTTGTAGCATTTAATGTTAAAACCCTTCTATCTTATGTATTTTATGTATCTCTTTCCTTGAAGAAAGTAGATAAGGGCATCCAGTGCTTCAGCAGCTCCTGCCAGTGACAGTGAACCCGAAATGGAACCCGTGGTTGTAAATAAAATACAGATGGACACACTCTCATTAGCTAAGGTGTGCCATTGTGAGGATTTTAAGGGAGCCTTCAGGAGGTGGGATGAGCAAGGGTGACATTACCCAGATGCAAGGACAGCTCAGACCTCGTGGCACATGTGATGCAAGCAAGAGTGTGAATCTTGCACTTTTTACACTGGTTCTGTGGTTACAGGAGAAAAAGGTTTTCTGGAACAGCTTTTCCAGACATGTGGCGAGTCTCAGCCAGGCTCTAACATCCATGATAAAAGATCATTCAAGAGGTGAACTGCAGTTTTTCTCCTTGACACAGTCCTCTGGAGCACTGTTGTGTCCAAAGGCTGATGAGGACAGGTTCCAGGCTCACGTATCTCCCATTTAAGACATCCCACTGTCCACCCAGGAAAGGAAACCAACTGGTAGTTCTCAATTGCCACATAAAATTTATAAGGAGAGATGATATCTCTTAAATAACTGGGTCTCAGACCATTTAGGGCACTACAGACTTCAATCAGTGCCTTGAAATGTATCTATAAGCAAATAGAGCCAGGAGTGTTTTGTGCTATTAGGCCACTTCAGCAAATCACTTAAGCATTACTTAACACATGCTAAGTCTACTGCACCCAAGGCAAATTCTGGATATGATAAACTCTTTGTCCATAAAACGTCCCCCTCTGGATAATGCAGCACCACTTTATGGCTAAGGGTGATTGTGTGTCTGTCTGTCTCAATGGGGGAAAAAACCCTGGTAGTAGAGCTGCTGTGCTGTACCTGTATTGTTTGTGTGATTGGTCTGCAAAGTGCATAAATCTTTAACGATAGTATTTTATAATATACAGTATAACAATTGGCAAGTGTTATACATTTATTTTCACAAGTGAGAGAGTGACCCATAACTCACATCCATCACAGTCTATGAAAGCACAGCTCACTGTAGTATAGCAAGCCAGGAAATCATTCATACATGGGATGTTATTCACTTCAACCTTTCCCCTTTTCTGAAGGCAGTCAGGATCTATATGTCTACTGCTGCATGCTCTGTGTGCTGGCATAGATGTATGATGGCATCACAAAAACTGGAAAGGGAAGAAATGAGATAGGAACAGAAAGGGGTGTGGGCAAATGTTGTCTGAGCTGATAGAAATTTAAGTGGTCAGGCTTGTCAAGGAGAAGGAAAACTGCAGGGCTGAAGAGTGACTGAGATTAGAAGTGACTTTTGGAGAAATGGGAGCTGAGATAATGCCTTGCAGTTCAAAACACGTGGGACTGACGGCACAGGGTGGGCATGGGAGAACTGGAAATTAAAACAGTACATAAAACAGAAATGTATTTGATGTAAGGACAACAAAATATGTATCATCCTTTCAATTCTGGTCTGGTTCCTCTGTCATTATTCCCAGATTTAATGCCGTACTTTTCAACAGGACCTGTATCCTATAGCAATTTCTGTGAAAAATCCCCTTCACAAAATGGCCAGAGAAGCTGAAGAGAAACATTAATATTGGGACTTCATCAGTTCTTGGCACCTACCTGCTTTTACCAGGCTTGCATACCCACTGTGCACTCTGCACAAAGTCTGTTTTTTCCTCTGGGCTCTGGGAACGGTAAAATTAGTTTTAATTAGTTGTATACTGACCACACCAAGCTACCTACAGAGGCTACGGTCTGACATTTCTTTGCTAGAAACAGTGCACAGCAAGATGAGCTCTGTCCCAAATTTCTGAACAAGCAGGAGAGGCAAAGGAGAAAGAATGGTTATTTCCCATGTGGAATGATTTCACGAGTTTGCCAAGGGACATAGAGGAATCATATGTTAGAAGGAAGAAATGTCTTTGGATTTCCCAACCCCCATTTTAGCAGCTGTAAGATACACTTCCTTTGTGCTTCCATCCAGTTGTAGCAGGGTTGCCATTCCATGGTTTATTCTTCGATAGATGGTTTGGGAGATCCCCTGGGAGATGGAGGGAAGAGAAGGCTACAAGTTCAGGCAGCTTAAGTAGGAGAGAAAAAGTTTCTTGGTTGACGTGTTGAGAGCTGCTGGCTTGTTTTTAAGAGTAATCATTCTGCAACTTCTGATGGGGCTTAGTTCTAGGTTTCACTCTCCACTCAGGTCCTAGCCTGTGGCACATATTACAGGTAATAACCCAGCACAGCTCAGACACAAGGGATCTCGTGTGCCAAAAAGTAGGAGCAGGGGGAGCCCAGATATTCCTGACCTTGATGCTGAGGCATTTTTCTTTTCTCAGGACCGACTTCCTTTGAAGTGACTGTAACCCTTTTGTCATCTGCACCATGTTCCCCTTTGTCATTGCACTGCTGGACTCACATCCTTGAACTTAGAGCACAAAAACCTCTCTGGTTTTTTAACTGATGGTTTGTTTGTTTTTCCTCTTTGGTCGATGCTGGGATCAGTGATGTCAACTTGTTCTATTTGCCTTGACAGGAAAATGTTTTCAGAGTTCATTAGGATGGCATCAATTCTAACATTTGGCACACAAACATTTGATGACCTTCATGTGGAGGAAGAAATATGTAGGCAAAACTTCCATTAGTTTGAAAAAACACTTCCACTTCACACCATTCCAATTCCTGAACTGCAGCTTCAACCAGAAGTTTTGTGCAGTCCCTGTTTGTGATCTGCCTGTGGGCTCCAAACATGTAGACTGGAACTGTTGGGAACCACTTCACTTTATTTATTCATAGGAAGTCTGGACTGAGGCTGCAGTTGGATACAGCTCTGCACTCACCTGTAAGGCAGGTGCTGCCAGCAGCCAGGCTCCTTGGTTTTGGCTCAGCTGGTAGGGTCAGTCCAGCGTAAAGGCAATGGCATCCCATGGCCTCCAAATGCACAACTTCCCTAATGCTTTCCTGATAGCTCCCCTCAGCGAGATGATTTCATTTGGCCACTTTGGGCTCATTTTCAGCAATTACAGGGCTCATTAAAAGAGCTGGACTGACTGGCATTACAGCAGCTGAACTCTGGGCTAATCCACAGGAAAGGAATAGCAGGTGTTGGCTCTTCCCTCCTCGGGGTCACCTGCCCTGTGCTAACAGAGCCTCTGAGTGGCAGGGAAGGAAAATGCTCCTGCCTTCCCATGGCCTCTAACAGTCAGGGGCTAAGTAACAGTGGGAACTTCTGCTGTGAAGAAGCCTCTTCAAAAGTAGCTGGCCTGAGTCCACCAAATTATTCTCACTGGCCAGCACAAAAGTTGCTGACAGCCTGTGGTTGCTGTCAGCCAATGGGTTCAGCAAGGAACAGGTAGGACGTGAGACCCCATTTTTTGGCCATCATTTGTCCTTTGAGCCTTTCCTCTGCCTTAGAGCTGTGTAAGTCCAGCCAAACAGCTCTGATTTTCCTAGTGCCTGTCTCCAGCCCTTTTCTCTGACCTATCTTAGCTCTTATTTGCTTTTTTTTAAAGGATTCACAGTGTCTTTATGTTTTTCTCTCATATCCTGTAATCAAGTGAAAGGTGTCTCTGTGGACAGAGGGGATTTGTACTCAGCCTTTGTTTGCTCTTCCTTGACAGTGCTGCCTGCTGTAAGAAAAGCCAAATGCTGCCCGTATGTTGCTGTGCTCCCCTAAATTACGGAGGGTGAACATTTATGGCTGTTCTCACTGTTGCTTTCTCCATACTTTTCTAAATGATACGTTTTCACGAGCAATTACTGAGATAGGCAGTCAGGACTGGTTTTTGAGGTGTGCCACTTAGTGGCCTGCACGTAAAAATAGGAGAGAGCAGGAGGAGGATGGCAGAGGCTTAATACCATGCCTTGCTTAAGAGAATGTCCTTCAGGTGAGCAGAACCCTGCACCTTGTAAAAGTATGACTTTAATTTTGCCTTTCAAATATGAACTAAGCAGGGCTGTCAACACATACTGTGTTCTCCCTTGTCAAGCCATTTCACTTAGTCTGTCAGCTGTAAACAGCTTAAGAGGCATGTCATTCCAGCATTATTATAGCACTTTTAGATTTGTTTTTAGATTGGCTCGGTATCTGCTCCTGCAAAAGGTGTAGATACAGAGATGACACGGGTTATTTATTGTGTTACTGCAAAATGCTGCTTGCTGTTTTGTGGTAAGCGCTGAGTAACTCCGTTTCAAATAATGGGCACTGCAGAGTAATAATCCTGTAGTGCCATGGAAATACCATTGCCATACTTTGTCACATCAGTTGTGTCAGTGGAGCAGAGTGCTTTCTTCACTGAGGGTGTCTATGCCCTTGCACTGCATTTGAAGTTTCTTTTTTTTTTTTTTTTTCCCAGGAGATCAGGGAAGTAGAATTAAGACATGTGGAGAAAGAACTCTGATCAACAGACTCTGTACTTTTGGGTTTTTTTTTCAAAAAGTTGCTTTACATATTCAAATAAACAGTGTTTAAGCTGTTGATGACAGCTTAACTACTTCATCCCAGAACGTTTTGACAAGTGATTTTCAGCGTTTTGGTTTCTCAGGATTTTGATAACCCCCAAAAAGCATGAACTGAATTTATGTGTCACATGTTTAATTTATTTGAGATGCATGTATTATGTTGCAAAAGCAATAAGGAGGGAGTTAAAGGGACAGGGCAATACACTCCATATTTATGATCATCAGCTTCTTTACCGTGTCATTACAAGAGAAAAAATGTTCAGAGATACGGACTATGAAAAGCACTCCAACTTTTTTTGCCAACCCGTCTGGATTGTGATTTATACAAATTGTTGGTGCAATTTCCCTGTGACCCTGCTGAAATCCACAGAACTGAACCTGTTCTCCCTGCAGGGAGCCCGAGCTGCTCCCCTCATACCTGGCTGCTGCCGTGTGCGTGCCGTCCCCATGCTGTTGGCTCCTTGGCACAACGGGGATTTAATGTCACCTGGGTTCTGAGCAACAGGGAAGGACAAAGGTAGATGTGTTCTCCCCAGAAATGCATGATTTTCTGGCTGCATACATCCCGAGGTGTGGTCATCAGAAATAACACACTAATGTGAAAACTGATCTTCACTCTAATATCAAACCGGAGTGCGGACAGAATGTTTGAAGCAAAGTTTGTTTCATCTCTGTTTTGGCAGTTAGGTGTTGTCCAATTTTGGGTTGCTTCTTTTTCCTCTGCCTACGTTGAAGCAGAAAAAAGATGGGATATATCCTGTACCTTCCTGGGCTCTTAGACAAGAAGTAGGGAAAAACACAGGGAGAGAATTCCTTTTGTAAAGCTCCTAGGCTGCATAATGTATTTTGCTCAAAAAAAGGTTCATATCTCAATATCATACCTCAAAACCTTTTGAATATTACCCAGTATTTGTTTATTGGTGCTTCTGTCATGAGTGCATGATAGAACTAGAACCACTGACATTTAGAATTAGAACATTAGAATTTAGCATATTAGAAGTATTGAGAAACCCTCCTTTAACTTTTTCAGCACTCAGGATATTGCTATCCTGTTTCTATATCAGAATGCCACTTATTTTATTTTGTAAGCAAGTTGTTTCCATCAGTACTAGGCAGCACATGTCCTTAATAAAATAGAAGGAGCTGTTTTATTTTACTAATTCTTATGCCAACTTAAAACATGTCAGTATAAATTCTTATTTTATAGTAATGCTGTACAGGTACTTAGGAAACCCTGTGCATTATAAATACAATTTGACACTTAGTATTTCCCACAATCAAAAGAATTGATTTTTTTCTCCTAAATAAGTGGTATTATAAATAAGAGTATTTTTCACAAAAAATGCTTCTTCCCCCCCCGCCACCCCCCCAAAAAAAAATTCAAAAATCCCAGCCCAAAAATTGTAAAGGTTTCATCTCATTGCGACTTTGTGCTTTTTGAGTATTAAAATGTCTTTCAAACTGAAAATTCTAATTTCAGTTGATCAAAGTGCTGATGAGGGGGATCATAGGTGGCTTTTTAGACATTCCAGGGTCAGAGACCCTGGCCAGATGGTCAGGTGTGATGTGCTTAATGCAGCCTTAGTTGCTGCAACTTTCTTCTGATACTGGACAAGTAGCAAGCTTTTTGATAACTGGGGAGTTTTAGCAAGTATTTAGTATCTGGCTAAATTGTCTTTAATTTGGCAGGTTACGGTGTTATCTGCATCCTGCTGCTTTGGGGAGGAGGAAGACAGGAGCAGGCATGTTGTGTTTGATTTCCCCCTAATGGAGAGGGGAAAAGGGAGGAGACCTGACAGCTCTTGACAGTGAGAGGGAGATGGAGTTGCCTGTGTAAAGAAAAAAATAGCCCCTTCTGCAAGAATGAGGGGCTAGGAAGACAAAAAATAAGCATTTTCAATATATTACAAACAGAATTATCTGCCAAAAGGGCAAGATAATTATCCTAATGTGATTTTTGACCAAGATAAATTCACATTATTTTATAAACTGGGTAACAATTTGAATCTTATGCAAAACCTAGAAATAAATCTAAGAAATATGATAATGTAATAAAATTGAAATTATTAGCAGTCCAAGTGGCATACTTGAGGCAGTAAAACCTTTTAAGTTCCAGTGGAAAATAGGCTAGTAAACCTGGAGTAAGTTACTCCACTGTAATCACTTGATAAATAGCTACAATGTTTGGAAGAATTGATAGTGTCATTACAGCAACATCCCTTTTTATAAACAGCCTGGCGCTGATTTGATTCTAATTGCTGCCAGAGGAGCAGTATCAAAGTAGTGCTGCTCCAGCAGTGTAACCTGTGGGGTGAGCAGGAGCTGAAATGAACTGCCTGAAAACGAAGGTTTTTCAAAGGCACGGATTCCAATTCTGGGATTGATGGAGGAGGGCTGAGTAAATTCGGTGCTGGGAGAAACAACAGAGGAAATGCTTAATGAAGAGAAAGCACGAAGTTGGCAAAACAGGCACAAAATAGTGGGAAAACAGTGGGAGAAGCCGAGAGGTTTGAACATGAATGTGTGTTTGATTTCTCATCACAAAGAATTCTCCTGCTACCAAACTGCAGCTCTGGTCTCCTTGGTTTCAGGCACCAAAGACCTAATTTTTAAGACATTCTTAATAATTACAGCATCTTTGCATACTTGTGGGCACTGTGTCCACCTTTCGCCCATGAACGTACCAAAAGAATTAAGATTGCTTTTGCAGAAATGCATCTTTAGCAACTCTCTGGTTTTGCACAGCAAATCCTGGATTTTACCCTTCTTGAGTATGGAGTAGATATCAGCATTGTACTGATGGCTGCTATGATGGTTGAGGGCAATAAATATACATTTGTGTGGAAAAAAAACTTGAACACATGCTTCTAGGCTGGGTCTTCTTCCAAAAACCAACAAGAAGTTGTCTTATTTTGGGAATGGTAGGAAGAAAAGCAGGGCTCCATAAGGAGGGAAGAGGAGGAACATGTTTAATAGTTCTGTCATGTTAGCAACAAACCCCAGAATAAACAGAAATGCGAAGGGGAGAGGTATTTATCTTTTTAAACAAATCATGTGATAAGCTTCTCCCATAGATTGGGGACTAAGTGAAATATGTAAAATAGCTTATTGAAGAAAAAATTGCTTCAAGTGGGACTGAATGGCTCAAGAGATTAGTGATGGGATAATAGCTTTTCTCCATTTAAGTGGCAGACCAGTTCAAATCAATTCCAGGTCTCTAGAGACTGGAAGGTGTTGCTATCCTGTGACTCCTCCGCAGTTATTTGAAATGATTTTTTTGGTCTCAATTCCACCCTTAGTTGCCAGAAAATTATCCCCAACCCAATCAGCGCTGAATTGCTTTGAGCTAACTGTTGTATCCTCCCCCTAAAGATGCACAGCCCTCAAGGCTGTTTTATTTAGCACCACGTTGCTGGTCAGAAATATTTTGTCTCCCGTGGAACGGACAGATTGCACGAAAGAACAGACAACTAGGACTTACAATGCAATGTAAAATCATCCTTTAAATAAACGCTACGGTTCTTTGGTTTAATGTGGATTTCTTGAGAGGGCAGGGCTACTTTTGGACACTTCCAGCTGCACCTCACTTGCACCCAGAGCCTGCTTGTTTGCCTGCAGGCTGTGTCACAACTTTCCCCTACATCCATGTAGATCACAGAGCAGGGCCACAGCTTGGAAAACAGCTATTGGTCATAAGGAGCAACTGGAAAATTCAAACTGTCGGCGTGCCCCCCAGGTTTTTTTTTGAAGCATCTATTTACTGTGTGAAGCTGGACCAGTGAAGTGATGTTAGAGAAATGCCAATGTATGGCAGCTCAGAGTCTTGCTTATCAGTTTCATTCTGAAATATTATAGAAACTAAAATAGCAGACGTTGATTATTCTGCCTAATACAAAGATTAAGCAAACAAGTAAGAAGCTATTCTCACCCAGATGAGGATGATTTGGATCTTTTAGTGGCTATAACAGTAGGTGTAGAGCTAGTGAACCACAGCAGAATTCTTATTATTCAGTGTACCAAGGAAAAAAGAAAACTGAGATAATTAGAGAAGACTCCCAGCAGTTTTGTGTGTATAACTGGTGGAAAAAACAAATAGGATATTATGACAACGTAAAGGAGTTGACAAATTTAAATCACATGGTTATTGGTCACATTTTCTATAAAACTGATGCAATAAAGAATCACTTACAGGAGAAATTTTATTTTTGCCTTAACCCAGACAGCTCTAGGTTTAAGAACGCTTATCAGGGTGGAAGGCTAAAGGGGTTAAGGAAATAAGGCATGACAGAGGTGACCTATGGGAACTTTCATTATTATATGGAGCCTTGATGAGTGAAATGAGAGGAATTGCTCTCCATCATGAAAGGCTGAAATGTCGAGGGAGCAATTGCAAATTAATCTATTAAGAATAAGTAGGAGGCTGAACAGTGTGACTCAAAAGGATGGAAATGTATGGAATAAACTGCAGTTTAAAATCACAATGATTTCTAGACCCAATCTTAAAGACATCCATCTCTGATTTTTACAATGAAACAGGGATTTCTATATGTGTGTATATGAGAGGCAAAGTTTAAGCAGATTAAATTGATCTCTTTCTTTTCAGGTACTCCCAATATCTGTAATGACCAGGCCTGAATGAGAAGTTGTATTCTCATCCGTGTGGCTTTAACCAGAACAATGTGTCAGGGATTTTTCTGAGTTTTTTTTTCCAAGACATACAAATAAAATGCCTCACAGGCAGTTTTCTGTGTGGTGGTTTTCCTATTTTGCTGTGACATTTTGAACCTGAATTTAATGTTTGTAAAAGGTACTGTGTGATGACATTGTGTAACTGAAAGCCTCTTTTTATTGACAGGTCATGAACACTCAAGGCTGGAGAAATTTCTCTGTGTCAGACTGCAGAGGTAGACCCCCCACAGCCTGAAGGAACAAACTTCCAGGAGGAAAAATGGTAGGTCTATGTCAGTCAGTCCAATCTTATGTTAAATGTCGCTGCATGGTTGTTTTTAAAGAGCTCATATCCCAAGGATGTGGAGAGAGGCACGAAAAGTTGCCCAACTTGCCAGGACTATGCAGGTTGTTTTCTCTGTTCCCCAGCTGTGGTTACAACTTTCTGGAGTGTTAATGCTTTGTCTTGTGGCTGGAGTGAGGCTTGGCCTCGATTGCCAAGGGTATTTTGGTGGAGCTGATCCAGCAGGGTGTCCCCAGCTCTCCCTATGGTCCTTGGGAGGTGAGGTTCTCGTCGCTCAGTGCCTGTCCCTGATGCCAATCTTTGGGCCTCAATGTTAAACCTTTCACAAAGCTCATGTAGTTTCAGATTTCTACCTTTCCCAGCTTATTATAGCCCAGGAAGATGAGATGTGACTATGCTGAGATACAACCCCCAGTGATGGCACTTTATAATACTGTATAACTGGAGGATTGCTATTGTAGGCAGAGAAAAAGGCAATAAAGCAGCATTGATATCCTGCCTGCCCTCTTACAGGAGTTATTGAATCAAACCTACCAGAACTGCCAGACAAACAATTTGCAGCTGCAGTCTGAAGCCTGACAATGACACAGAATCAAAAAGAAATAGTTGGAGTGCATGGGCTTGTGAACTCCTCTGCGACCCACCACAGCAGGCTCCCTAGGATTGTTCTCCTCTTTCTGGTCCTTTGCCTGCACAATTCCTTCTCTTTCCCTCCCTTTTCCTCTCTCCCATTTTCTCTCCTACATCTTGCCATTTTCAGCTTTTCACACCTTTTCCCCTTCCTTTTCTTTCTCTCTCTCACTGCCTCACCATTTCTTTCTGTTGTCTCTTTCTTGTTTTTACTTTGTGAGTTCAAGTACTCTCCTGTGTTTCTCAGTGTCTCCATTTCCCCAATTCTTTCTTGGTTTTGATTAATTTAGTTCCCACCTTTCCCAGTTTCCCATAGTCATTCCTAGTCTCCCTTCCTTGCTGTCTACCTTTTTTTCTGTTTCATTTCCCTCTTCATTTTATTATTCATTGTTTTTTCTTTTCCTGCCAGTTCTACTACCCTCATTTTTCTTGAGCCATATTTATCCAGTAGCTGAGCTCTATGCTGCTCTTACCCCTCAAACGTGAGGATCTGAACATTTCCTGTGCCCTAGGATTTCCAAAGTGCCAATCCAGCTCAGCTGAGGGGAACTGATGTGGTTTGGCTCTAATGTCTATGAAGAGAGATACTGCAAAATCCAGAGTAACAGTATCACTGACCAATGCTCTTGGGCTCCTGACCCTGCTCCTGTAGGTGGGTTCAAAGCTTATCAAATCAATGGGTTCTGGATCAGACCTGCAAGTAACAACACCACATCAGATTTCTGTCCTTTATTCCAATAGAAATCCCAGTGCTCTTGGTTTCTTCTAGCGCTTGCTTTGGCTCAGGCCATTATGTTTGGTTCAGTTTTTATTTCAAAATAACTATTTTAAAGTACATATAATATATGTAGGAGTCAATGAAAAGAGACCATGCTATGAAATATATTCAAACTCATATATATATATACACACACATATATATATACATACATATATATATACATACATACATATATATATAATTCCTAGGTTTTGGATGCCCATAACAGTTTTCTAGTGTTTTGGGAATTATTTTGTCATTCTCTTTCTTCTCTTCTAACCCATATCTAACCATTGGCCTTGTAAACTTTAGCTGTCCAGTCTACTAAATGGGTAGCAAGATTGTTGATAGTACACAAATACTACTCTTTTTTATTATTCTTTTTTTCATTCATCCTAAGTTACAAACTCAGCTTTTGTTTCCAGTATTTATGGGGCTATTTTCAGTTACTTTGGGTTCTTTATGTTCCTCAATTTACTTATTTTCTTTCTTCCATTTGCCCAACGACTTCAATGTAGAAACATTTTGATTTGTTGTTCTTCATGACAATATTTGGGGAGACCTTATAGCATCCTTCCAGTACTTAAATGAAGGCTTACAAGGAGGGTGAAAAGGTATTTTTCCCAGTGGCAGGGAGGAATGGCAAGGAGGAATGGCTTCAAACTAGGAGAGAGTAGGTCTGGGTTAGATATTAGGAAGAAATTCTTTACTATCAAAGAAATGAAGCACTGGAAAAATTTGCCCAGTGAAGTTGTGGATGTCTCATCCCTGGAGATGACCAAGGTTGCACGGGATTCTGAGTAACCTGGTCTAGTAATTTTTAAGGTCTCTTCCACCTCAAGTTGTGATTCACTGAGTATTACCCACTTCCTTTCAAAGGGTAGTTGATCCTGCTGGTTATTTCTATGTTCTATGCAGCCCTCACCATAAAGTGACCTCTTGAGAGGGGACTGCTGCCAAGGCCAGCTCCCACTTCCCTCCTCATCCCTGTGGAAGCTGTCTGAGAAATGAATGGGGGTACTCACCATCCCACAGGTGACTGTGAGCAGGCCCAGGAAACAAGCCCAGCCCTGATGCTGTTGACATGCCACCACCTTTCCTTCTGTAAAATTATGTCTAACAGGAGCATGAGAGAAACCCCACCTTCCTCTTCCCTTTTGTCTGTCTCCTTCTGTCTTTCCAGCTACTGTTCTTGTGAAGTTCAGTGCTGGTGACAATTGGGGAAAAACAGTTCCTGTCTAATCCAACCCTTTCTGCTCTGATTGGATTTTTCTCCTTGTGTCTGCTTCTTTATTTGATTTAAAACCTTCAACTCCTTGAAGGTTTTCCATTAAGATTTGGAGCACAGTTTGGAGTGGGGGGAGCAGTCAGAGCATTACCTAAAAAGTGCCAGTTTATTTTTAGCTAATGGAAGAGAGGGGCTGATTGGATTAGTCCAGCAATGTGAGTACCTTGTGCAGGCTATCAACACATCAACAGGGGAAGGGTTAAGTGCAGTTTCTTTCACTTTCTCTCATTCACCCCTTTTACCCTCTCCCGCTTTGCCTTTCCTCACCCAGTAAGTGACACTTGCAGCAGCAGCAGTGCAAATTCTTGGGCATGTTCTAATACTGGTCAATGCAGGAGTAAATCCCTCCTGCTGCCCTGCATTTGCCACCTGACAGCAGTGGATGCTCAGGAAGACCAAGAGGTAAACTTTTAAAGCTTCAGCCTGTGTTTTAGCCATGTGACAGCTATTAAAGCAATTGGGAGCCAGGTGGTTAAAATCCAGTGCAATTCTTTGTAATGGTACCCCTGAGAGTGCCCATCTCCTTTTAGCACTACTATTGATTAGGCAATTCTTGACTTTGAGAAACAAAATTGGTGCGTGCATCAAGGTTCTTTTCCTCAATTTGGCCTGGTTTGAAACGAATCGTTCACCCTTAGCCATTATTGTAAACAGCTTTAAGCTTTGATAAATTTCAGTGTGATTTGAGTTTTCTATCCCCCTTCCCTATGGAGGCCTGTTGTTTACTCCTCTTTGCCAGGACTTCTCCAGGGCTGTTTGGTCTTTATCCTCATCTCCCACATTGATCCTGTTATGTTGTCCAGTGTGATTGTCCAAGCTCAGTAAAACGCTGGGGGCTTTATTTAATGGCTGCACACAGTGCACAGCAGGCAGGAGTGAGGCTGAGGGGTATCTGGTTTTCAGGAGATGCAGTGCATTTTATGAGGTAGACCATGTTATGTTCTAGCCTGTGGTCCAGCCCCTGCCTCTGCCTTGACTGAACGGATGTGGAGTTCTTAGAGGGAGCACATAAACCTTGAGAAAGCTCCTCCTAACTTCAGAAACACTTAATGAGTATTTGATGATTACTAGGGGCTGAAGTGCCACACAAAGTGTATACTTATGTTCATGGGAAGGTGAAAATAATTGTGTAAAAATAAGAAGGGCAGTTCTCCAACCCTCTTAGGTTTTGTATTTCCCTTCATATATCTTTCCCATTCCTCCTTATTTTTCTAATGTGTGAGAAGATTTTTCAGCATGTTGTGTCCTTATTTGAGGAGAGAAAGGATAAGTTCTGCACGAGGGTGTGCCCTTTGCTCTGGGAGTTTAATGCATCATACTCGTTTATGTGGGTTTTCCCATCTGTTGCTTTTGGATATTCTAGATCATTCTTGTGAAGTACTGCCACAAGTGACTGACATTGGATAGCTTTTTCCTGCAATAAAACCCAAAGTGAAAGCTGGGCTGGACTTGGATGGAAAAAGCTCTCAAGCCAGTCCAGTGCTTCAGCAGCCAGGTAAATCTGTGTGAAGGCTCTAGAGTCTGCTGCTGCATTACTTTTCTCAGAGCTTCCCCTCTCCTCCCTGTAGTCCCCTCACTACTCTCAGTAACCAGAGGAGGTGGTATTTAACATTTCTGTGTTGCTAGAAGACCTTTTTTGGGATGTTTGGGTGTGGGGTGAGATGCAAAACAGAGAATTGGAGATGGAAAGGGAATTCAGAAACACTGGCTTCAGAAAACCAACTGTTCCTTGTTCATGTTTCTGTTCTAACTGGGAGAAAGCAGGTCCTCAGGTGTCCCAGTAAACCTAGGAAGTCCATCATCCCCTTGCTAAAGAGTGTTGATTTAGGAGCCCCATGAGCAGTTTTATAAGACATCCCTGTTTGTGTTGAGCTGGGAGGTTGTCAAAGCCCAAAACATTCTGTTTGAACAAGCTGTTGTATTCCAATGAGAAGTTGTTTCATCTGAAAATTCACAGTCAGTTCTACTGAAAATTCAGCTCATCATGAGCCTGGTGTGAAATGTGATGCCAAGATGACACGGACAGCATTGCTGTTGGACTGAGATGGAGCTCCAAGGAAAGGAAGGGTGTGCACCACCTCTCCTATTCCAGTCAAGTTCAATGGAGGTTTTTCTGGAAGGATAATTTTAGAAATCCTAGCAGGATGACAAATTCCAAGATATGTTAAAAGTATATCTATATACATTTATATAGAAATAATGCAGTGATACAGAGCACAAATAGTGCAGAAACATGAATATTGAAAGCTCCAAGGCAGATTGCTGAAGCCTGTGTAAAAATACGTGCACCTTTGGTATTGGAGGCCTTGCCAAACTAATTAATGAAGCATATGCAAACGTTCTACTTTGTAAACATGCTTTCTGTTTCATTAGATTCTCAGAAATCAGTATGAGGAATCTGAAGGGAATGGTCTTTGATCTTTAAATTTTTGTTTTTGCAGGAAAACACATCCCTATGTTGTTTTACATTCAAAGCTGATGTTGTGTCACAAAGTCTGATATTTGTAAAGAGCTTTATATTTAAAGGAGGTTAAAATCTCCTCTGTTCTAACTGAAGTTCCTCAGCTACACATCTGAAACTGGTGGTTTTCCATAAATTATTTGAGTCGAGGTAGCCTCTGTGCATAGAACTAAACCAGATATTCCCCATGCAGGTAGCTCTTACCACAAGGGAGGTACTGCAGACATAAAAATGCTCAAGGGCAGAAGGGGAAATCCTTCTCCCAGAGTTCACTGAGTGGGCTCATGATCTGTGATTCTCACTCTTTTCTGCCACGTTATTTCCACTTTACAGACCAAAACAGAGGGCCAAAGAGGTTGGGAGAACAGAGCCGTGCTTTGATGGGGAGAGAGGAGAATGTGTGTGTAGCTGTCTTCAAATGGCTTCTGATTCTTTTGTGTTGTGCTGTCCTTTCGAGCTAAATTGCCAGTGGGTTTTCCAGACTTGGGAAAACAGCAGGGATCAATAGTGAGAAGAGGGAATTGCTATCAAATTTGGTTCTACCTACGGTGCAATCCTGTTTATTTGCAAAGAACAAACATGGTTCCATCACCTTGCCTGAGCATAGGAAAGATCCTATGGCTAATGTATTTGCTATCAGATCTTAAGCATCCCTGAGCCAACATCCTTGTCTGCACTTGTCTGTTATTTTTGGGTTTGTTTTTTCCCTGAGTGTGTCTGAGATCCTTTGTCCCGCCTGTTTCAGCCTTGCAATGCCCATTTGGAAGGTAGCCATTTGGTTCAACTGCTGCTTAACACGTCTTGTGATCTCTTTGTTTTGGTTAATGACTCCTGTTGCTTCATTTCTTAAAGGACCTTACTTTTTCCTATATCTTAAATAACGGGCTGTAAATGTGTCCAAAGATCTAAGCATTGCTTCATTAACTGCTTCACAGGAAAATGTTTAAGTATGCTAAAGTATTAATTACAATATAAAAATGAGAAACAGTTATGTCCAGATATTCTTTAGCTAAGATAAAACATTACTTCTTCCCCTGACCTCTGTGGAGCAGCACCATTTTATGTCAGGAGGAGCTGCTGTCTATTAGCAGTCAGCAGTGTTGGCTCTTCACCATTGTTTTTCTTTCCCTTGCTCCCTATTGAAACAGTTTTGGTCCACACATTCAAACACAGGCTGAGGAGAATTCTTTTCTTTTAGTTCTCCGTATGGAAAATTTTACAAGTAGGCATCACCTGCCCAAAGAACTGAAGTAATTTTATGTGACCAAAGGCTCTTCTCCTCTCTGCCAGTTTTTTCTCCATAGGCACCAAAGTTCCTCAGTGACCTCTTTGGCATCGTTTTATGGCATCAAAGAAATGAGTGAGTCACAACCACTCTGCTCAACCTGGTTTCCTATCCTCTAATCTCAATGCATCTCCCAGTAATGCAGGCTGGGGATGTTTCTTGATAGTTATGTCAGCAGTTCTCCCCAGGAACCACAAACTATAGGTCCCAGATCAATCCATAAAACTGAAGAGTTTTTCCAGAAGTGCTGGGGAGGGAACGCCTGGGACTTCTCACCCCCTAAGATAAGGAGCAAATGTACCAAGCCGTGCTGAACACTCATGGCTTGGTTTTCCCTGGGGATAGTACAGGCGGTTTTGTGCCTTCCGGCATTCCAGGGTTCCTCAAACCCTGGGAAGAGGAATGACCAAGCCAGGTGACAAGGCTGTGATACCACACTAGTCCTGAGTCACCCAGATGAAACCATGCGGGGCAGTGCCTGTGGAAGGAGTGTGTTTAGGAGAAGTGTGGTACCTCACAGTATTTTGTGCCATTCTGCCTGTACATTTCCTTTCAGAGGGCCCAGGAGCTTCAGCTCAGTGTAGCAGGGTGCTCTGGGAGGCATCCATGAACCTGTCATCCCTGAAGCTTGAGGGATGTGTTTGAATGACACATTGCAGTTCTCAGTGGGGGAGTTTTAGTTTGTTTTTCTGTGGAATAGAATACCCAAGTACAGAATTAAATCAGCATTTGGAAAACATTCTGTCCCTCTCTACACTGATTTTCCAAAGCTGCTTTTCACTACATGCCTAGAAGGTCCCATTCAATTAGGAAATGTAGAAGTGCATGTACATGGTTTAAAGCAGTGCATTGGAGGCTGTTCGATTTTTCAAGCTCTTAAAAAATGTGACCACAGAGGATATCAACACAGATTTGTGGGATCATCTTAGAAAAGGTTGAATACAAAGCTTTGTTTGCAAATACATATGCCATCAAAACTTGATTTACCAATGCTGTTTACCATTTGATCAGATAAAAGAATATTAGCTCTTAAAAATGAGACACAAACTGAATTCCCTCTTCAGTGCAGTATATAACAATTCCATATTTCTCTGGGCTCATATAGCTCTTTTTGTCATCCAAACAGACACATGCAGAAGTAGCTTTTGAGCCTCTTCCCATGACAGTAGTTTAAAACAGTAGAGGTCCAGGTGTAAAGAAAGTTTGAAATGCCTTGTGGTGATTTCTGCTTTTGTGGTTTAAATGCCCCTGCCTGCAGCTATTCCCCTGCTCTGCTGCTGGAATTACCAACCAGCAGCCCGACAGAGACCTCTGATGCTGTGCCCTGATGTGGGGAGCCAAAGCCACAGGCTGCTCTGCAAGGGCTGCTAGTGAGTAGCTGGGACAGCAGTACCTTGATCCTCCACACCACATTCCCAGGGGACTGTCATCATCAGGACTACAGCTTTGTTTCCAAAGGGAGGCTCAGTTCAAATCAGAATAAATCTCTCATTTCTTATTGTCTAGTGTACTGCAATGGAATAACATCAAGTTTGATCCAAAGTTCACTCCACTGGTGCTTTTCTTGTGGCTGCCCTGGGCTCTGAAAGAAACCAAATAAACAGCCTGTGAGCAAAATTGTATAGAATGATCTACATGCAACAGTCCTGCTGCGTTTGCCTCAGCCGTTAGTCATTATGAAAGCCTGCATAATTCTGGAGCAGGACAGCAATTTCCACACAGCAAATTGCAGATCGTGTTTGCCAACCCACAGAAACCATCACAATATTTGCTTTGAAACTTTACAGTGCTATCAAGGGCAAATTCACTTTATCTGTACAAATGGACCCCTTGAGAAAACTTAGATTACACATGCAAGTAAGAACGGGCAGAACTTGGCTCTGGGCATGAGAGAAGTAAATCTGGATTCCTTCTGTGGTGGAAATAGGGAACAAGTAAACACAGAGCTGGGGAGATTCGTAACTGGCAAGTGTTCCAGGGAGAAAATGTCAATGCAATTGTGATGATGGATCTCTGGCTCCCCAAATTCATACCTTGTTTGCCTTCTTACCCAGGTCCTTTGGAAAATCTGCTCTTCTGCAGGCTTCATGTGAAACACAGCATTGTCCAGTGCACCTTTGTACTTCTGCAGATCAAATTTATCAGTTTATCCATGGTGTGAGAGAACTTAAGCACTGCCAGGAGCAGCCCCATTTTTTGAAGTTAGAACTATTGAAAAACTAGTTTGCGTGCTTTATTTTTTTTTACTTGGGTTATCAAAGGATTTTAAAACTTTATTTTATTATTCAGCATTGCAGATATCACTGAGTTTGGTCTCAGTTTTAGGTGGAAAGGTTTTTTTACATTCCACCACCTATCTTGACTGATTCTGTGTGTGCCAGAGGCAGTGGTCTTAACCCTGGATCAAAACCTAATCTCTCCTGCTTTTGTAAAACCTTTCCCTCTATTTCTCTCTCTAGCAAATTATATTCTGTTCTTTGCCCTTGAATTATTTTAAAATGTATAGAATGAAGTGTGAGTGTGGGGGTTCTGTTCCATTGAGTGATACCTGGTAATCAAAATACTGCATTCATATCTTGCTGCAATGATCTCATTTCTACTGGGGCAGCACTCCTGTGAGCGCAGGCCCGTGTTGTGTTCATCCTGTTACAACCAGATAAACTCATAATGCAGACAGATAAGAGCTATACTCATTAATCTATTAATTGCCTATTGTCAGTTGTCAATACGTTTCGCTTGATGGGAAGCAGGAAGATTAGCTTGTATTGTGAGGATGTCGTTTTTTGTCCTGTATTACTATTATTTTATTTTGATCGGCGGCATGCTGGCGTATTGCAGCCAAGCCTTTGGCGTCTCACCCGAACGGAGCAGGGCTTGCTGCTCTTTGGGTTCCTGGAACCAGAAAAGTGCCATGCCCCAAATAAAAAGCGTTTTTTCAACCAGAGGACCCCGAAAGAGCTGTGGCTGTGTTGAGTAGCACGTTTTTTATGATGGGCATTCAGGACACTCTTAAAATCAACACAGCCTGAGATACCCTGATTTCCCAGGGAAGCTGAAACTCTGTGGGGACTTCATTGTTCGCTGGAAATTTGAGACTGATTTTGTCTGTGACTGGAGCTGCTGGAGCAAGATTTTATTATAATTGTATGACCTTTAATACACCATGAAGAGATTTCAACTTCTCTATTTTTCTAGCCTATAACAAATCAAATGTTTTACTATAATGTACAGTCACCAAGTTTACACCTTAAGAAGGGTGATTTTCAAGGGCTTATCTCTACAAAGAACAGTGGAGCAGAGACAGTTTCAAAAAAAAAAAAAAAAAAAAAAAGAAAAAAGAAGGGAGAGGAACATCATAGAAGCACTTTATAGACCTATTTGAATCACAGCTTTAAGTCATTTATATCAGGCCAAAAAGCCCATCCATGTGTGCACTTAATAATGATGGCCAATTCCGAACGAAGACTGGAAATTTTCCTCTCCGTGGCACGAAGCAAAAAAAACCCTCACTGTTTCTGAGTTGGTAACTTGACCTGTTTGAATTATTTTATTGCTTGCTAGACTGTCAGCCAGGTGGCCAGCATTAAACTCCTAGGACAGACCTGGGAATTGGTTTCTGTGGAACTACCATAGTTAGGAGCAGCTGATTATTGGGCAGCTCGGGCATTTTCTAGGTACACTTGGGCAGCTCTGTCTGACAAATATGATCTCATCCATGGGGCAGTGAATTTTGTGCCATCCATGCACATGTTTTAAGGACACCGGCAGATTTTCCATATTATCCAGGATATCTGTTGGTGGTACACGCCTTAAGAACCCACTTTCCTTCATTTTTTACCATGACAGAGGAAAGAATTTTACTACCTCAAGGCAGCCAAGATGTGTTCCCCTCTGGCTGCAGCCACCCCAACCTGCAAATGGATATAGGAATCCATTTGCAGGATCCATAACCCTCTGTTAGGATTATCAAGGTTGGTCACATAGACCATAGTTTAAACAGATGCATTTTCTCACGACGGGTGTATGGCACCAGAGTTTTATTTCAGATTTCCAAGCGGAAAAAAGAGCATAGCTGAAATGCATGTGGGTCTTTTAATATCCAAAGAATTTCTGTTTTCTCTAGCTATTTTACTCTTCTAGGGTTCTTTCTTTCTGTGAAACATTAAAGATGAAAATATATTTAAATTAAATGAAATTACATGAAGGGAGAAAGGAAGGAAAAAAACCTGCCTTTTCACTGAAAATGTGCCAAACCCCTTTAAACTGAGGAAATTACTTTTCTCAAATATCATTAATGTTTTAACTTATTTTTTGGAAAGCCACAGGCATTACAATTTTACTCCTCCTCATCTCCTTTAACCTTCTCCAGAAGAGAAGGCATTTTGGAACCTGACACAAGAGCAGAAGGTAAAGTAGGAAAAAAAGAAAAAAGAGTGAAGAAAAAAAAAATCACTGGCTAGCATTCAGATATTTCTGTATTCACTGGACACCAGTCAGATATTTGTATTCAGAACCTCAAAGGTTGAAAATGATAGAAAGGTGTGAATGGAAGTTTAATGCTTTGAAAACTTATTTAAGAGTAAATGTGATCCATTTAAATGCCTCCAAAATAGAAAAATTCAAAATACAGAATTTTTTTTTACATCTTTCCATTTCAACAAACTATTTTGCTTTCTCATGAATGTGGCTGAACTTAGGGGATACTTCAGACTAAATACGTGTCGTATCCTTCCCCTAAGTATTTCTTCACTGATGAGGACTGAATTACAGAGATTAAATGCCCATAGGACACACATGGCAGAGTCCTGAAATGGAGCCAGCTGTCCCAAGTCTGAGATGAGCCCCAAAGCCAAAATCTCTTATAATCTTTTGTTTCTTTTTCTTTCCAGTACCTCCTCTAAACATTTATTCTGTTTTGTTCATGCAGATCAGTGGTCTCAGCTTGTTGCAAGCACCCTAGAATTTGACCCTTTATGTTGTTTTTTCTTTTGTACTTTTCCTATATATCGAGTTGCTAGCTTTGCATTTCTCCTCGCTCCCGGATCTCTCCCTACTGTGCAGAAGGTGACAGCGTCGGGACCACAGTGTTTTGTCATTTTTGACCTTCAGGATAGTGCACACCCCTTTTTCGCCCATGTCCCATTGTAAGTCATCCCCTTTTGATCCAGTCTCCATCCCCTTTTATTGACCAGCTCCCCTATTTCCACTAAATGTTTCAACCCTGCTGCCTGCTCCTTTTGTGCTTTGTTTAATTCACAATATTTCTGCAGCAGAGCTGACTCTGCCATCAGTTTGTTTAGTGGAGCAGAAGACAAAGCCAGGCTGGCGCTGGTGCTGATGAATAGGTCACTGGTGACAGCAACCTGTGCTGCAGAAGTCAGCCCCCACTGACACTGTTTTCAGTCCACTTGAATGGAAGCTCTGGGAGTCTTTCTTTAAAGAGCCCAGGGGTGAGGGAGGCTGGAAAAGGCAAAGAAAAGGAACAGAATAATTAGAGCAATAACACTCCAACTTTCTCAGTTGTGCATGGACTTGGCTAATCAAAATGAGAAGTACCTTGGGCACCTGTAGACATGGCAGCTGAAGGGATTGCTCCCTTTTCCCACTGTGGCCTCTGCAGTGGGGCACAGTGACTTGCTCTGTCTCTGGGTTTCCTCTCTGCTGTAAGGTTAGGGGCTGTCACCTCTAGAGACAAGTCCTTACCCCTACTGAGTGAGGTATAGCAGTGATAGGAAGGGAATTGATGCTGGTCTGGGCCATCCAAGGAAGATAACATCCAGTACTGCAGCTCTGGCTTCTCCCAAATGAGCTGAAACCACCTCTGTGGTGTCTCACTGCAAAGCTAGGATAAGAGAGAGAGAAGTGCTGGGAATGCATATAACAAGCCCCATCTTCCAGAGCTTCTAGAACACACATCACTCGTATTGAGATATATTCTAATCATAAAATTAGGCTTTCTTCCTGTCCAAATGAAGTGCATTTTATTTAGACACAGTTGGAAACAGCAGCTGTCTTTGTCACAGGATCCTGAGGCTCAAACTCTAGGGCAAAACCACTTGAGTTATAGGTACAGGAAAGGATGGGCATAAGTAAGGAAAGCCTTGGTTGCATGGACAAGACTGGTGAAATAGCTCTATTAATCAGAAAGCCAGTTTCTCAAAAGGTAATAGGCAAATAGTTTTAACACGCTTGCCATAGACATCCAGAAATTCCAGCAGAAATGCAAAATAAGATGTAGATACTGAAATATTTCAAATCTAACCTTTAAAAGTGAAGTAATAGATTTTCTTGAAGACCTTTAGACATTTAAATCTTTGTTCACAGATTTACATAATATAAATACTTGGAGGAGATGAACTTTTCCCATACAAATAGGAAATTAATTCTATGAAAAAGCAAAATGGATGTAATTTTGGCATAGACAAAGAGGATGAGAAACACCAATGGAAGAATTCAGTGGCCAATTTGTTTCTGTTTCTGAATTACATGTAACTAAAAGTGGTCAAACGTAGTAGAGAATACCACTGAATAATTTTGGTGATTTTTTTTTCTGACTATCTCTAATTGGTCAGAAGAAAACCTAATCACACAATATATACAAGTATATGTGCATATTTCTTTTATATACTCTACTTCAAGTTTTACATAGGCTGTATATTTTAGGGAGTTAATTTTCATATAACTTTCTTCTCATTCTGCAGAGCTTTTGAGGTCTCAAAATAAATTTCATATAGCTGACCTGTATGGCAAGAAGCTTGCTTTTTTAGTTTGTATTTATGAAGAATAGTGTCTGTTTTATTCAGTAGAAGTCTATTTCTGTTAGCAAAGCACTTAAAGAGTGTCATGATGGGGATGCCAATAATCAGAAGAGGGAAGGCACTAAATTTTGGAATATAGCATAGCTTCCAAATCATGTGTTTTTGAAAAATTGTTAAAGTTTTGGTGCTAAGCCAGCTGTAAGCAGAGTTTAAACATGATCATTGCTAGGATGGGTTTCTCTTTGAGCCTCCTTTTTTTTTTCAGGCTAAACACTCCCAGCTTCCTCAGCTGCTCCTCACAGACCCTTCCCCAGTTCCATTGCTCACTTTTGGACTCTCTCCAGCACCTCAGTGTCTGTCTTGTAGTGAGGGATCCAGACTGAACACAAGGATGTTTATCTACAAATTGCTTCAGGGGATCTAACCTGGGTCTTCATTGCTCGCTGTGATCTGTTATAGCTGACCAGGTATATACTTTCCCAACTCCTGTGGTTTGCCCAAGCCAGTGGAATTTTTGGGGAGTAGATAAATTTTTTTGCAAAATTTATTTTACTTAATAGTTTCAAGCTCTTGAAAATATCAGATGTGTGTTTGTATACTTTGGTACAAAATCTTCTGATTTTAGGTTCAAAACCAGATTAGAAAATGTGGAAATTTGTGGTCAAATGGGAGTTAAATGTTCCAAAGTTGTTGAAATATTGGTCAATATATTTGGTCAAAATTATCAAATTGAGTAGACGTCTAATTTTTAGTTATGAACACTTTTAAGATTTTGAAAGTGGTTTTTATGCAGATTTGGGGTTGAAGAATATAGAACCTCAAAAAATTTCTGAAGGAGAAAAAACTGTTTCTGTTTGATTTCTCATTATTTATACCACTATTTTTAGTATAGAATATTACCATTCTAATTTGGGGTATTTTACACTTCTTTACGTATCAGTAAGGCAAACACAACCTTATAAATAAGGATAAGAATGCAGAATGTCTTATAGAATTGGCTCCCAAATGATTTCATAGGAATAACAAAAAGGGAAACTAATGTTTTTATGTCTTTTCCAATATTTGATAGTCTTCTGGTTTTATGGGAATGAGTGGGAGTTGTATCACCATTTAGTTTCACATAAGAGATGTTTTTCCTTGTGTCAAAATCCTTAAAATTCTTGTTTAAAAGGAGGAATTCTGGACTGCTCTCATGAACTGGCAAATAACCCAGAATTTTCACAAAATTATCACTATTGAACATTTGAAGAAAAAGTTTATTTACATGTGAAATATGGAGGCAACTTGAAAGTCTGTCTCTAAGAGCCCTTTTTGCCACTGGCATATCACCTACCCAGTAAAAATTACTGTTCTGCTATCGGCAGGGATTAACACTCACTCCTTCCACTTTGAAATATGCTTTTTGAAGTATCCTGCCAAATTAGGACACCTTGCAAGAAAACTTAGGAAAATATTCTATTGCAGATGATGATTTTGAATTCCAGGCACTTTATCTTAGAATCCTTGATTCTGGTTTCATAGTGTAATGATTATTATGTTTTCTAACCCTCCCCGTGGCAGCTCATTGTGCTAGTAATCACATTGCAGCAATGTGAGTTTGTAGGAGTATGCGCACAGCAAAGTCTGAAGCTCCAGACCTTGATGAGGTTCCACTCTTCACAAATATCACAAATAAATAAATTCCTAAAAATTCAGATCTTTTTAGCTGGTGCCCATTGACACATAGTGCTTTCAAATCAGATTGAGTGCCTCTCCAGAAAGGGACCCCATGGCAGTGTAGGGATGGTGGGTGCTTCATCCTTCCAAGGGCATTCCTTTCTCTTTCAGGTTCTGATTGGGGTGGTACATTACATTTTGTAGAGGCCTAAACTCAGTTGGTTTATCAGTGGGCTAAACACAGCACTGAGAGAGAACAGGCACCAGCATTGTGTGCACATTGCTGATGTCCAGAGGCAGCTTAGCAGGCAAGCTTGACTGGATCTTTTTGGAGGACAGTACCACGCCATTGTTTTCATACAACTAACACATCCTGCCCTCTTAATTTATGTTCATAGAAGCTCTTTTTTTCAGATTACAGTGGTGTAAGAACTGTAAGACAGTTACATACCCAGTAAAAGAGCTGAAGCACTGCATCTGTTTTACAAGTAACTTACCTGCCAGAAGTGAGGAGAAACCAGTACCCAATGTCCTGCACCACTAGGCACAGACCTCCCTTAAATGTTCTGTAGATCAGCAGGAGTGGCTAAAAGCAAGAAAATTCTGTAAGGAAGCTATTAACAGCATGATGGGCAAAGCAGTCTCCTCTAGAGGAACCTGCTGATCTAAAGGAGCAAAGATGAGGTTCTGCTGGAATTTAAAAACAATGATCTAAGGTGAGAATTCCTCTGGAAAACTACATCTGTGTTTCACTGAGGGTATGTGGATGCACAGCTCCACAGCCGTAAAATCACCCAGGTGCTGTGAGCATTCAGCAAACACGCTTTATTACCCCAAATCTACATTTACAGGTAAGCAGTAAAACTTGAGCATTAAACCAACACTATCAAGTTGTTTTACAGAGCTCCAGAAGTGAGATAACCTTATGAGTTCCTCCACCCATCTGCACAGCACTGAGCTTCTTCCACTGGAGCTAATTTTAGTAATGTTGGCAATCCTGGTTCTATTGAAACAGAGTTTCATGGGCTTTCAGTAGCATTCTTTGTGACTGAAAATAAAATTTAAAGAAGTTAATTTTTTAAATGCACAACCAGCGTGAGTTGGTGTCTTATAGCAGAAAGGTACAACGCAGTAAGAGAAATAATTGCTTCTGCTGCACCCTTGATTTTTCACTAAGAGAAGCACAACTGTGCTTAATCTGAGACATAGCATTGCTACCAAGAACTGGACAAGTAGGGAGCTGTCAGTTATGCAAAATTTTTGCTGAAGTATAATAAAAGTACTATGCCAGCTTATGGTATGTATCACAGGACCAGCACTATTTTGTTAAAACAGAAAGTTGTAATTTTCATTTATCACAGTAGTTCAGGTGTGTTTTGGTGTTCCTCTGTCCTTGTCATCCTCTCAATTTGCTGACTCCATTTAGTTTCATCATAAAATTTGTAGAGGTTAGTACTTTTATGTCACTCTTCAGTACTTCTGAAGGCTGCAGGAGTTTACTTTCTGCATTTTCAGTTCATTGAGCTGCAGATAGATTTTTTTCTCATCTAAAGCTCATCACTTCCTTACCATTGGAGAAAAATATAGTACATTTAGGAAATTAGTGTGCGGCTTTCTTCAATTTGTTCCACATACAACTGCTCATCAACAGTACAGCAGCAAGGAATTGGCACACAGCTATGAGTGTGTGTTCAAATTAAAAGTGTACTCTGCGCTTTTAGTCTGGTGCTGTGCAGAGATTATGGGAGGAAAATACTTTTATCAGGCAACTAAAAGCACATTAATGCCAGGGAAAGCTGTTGCTACCTCCTAATTTCTGTATAAGGCAGTAAATGAGGAGAGAAGCCATGGCAGAACCTCTGTGTGCAAGTTGAGTTTCAAGTGACTCCCCTCAGTCCTGAACACTGTGTTGGCATTAATGACCACAAATCTGGTGTCTCCACTCACCTCCTCTTCTGTTTTAAGGGCAGTGAAGTGTAAGCAGTAGCCTCACAAAACATGTACTGGATAGTGTTTGAAGAAAAACTCCTTATTTGTTAATTACAATAATACTGAGAATCGTAGAAACATTAAAATTGGAAGAGACCTTTAAGGTCATCAAGTCCAACTGTTGAAGCACAGGAAGCTGAAGAATGGAGATGCGAAGTTAAAACCTGACATTTCCCACCCAGACTCTGCAGTGATGATGGTTGGCTGTGGAGCACCTTGGTTCTGAGGCAGGGAGGATTGATTTGTAATTACCATAGAAATTCAAGGTGATTTCTGTGCTTTTCTAACAGGTGGCAAATAAAATGCTTTAACTTCTTTCAAAATTTTTAGGAGGGTGAAGAGATTACTTTCTCATTAAATTTTTAGCCTGGGAAAGAGAGAAAAAAATTGAGCCTAAGGTAATTATTTAACTTCATGTATTTTGAGGATAAGTTTTTCATTCTGACTCTGTGTTTCACCTCATTCTCTGAAATTCAAAAGGCAATTTTCACTATTTTCTGTTTTAAAAATGCTATATGCTCTTCTATCAAATGTGGCCGTGGTTAGCTTTTGTGCCACACAGTGCCAGAATCTCTCAGAGAAATGTGCTCTTTATAGAATGAGATGTGATTTTTTTTTTTTTTTTTAGGCTACCATATAAACCATGAACTAAATTTGTTCCTGCCTTTCTTGCACCTCCAAAAGTGGGGATCAGAGAGTTACAGTACGGAGCAGCTTATTGTGGCTCCTTCACTTATGCAAAGAGGTCATGGATGATGGAGTCTGGAGTACAAAAGGTGTAGGGCACTCTGCATCTGCAAGGAGAGGATCAAAACAAATCTCCTTTATCTAATGCAGAACCTATTACTGAATCAAACGTGGGGATGGGAAGGGTCCAAGTGTGTTTCAATAATCTGTGTTACAAACAGACCGTAATCTGCACAATTAAGCTCCTTGGAGCTGGCAGGATTTTGTGCAGTTGGCAGCTCTCCCCTTGAGTAAAGGTCAGAAAGAGGGGAGTGAATCAAGCGACGAGTAAGTTGTTAAATGTATTCTGTAATTCCATTGAACGTTAGAAATATTTTCTTCGTGGCGCCGGTGTGTTTGGGGAAGAGTGAGTTGTGTGTCCTAATTTAAAAGCCTGCCTATTCCAAGGGTAGGGGCAGGTTGCACAATAAAGTAGCGAGGCAAAGGGAATAGGAAACCTCCCTCTGGCTCCCTGTGGGTGGGACCTGAGCTGCCAGCGTGTGTCCGATTGTAGCACGCCCTGGGGAGCTCTGCTCGTCTGAATGTCACCTTAGAGCTGCCCTTAACAGCTACCCCTGACTGTTTTCTGGGTTCAAGTGTTTCTGGCACCCTGGGAGAAATGCCTGAGACTGTGCTTACTCCATCCTGGCTCGATGTCTTGCTACCCAGACCATGATTTCTCCTTAAAAATGCAATTCCCCTTCCAGCAGGGAGATAGAGTGTGTGCAGTTCCACCCAAATGGGTGGTGTAGGGTTTCTCTCACAGTAGAACAGTCTCTTTTCTTGATTACAATGATGAGAAAGTTTTGTCATTTAAATAGGAAAATGCTTGAATGGTTCTCTTGCCCCTTGCCCCTCCTCTTGGCAAGCAAAGGCATGGCTGGGGCACTGAGTTTATCACAGGCCAAGGGGGAATTCTCTTAGGAGCCTCTTGTTGAAATGTTGGCAAGACATCACTGAGCAGTTCTAAAGACCTCGGGAAGCCCCAAATGGCTCCAAATTTTCCCACCACCAGTCTTGAATGCGGTTGCCTCTTTGGCTCTGCAGACTTTGGGAGAACATCAAGGTATGTCCTTGCAGCCTCCACAGTGTGCTCATCAGCACAGGGGCAGCCCCACAGGACGGGAAGGAAAGTTGATTGGAAAGGGAAAACCACCCACGTACTAATCTTTTTGTTTCCCATGGTTGGTTTTTTTTTTTTTTTTTCCCTTCACCTATTCTCCTCCACAAAATACACTCAAGGGAAAGGCATTATTTGCCAGAATCTTTTCTGGGAGAGTGAGCTGGAGAAGCTGTGCTGCCTTTGCTGCACACAGATTCTCAGATCCTTCAAAAGCCTCTGTCCAGCTGCCTCGCTCTCGCTGCCGCTGTGTGGTGCGGTCTGACTTCCTTCATCTTTTGTGTGTTGCCACTACAGTGTAAAATCGGGGGAAACAATTTTCCTCCTATTACACTTCACCATTTTGGGGCAAATTAATTCTGCTGCCACTTAACTCGAAGAGATGCTTGCAGAACCATGGAGGGAGGCGGCAGAGGAGATGTAGAATTTTTCTTCTCTGTGTATGGAAATCAAATATGGCCTGACCAAAGCCTCCTTTGCTTTCTGTCCTCCTCACCTCCTGCCTTTTTTATCTATTCTATTTTTACTATAGCTGTTAAATGTTTACTAAATGTCATTTCAGACAGCTTGACTTATTATTTTAACCAAAACTGTAATAGAAAAATAATTTCCCTGCATTGTTAAAATGCAACTCTATACCTGCTCAGTTACCCACACTGTAAACAAGAATGCGTATTTGCCGTTGATATATGGAATACATTTTTTGTTAAATCAGAGAATGGTTTAAGAATTAAACTAGCAACAAGATGAGGAAAAAACCCTCAGAGCTGTAATCAAACATCCATTCCAACAGCTGAAACATGTTATTACATCTTTCAGCTGATTTATCGTACCCAAAGAGATTTCATAATCATTCTCAGTATTAAAACAAGGGGAATAGAGGCACATTTCAATAACAATGATTGTTGTTTGGAGAATGCCAATCATGTCTAGGAGTGTTATTTACATCAGACAATATGTAGATATTGTGCCTCCAAGCCTGTTCCTGCTACAAGCCTGTTCGGTTTTGTTCTTTGACTTACACAAATGAATGCTAAGAAATGTTGACAAGGAGGTTCAATAGCTAAATACAATAACCGGGGTCCTGCTGACTTCCTTTGGGGAGGAGAGGAATCTTTACCACTCATGTAATGCAAGCTGATGTAGAGATAAATGTGGCTATAAATGTCTGAGCTGTCTTTGGTGTGAAAGGTGGGGAGAAATTCAATCCGTGCACCAGTTTTAATTTGTACTCACACATTAGCTATGGCTAATTCGAGAACAATTAAAAGGCAGGAAGGAAAGAGAAAAGCAGATGTGGAGCAGCGGAATGTATTGCAGAGAAGCAGGCTTCACTGTGTGTTATTTTGTAACACGCAGTTTTATTTTTGCTGGAGTCTGTCACAAATCCTAAAATACCATTACAGAGTTAGCAGATGGTTCCCAAGTATTCATACCTGATAAAGCCTCCTGGGTGATCAAGCACTGAAAAATCAATATATTTTTCAACTTTCAATGGCTGGCTATTCAGTTTCATTACATCTCGCTATTCCTCCATGGCTACTGTGATATGGACACTTCACCATTGCATTAAGCTCTAATCTCCAGGCCAGCTGATAGAGGCAGTTAATGAATAGCTGGAGTACCACCTCGGCATGCTTCACAATTCTTCTGATCTCAGTAGGATGTTTCGAGTACTGTGATCTCGTGTTTAGTAACACCCCAGCTCTTCCCCCTCTTTTTTTTTTCCACACATACACAGACACCCCTCTCCAGCTGTCACCTTGCTGAGCTTTGATAGGGAAATGCAGAAAATATGCTTTTTAGCAGAAATATTTTGCTGTGGCCTTTGACTCTTCTAAATAAAGAATATCAGCAAGTCACAGTAAGTCGGATCCATGCCCTCTGGGTGACCACAGGAGCCATATTCTTAAATCTATAATTTTCAATAAAGCAACAACTACAGATAGATCTTTTAAAAAGTCCTCCTTTGGTCCCCAGATTATCTACATCCCCCACAAAATTGCTTTGCTCTCTGACTGACTGGTATTGCTTTCTTTAAATCTTTCTTTTCACTTCTTAACTTAAACTTGTAGCATGGGAAAATTAACTGGCAGTAAACAACAAAGTGTGAATCAGCTTTGTAATTTTTACAGATACCGGACTATTGGTCTTTGTCATTTATTTTGGACTTCCCTTAGGGTAGATTTCTAACGTGGGGCATCTCTTTAGGCTTCAATTTGCATGGAAAAGTAAGTGCAAGTTAAATGCTAGTGAATGCAGAAAGTAAGTGCCTGCACATGGCCTCCCTCATAAACTGGTATCCTATATTTTTTTTAATTCTCCATTAGCAGTAAATATTTCACAGAATTTTACTATTGCAGTTTAAATGAGGTTGTTGTGAGCGTTTACTGTCATTGTTTTTGCACATCAGCCCAAGTCCAGTGACACAGACCAGGCTTACTTTACATGCGCCCAGGCACCATGACATCGGTAAGCCTGGGGCATGCAGGAAGCCTATTGAGCCTGATTAAGGCATGTCTTAAATTTCAGACATAGGTCTTAATTCAGTCAAAAGTGCAGGAGATGAGAACCTCTTTGTTGCAAATGGAAACATAAATACAAACCACGTGAATATTTCCTCTTAACTGCATGAAGGGCAAGACTGGTCCTGCGTGTGCCATGGCTGCGTGGAGAAGGCTGCTGTTAATTAGGAAGAGCCCTTTCCATGTCCTCAGTGTCTGTGCCAGGCAGCTCTCAGGCACGGGTGCTGTGACTGCTGTCCCCCAGGGAGCCTTCCTCTCAGAGCAGTGAGCACAGCAGCAGGAGAGGCCAGGGCTCCATGCTGGCACACCGTCCACGTGCCTGAGCAGCCGGGGCTGGGCGCTGCTGACAGCCGCTGCTCTCCTTTGATGGTGTCCTCTGTGATGTCTGGAAATAGGAGCTTGTTGCGGTGTGTTTCATGTGTCCAATCCTGTCCAGTGAAATGCCGTGGGGCCAAACTCAGCAGGATGTCCTACAGCTCGATCCCTTGCTTTTGCTGTGGAAAATGTGGCTTTAGAATCCTTTTTTTGGGGGGTTGGTGGGAATTGGTGTCGTTGAAGTCATTATAAATTTTTGTCTGTTCTTGATTTGGGCTGCAGGCATTCAACCTGTGCTGCCTGACTGCAGGAGCCAAATAACTTTGGAGAAAAAGACCTGTGTCGTCTGCAGGCAGTTTTATTAACATCTGAAGCACACAATTGTGCCATGTAGGACCCGAGTCCACGCCAGAGCCCTTTCATTACCCTGCTACACGGCTGGATTTATGCTGGTGGAAGTCCTGGCTAAAAAAGCTTTTGTACAATGATTAATTGACCTTAACAAGTTTAAGGATGCTTATTTGCACACAGTTACGAAGTGTTGCAATATGTCACAAATGAGAGTGGCTTCTATTATAAACATAATGGCATAAACAGTGAAAGCTGGTTATATTTCCTTAAAAGTTCATTGCAGGGAAATGGGGAAGCTTGAGAAGCTAAACAAATCCAGGCAATAATGGAAATGTAGCATGAAATTACTTCTGTAAACAACAGCCATTCATTATTTGAACATTTTTCATAAGAGAGTCAGCAGACGAGCGTTGATGTTAAAGGGTGTGTATGGAGGGGGAGGAGGTAGCAGGGAGATTATGAATTTCGAAAGAAATCTTTCAGGGTTATATAGACAGACATACATCTGTTAAAAAAAAAAAAAAAAGAGAGGTATGTAAAGCACTGATTGATCCCTGAATATTAACAATCGATGCCATTTTCTTCATTAACTTCTGAGTGGAGCACAAAGAAAGGTATATTTGATTTAAGGCAAAGAGAAGGGAGCACTATTTAATGTTGATTTGGTGTAGTGAATAACCCCAGAGAGAAATGTAAATACCAGGCTGCAATAACATGACAGCACACTAATCATATTTACAAACGATATTAAATCTGTCCATTGTGCTTGCCTGGCTGCGGATTGGCCCGACTGTAATTGTCACTGTAACCAGCGCTGGCTTGTGGGAGAATTTAACTGCAGTGATATAAGGTGAGTGCTAGGCTTATTATTACTTTATTATTACCCGGTTTATGTTTATTAAAACAATTTGTCATGCAGAACAGGAATGGGAGAATGGGAACATTAAATCGTGCTGTACTCAACCTGAAGAAATGAGTTACAATAAAATTAATGGCAGGCAGGCCACAGCTGACACTTGTAGCCGTGTGGAGCAGCTACACACTGGTTCGTTTCATTTGCTGATCGTTTCTTGTTAGGGTCACGCCATTAAACTTACATATTGAGAACTACTGAAAATCTGAGGCAATGAAGGTAAAGTTTATGAAGCAAAAGTGGGGTTTTTTTTCTGCTGCTAATGCATTCCTTTCAATTATTACAGAAATCAGGAATGCAGATTGAAAGTTTAAATCATACTGAGTTATTAAAGGCGTGTGTTGGAGTGAATGTCCTTCAATTTTACAGAGGCTTAGAGAGCTGAGAAAGAGCTGAGTTTAGGCTAAAGTGAGACCATTCTCTAAAGGCTTTGAGCAAAGAGAACAGCGAGAATAGTGGTCATGAAAGGTCTCATAACAAGTTTAATAAAAGCTGCTTTATTTTCTTTCCCTGGAACTCAAGGGGTCCTTATTTGATATCTTCAAATTTATTTCAGCCCAAATCTTCATTATTTTAAAGTAGAGGCAGGAGGCAATGACCATGGGAATAGCATTGAGCCTCTTGGAATTCAGCAAAGAGGCACAGTGACATAAACCCCTCTTGTGACACAATTACGGAAGAAATTAAAAGTGTCAGGCTCTATGTACTTTAGCTGCATAGAAGAAATCTGGCCTCCTGATGAAACATCTTTGTACATGAAAAAGTAATACCCTGCCCTTGTTTCCCATTATACAACAATGTTAAGGAGTCTTCTGGGGTGATTATTAGGGATTTGGTGAAGCACAATAAATGCTGAAGATTAAATCTGAGCACTAGCAATTAGTATTGGGGGAGGAAGAGCACTTCTTTTTTTTTTTCCTTTTTCAAAGTATTTATTAATGAAGCTATTTAAAGAAAACCTAGCCAACTGCTGCAGTTAGGAAATGTGAACCTTTCATTTCTAGCAGTTTTATACTTGTGCAAGTCCTACAAAGTCCATGGGGTTATTCTTGATTTATACCAGTGTGAGAAAGTAGAAGATCAGGCTGTCTCTGTGGGATTTTTTTCCCTCATTTTCCTTTTTTTAAAACTAAGATGGTTTTTTTAAGTCTTGGAGAAAGCCTTCAAAGGGTGTATTGAGCCACATGTTCTCTGCCTGTGTCCCCAGTCACAAAGTCTGGACGGAGCATCCAAGAGTTCAGCATCCAACCAGTGTAACAGAACACTGGAATGGGAGCTGAACTCATGAAAATACAGTTTGTTAAAGTGAATGAAGATATTTAAAAGACTTTCTTTTAGAAATCTGCCTTGTCCTTTTGACTTTTCAATAAGGGGAATGGTAGATGATTCACTCGGAGAAGTAACTTCATGTTTAGCCTCAGTGGTGAAGCTGTTGCAATCACAAAGGCCATTCCAAACCTGAAAAAAACATATGGAACAAAAATTCCCTTATCACTTCCTCACAAACAGATCACCTCCTTGAAATAACAGCCACTTCTCTGAGAGCACCAGTAGGTTCTTTTCTGAGGATAAAAGGAGAGACCAAAGGCCCTGGCACAGGGATTATTTCCCCTGCTGAGGTCTAGTGCAATAAGAGCAATCCACTGTGGTGGCAAGCACTCATGGTGGCCCCGTGTCTTGGAAACTCCCTGGCTTTTGGAGTGGCTCCTGGCTGACATTTTGTCATGGTGCTGCAGGTGCAAATAAAAGAGAAGTGGTTTAGGGTAATGGAAAAATCACTGAGGGGATAATTGTTTCTATGACATTGGGCTCTTTGGCTGGTGGCCTCTTCTGAGGGCCAACGTGAAGAAGTGAGGAGACACAGATCAGGGGGATTGGATGCTTTAAATCTGGATAACCAGCAGTGGTCCATACTGCTGTGGTGGGAAGTGCAGTGGGACCATGGCAGACAGCAGATACCCACATACAGCTGGCTTTAAGTCCTTTCCTGTGCCCTCTTTTACATTCATTGAAAGGAAAACAGATTTTATTAAAACATTTTGACCTCTTTCCCTTTCCAAACAGGCTTTAAAATGTTACAGCAAAGCTCTGACCCAGTATTTTTAAAAGCAGGATTTTAACATAATCTTCCATCTTAATTTTGGGGGGGACGGGTGTGTAACACTCAGCAAACTTGGGGAGAAGCCAGTTGGTCCTTTATTCTCTCATTTGTAAAACTCATGAACTCTGAGTAACACAAACACTGTGAGTGTCTTGCTGAATTGCTGTGCTTATTATATGTGCAAACACCCCTTTGACATGAAGGACAAGGATAAAGTAGAGAATTTGGAGTCATATTTATCACTTGGATTATTAATAATAATAACATTTGGCATCTTTACAGCACTTTACATTTTCAAAATGCTGCATAAACATTAACTAAATGGTAGTTAAGTGTGCATAAATGATATTCACAGCAATTACCCTTTACTCACTGTGGGTCTGCACTGAAACGTGTGTGCTGCTGGTTGTTGGAAAATCTTTACTGCTCATGTGAAGTATCAGTTTTTCCTGGAAGAACCAGACTGACCATTTTTCATTTTGTTTCACATGCACCCGAAGCCTTTTGTCCATATTATGGATTAATGGTCTGCAAAATTTCAGTTTATTGGGGAAAAAGAAGTTGTTGATTTTAGTTACAGGAGCGTAAAAACAAATAAAAATAACGCAGAGAGCTCAGAAAGCAAAACACTTCTCCAATTTTCTTTTCTTTTTAAATCACATCTTAGTTTGATTCTGACCATGGCCATGCATTTTATGCTCTGTTTCCTGACTGTGGAGTCTGCTTCTGCTCCACCACATACATTTGAATGTTGGATCCTCCTAGGGCTGCATGCCATGGACCAATCTAGCCATTCAGAGCTACCTGATGTACTTGTACCTGTATCAGCATTGCCAGAAAAGGTTCTGCTTGTGGTCCATTGCATAGGGGTTGTTCAGGATCCTTCTGTGCTCCTTCTGTGACCCATTGTTTTCAAAGAAAATATCTGTACTTTATCCCTCTCCCCAGTTTGCAACTTTCTTTTCTGTAACCATATTAGTTTGTATTGCAGTAAAGCTTTCTTTTTTTATAGCTTTGCTGCCGTTGTGCCATTTCAGTAAAAAAGAAAGTGGAGAAGGTTTTAGGAGCATCATGCCTCTCAGTAGCTATGGCAAGTCTGTACCTGAAAACAATTTACTGTGTAACCCCATCAAAGAGGAGCAGAAATCAAGGGAAATGTCAAACAGCAGCTTTCAGGCTGTATTGCATCTACGTAATCCAGGAGCAAGCAAATAATTCCACTGTCACTTAATTAAAAGTTTTAATACCTTATGTCTTTGACCTTGTTCTTTAGCTGAACACATAAAAGCAAAATGGGTTTCTGCCTTAATCTCACTTCGTGCCGTTGCCCTCTGATGAGAGAATCCTCCTGGCACCTCTGAAGTGTCATTGAAGCAAAGGGAAGGGCTGTGCACAGTGCTTGCTCCTATCTTCTGCACGGAGCATACCTTGACAAAGTTCCTCTTGCTATCTTTAGTCTTCTCCCTGGAGCACCTGGCACATCAGGACATGAGGGATCTCAGCCCCACAGCTTCATTTGGGCCTGTTAACTGTAACTACTGATGTCGTTTACAAGGATAAACCCTTAAAGCCAGGCCAAGGTAGACAAAGAAAGAACTCTGGAGTAATTCCCTTTGGACAGCAGAGATTGGTGTTCAAGTTATTGAAAATCTGTGTAACTCATTTTCTCTTTTGTCATACTTAAAAAATCCATGAAGTTTGGCTGAGTGCAAACAATAAGCTTTTATAGTTGCTGCCCTTGTTCATAAATGTGTAATCTTCTGGGACCATCAGAAAAGCTTTGGTACAGCAAATTAAAAGTCTCTAAACTTTCCTTTGTCTCCTTGGACGTTTTGTAGACCTGCAAATACCAAGCAGTAATCAATATAATGCCTCTCTAATACCTCAAGGCAAGCTGGCAGCTTCCGAGTCAGAGAGCACAGTGCAGCTGTCTCACAGCTAGCCATGGGTCCTGCCAGGGTCACAGAGGAACAGTGTCCCTTGGCTGGCACAGGGAGGTCAGGAGGGGCCGGCTGGTTACAGCTATGTGCTCCCATTTCCAAGGTTCTCAGTACTTTCTGTCCCATCATCAATCCCCTCATTTCAGCAGCGCTGCCAGTGAGCTGTGCCCAGAGTCCGTGCTGGTCTGTAGGTCACAGTGTTTTGTGATCTCCTGTTCCCTTCATGTGTCCATGTGTGCACTTTTCCCTAACGAGCCAATTATAATGCAGCCAGCAGGGTGAGTTACATATTCCCTCTCTCCTCATTGTTTTAGCACAGTTTAACACTACTCTCTTACTACAGCCTTTATTTTATCTCTGAGAGAACTGTGTTATTTTTATTTGTGGCGAGGCATATGGTATTCAATTACAGAGCATTTGCTCTTTCATATCTTGTCAGTGAATAACCTTATCAGTTTAACAGCTTCGGCGAGGAATATTCAGCACGGGCCAGAGAGGGTGAGAATTACGGGTGTATTTTTTGCCTATTGCCAAACATTTGCATTCTCTCTCCACTTACTGAGGACTAAACCTTAGTCAAAATGACTTTGTAACCACTGGCAAGCAGCAGCTGTGGGGTGGGGTGGCTGAAAGTTTAGTGTTTTCTACCACTGCCTAGCTCCTCTCTCGTTATTTGAGCCATCACTGCTCCCCCTGAGTGGGGAATGGATTCCTGCAGTCGCTCGTGCAAATTCAGTGTATGCAGCAATTCAGGCGGGCAGTGCTGCTGACTGGGTGCCCAGCTGTGCTGGAGAAGCACCCGAAGATGCAGAAAGCACAGCTATACCAGTGACCAACCATGTTCTAGCTACAGAAAAAGCTTGGGCAAACAGTACCCATGCTTCTGACCCCTGGGTGCTCTCTGGGATAAGGTGGCAACCTGTGCCCGCTCATTTATGGAGCCAACTGGCCCAATGCTTTGCTGAGAGGATGAGAAAAATGGAGGGAAGTTTTGTCTGCATGGAATTTCCTGTAACTTCAGTCCATATCTAATGGCTGCTTATTTTTGTAATAAGGAGTGCTCTTTTCTCAAGCGTGGCCTGTTCCAAAGCCCATTTTCATCAACATTAAAGCTTGCCACTGACCTAGTGGCCTTTGGATCAGGCCCATAGCCTCCTTATCTTCTTCCATATTACTGGCACACCTTTACCTTAGGTCTTGATTTCTGTGGAGCTCTTTAGGTCAAGCTCTATCTCATTGATGTGCCCGGGCTTAAATTGATTCAGAGAGAAACTGACTGTTCTTCTAAAGAGGTGGTCATTTTTCTTAAGCAGCTTCTATTTTTAGATAAAACTCCTTGAGGCAGCAGCCAGCCTTGGTGCCTGGCTGGCAGGAGTTGCAGTGTGCTTTGTGACAAGCCTCTTTGGGGCACAGCACGTGGCAGCTGGAATTGCACCCAAGGATACCCCACCACTTCCATCACCAGGCTGGTATCTGGAAAAACATCAGATTATTTTCACTCTAGAATTGAAGAAAGAAATAACAGAGTTCAAACTTGATTTGAGTTTTCAGTTGGTTGGGTCCTAAAAATGTTGCCTGTCTTCTTGAAAAATCTTGGAAGTGTATCTCTTTTTTTTCCAATGGAGACCTTGCTTGAATGAAAAATTTTGGCTGGTTGTCTTAAATACTCTGTGTGTAATTACGAGATTTGTAGTTAACAAATTTGTAGTTAACAACTGTTTGTAGTTAAACTGATGCAGACTCCTTTAGCATCTTTTGGGGAGCTTGTGTGCCCAGCTGCTGGAATCCCAAGAAGGCCCTCTGCCAAGGGTGGCTCTCTAGTTAAAGCATTACAATTAATTTCTTCCCTTCTTCTCTCTTCTGGCTTCTCTCTCTCTTTTTTTTTTTTTTCTGTAGCACTGTTGGTTATGGAAGCACTCAATTGAATGTAATACAGGTACAGGTGATGAGAAAGGGAGTCTTCCCAGTCACAAAAAATATTTTACAGTGCAAAACTGAGACCTAATTCTCCTTGCACAACCCCAGTGCTGTGAGGCTGTTGTAGGGGCAGGGAGAGGTGTGGGGCCTTGATATAGTCCCATGGTAGGAAATGCTTGGTTCTCAAAGGCCAGTTAATCTAAAATTGAGAAACTCTTGAACTCGTTGCTTATGGCAGAGTTATAATTTGCTTTGCTCTTTCTGAAAGCAAATAATTTCTCTGATGTCAGGGAGGATTAAACACCTGTATTCACAATTATGTTTAAGAAATGCAATCATTTGTCCTTTGGCCAAAACCCATAGGACTCTAATGGGGGCTAAGGAGTAACTTCTGCTCAAGGCCAGCTCTTCAGTAGATGTCCACAGCAACATTTCATGTCCAAAACATTTGCTACTGGCCATTGGCAGAGAAAAGACACCTGTACTCCTTTTTTTAAATTGCTTATTAAATTAGTCTAAGTAAAGAAGGATCAAAGAAAAACTAGTAGAGTGAAGACTAATGCTGGTGACAGATTTCTGTCAGCAGGTGACTTTGTGAGGTGGAGTCATACCTTAAAGTGCCTGTACGATACCAGTGAGTTGGGGCTGTTTAGCTGGGCAATGCCATCACTTGATTATTCTGTGAGAAATTCCAGAAATACAGTTGCTTTATGAGCCCGGCTTCTATGATGATAAATTTCCAAAAGCAAAAATGTGAATTTAAATTATTCGTATTCATGTGAGCGTGGTAGAGATTTTTGGAATTGCTGCGGCAAGTTATGGATGATGCATGAAATGAAAAAATCCCTGCCCAGTGCACAAGGAATACAAAAAGGGTTCTGCAGCCAGCACTGTGCTGCACTGTGCCACGGGTTTTGTGCTCTCTGGGGAGAGGGGTTTGTACCTTTTGAAAAGCACCCAGCCTTCAGGACATGCACAAAAGTAAACAAAAGACAGAATGAAAGAAGGAAAAAAGAGAAATACCCCCCCCCCGACACCCAGGAGCACCTACAGTGTAAGACTGGTGCTTCATTTACTACATCTGTCTTGACAGCCCCCCTGAGCTGCAAAGTTCTGCATGTGGGGCAGGTTCTCCTCACCTCAGGTCAGCTGTTGATAAATAAGTAACTTTGGATTGCAGAAAGAATGGGGCAAAACCTCTCCCAAGTCTGAATTGCATATCTCTCCCTGGCCCAAGGATGACATGAGACAAATAGGAAAAGTATTATCTGGGGTAAAATGATCACATCCACAGTGCCTCACATGAAATAGTGTCTCTCATGCTTCTAGTCTGAAGCTGATCATGTAAAACAGTGGGTATCCAAAAAAATCCCTGAAAAATACCTGCAGATAATTTTTTCTAAATTTTATTCTAGCATTAGGATTTTCCCAGTCTTCTACTCTGCAGGAAACTAGAGTGATTGTTCTTTCTGGGATTGCACTCAGCATTATTGTCTTCCAGATCTGAATCTTCAGTCACTTATTTAAATGATTGAACTCTTAAGTTAAATAGATCATATCTGCAAACACTGAATGTGATCTGACTTTCTCCTCCAAATTTAACATCTTTTCTAATTGTCTAATGAACTCTTATATGTGTGCATGTATTCTTACCTGAATACTAGTATGTGCAACTCATTCCAATCTGTTAAAGCATCTTCTGACATTCTTTAATATCTACTGCCTTGTGCTAATTCAGTAATTTTTACACAATCTTAAAACATCTATGTTTTCTGTTTCAGATAGACCTTGTATGGGCCTTCCGATCCCACAACTTTATATCTTACTCTGCTATAAAGGTAGAATGGGAGCAGATGATCATTTTATACCCCTTCTGACTGGAACCATTCTATTCTGTCCTGTTTTAGTGTGTGGCCACCATGGCATTCAATAACATTTAGATTTTGCTTTTAGTGCTGGGAGCTTGGTACAAGTGATGTGTGTGGTGTTTGCTCTCTGTTCCTGAACGTCAATGTGTGTTTTCAGAATGTGCTAATTCTTTTCTAATCTTGCAATGCAGTTTGTTGAAAGCCTCCTGCTGTGTAAATAGATTAAGACATCTGACCAAAACCTCTGTTTTATCTTAACCTTTGCCTTCACTATACCTTTGCTTTCCAGTATCCTGTTTATTAAAATACTTTTGGTTTTTTCTCCCTCCCTCTCATATGTTGAGCCCAGGATGACTCATTTAGGAAGGGTCACTGCCTTCTCAACACTCACACCTCTTTGCTGAACACAAGTGTGTGTTTCCATGCTTAGTGCAAACAGACCTGGTCATTTCTCACCTAAGAACAAAAAGAATTTACAGAACTCATTTGTGTTTTGATGGGCATTAATGGAAGTATCATCCTAGTCTTAAAACCCTGGGTTTCTCCATAACTTGAGCTTGAGAGGTACTGTTGAGATTTTAATGAATAGAAAACACCACAGTGTTACAAGAGTGCAGTCAGGCTGAAGTCCATGAGCAGTGAGCAGTAGCAAGCAGCTACCCATGTATCACATTTAAAATTGATTGCACTTTGTTCTTGCTAATGTTTTCTTTTAGAAAAAAAACCCCAGATTTTAGTAGTTCTGCAAATGTTGAGGCCCTTTCCCACAACTTTGCTTTGACCTGTCTTTTCTATCACAATGTTCTGTCTTAGTCCATCTGCTCAAGCTTCCTATCTCTGTGGATCAAGTGCACTTCTCTGATTAATGATGCTGTCTGGCAACTGGTTTTATAGACTGCTCTGGCACAGCATGCAGTAATGTGGTTCTATTAGCCCATGTAAAAGGTTTCTGAAGCTGTTACAGCAAGGGAGCCAGACCAGTGGGTCAAAAGCAGCACCTCATCCCTATTGCACCATGATCTGCTAAGTCTGCCAGCTTTAGACAACTTCTTTCCTTTCTCTGAAAACTCATGGCTTATGCTTTTCTGTTGACATTTCAGGGTGAGGTTTCCTGTCAGTGCCTGTTGACTCGTGTCCCCTTGGGAATCAGCCTGCTGGGTATGGATGTGTCATGGGCAGAGATCTTTGGGGCTGGAAGTGCTGGAGAAGGTGCTGCCCTCACCTTGGTGGGTGGCGGCACCCAGCACCTCCCTGATGTCTTCAGGGTGGGCTGGTGCAGTGCTGAGCCTGTTGCTTGGTCTGCTCAGCCTGGCCCCTGTGCCTGGACACTGCTGTGTGCTTGGAGAGGTGGGCACCACCTCTGATGGCACCCCCCACACTTCTTTTGCTCTGGCCAGGTCCCACCAGCTGTGTCCAGATGTGAAGTGTTCAGGTGGGCTGATGTGCTTCATGCTTGCTCGTGGTTTGTCATGTTACTGCTGGTCATGTGGCACCAGGCAGGGCTCTGTGGTGTGGCACAGCCAGCCTGTGCTGGCTCTGTGGCTGCTGCCCTCCTCCACACCCCTGTAAAAGCTCTCTGTCCTCTCTTGGCACCTTCCAGAGTGTGGGCCCAGCACTGCTGCTGGCAAAGCAGCCACTCCACAGCAGCATCCATATTTATGTGGGTCTCCCCAGTAAATGTGTCCTGATATTAATTAGCCTCTGTGCTCTGTAACTGCTTCCTTAAAATGGGAAAAACATGCCCTGGAGATGCTTCGGGCCCATTTTCTGTAGCAGTAAGTTGCCTGTAGCTCTGCCCACCATATGTGTCTCAGCATGCTTTGTACTGTGTTCTCAAAGCACTCAGAACTCTTGAGGATTATTTAAGAGAGCAGTCATCCCATGACAATGCATTTTTATAGGCTGGTGAAAACCCCAGCCATGAAATAGTTAATTAAAAAGTCTCTAATTAAGAACCGAACGTATTTCGCAAAAAGTTACATTTGTTCTTCTCAGTGAGAAGAAAAAAAAATAAGCAATTCAAATCATTTTGAAGTTCCATTCCTTCATTCATTAGGAGACTTAGCTTGCAAAATCCTAATTAAAAAGAACATTTTGTGTTAATGAAAATGTTCTAATTTTTTACCTTATGAAGTTAGTTAATTTTTTTTCCATAGCATCCGGGAAAAAGAGGTCTCCTTAATGGCTTTGTTCCAGTTTATATTATTTGATTGCAAAATTTGTGAGACAAAAGAGAGCTAAACTCATTCTGTGGTGCCCTCCAGTTAACTGTTCAGTTGAAAAATGACCTTCATAACTAAGTCCCTTGCCTTTTCATCGATATCAAGGAGTTACAACTCTAACCTACAGTTGAGGAGGTGGCTTCAGTCTGGTAAACCATCAGAAATTGCATGAGCACCCCGTGGAGTGTAGATATTTATAGATACCTAAGAGGACTAGAGATAACTAAATAATTTGAATCTGAATTCTCAAACTGCCCGGGGCTTTTCTGCTGGCTTTCAAACCCAGCATCCTCTTGCATGACTTTCAGTCATTAAAAGCAGAGGTTCATTTCAGTACCTAATAATTCTGCGTCAGACACAACAATATTGCGAGTCAGAGATCACAGGAGGTGCACATAGGTTCCCACCACGGTACAACAGTGAGAAAGACAGCGCTTTTTAGATGTCTTTAAATCAGCTGCACTATATGTGAGGTGATGTTAACTGTGAAACATGCATTTATGCAGCCTCAAGATTCAATGCTGAGCTCTCTGCTGGTGTAAATCAGGGTGACCGTAAGTCAGTCGTGCTGAGCTGAGATATGCTCACTGAGAGCCCGACCATTAAGGAATTTTGCACCTTTGGTTTTGTTGCCTTCATTTTGCCACTAATCTATCTCTGTAGGGGTGGATTTTAATATTCCAAATCTCTTCATAGGCAGAAATCGCTATAAAAATCTTGACGTTCTCACAGAAATACAGATTGGGAGTGTAAAAAATATTTTGGACTTGCTCCAAGGACTGGAAAAATATTTATTGGAGTATCAGGGAATCACAGAAGCGCAGAGGTAGGAAGGGTCCTCCAGAGGTCCAACAGTCTCCCCTCCTACGTGGAGTGAGTCTGGTGAGAGCAGGTTCTTCAGAGCCGTGTCCAGTGGGGTTTTCACTGTCTCCAAGGACAGGCACTCCACAGTGCCTCTGCACCACCTGCTCCTGTGCTCTCCACCTTGACAGTGACAAAGCTTTTCCCAACATCCAATGGAGTTTTCCCAAGCTGTAGCTCATGTCCATAGCCCCTTGTGTCACGCTGTGTGGTTCCCAGGAGAGTCTGACTCCATTTTTCTGTGCCATCTCGTTAGGTTGTGTAGAGAAATAACATCTCTGTTTCACTGTCTCTTCTTTGAAGCCAGCAAACCCAATTGCTTCAGCTGCTCCTCACCTTACATTTTCCCAGCACTCCAGTCGTACTTGTGGCCTCTACTTTACTTTCTCCAGTAAGTCAGGATCTTGATTTTCAGTGCAGTGGAGCCCAGGACTGGACGCCAGACTCCAGGTACAGCCTTGTCAGTGCTGGCTGGGTGGGGAATCAGCACCTCCCTGGCCCTGCTGGCTACATACCTGAAGACACAGGCCAGTGCAGAGCTGGCTGCAAGTGCAGCCCTGTGGGCCACCAGCTGTGTTGGCTGCAAGGGCCACTCCTCACTCCTCTCTACAGGCTGTCCACCAGCCCTTCAGCTCATTTTTATGAAAAGTGTATTTTTTTCTGTCCCTTTAGCCCACAGCATGCACTGGTGCATGGGCTCCTTCCATCCCAGCTGCAGGAATACTTGGGGTTTGGTATTGATTCCAGTAAATTGTATCTTCTACTTTGAACTAAGAGCTATTGTTGGAGGTGCTTATACTAAGGAGAGGCAAAAAGCCCTCTTCAGCCCTTTCTGCCAGTGTTGAGGATCTGCTAATATTTAAAAGGTAGCACCTTTCTGCCATACTTTCTGCTTGTTATTTGCTTTTTCCTGGTACTTTAGTGGTCAGCTTTCACCCCCACCACTGCCCGTAAAAATGAAGTGCTGCACTGGCACGCTCAGATTTTCAACCAGGACACGCACATCAAACTGTGGGTCAGAGCAATACATCTGCAGATCAGGCTTCAGATGCAAAGTGTCAGGAATGCACTGGAGACTCCTCTCCATCGACCTACACAGGGAAAGAATTACACTATAAAACTGAGACTCATTTAAAGTAATGATCAAATCTGAGGAAATGGCAATCTGTATGCAGACTCTCCACAAGCTGAAAAAGAAGCTAAATTCATGTGTGAATTATTTGCTGCCAATTATTCTCCCAGCTCTAATATTGAGTTTTAAATATTTAGTTAGATCCACTTCCAACCTAGAATTTTGGTTTTCATTTAACACCATGACTGACTATATATATGTATGTGTATACGACATATGTTATTTCATTTCGCCTCCTTTGCATGCAGTTGAATAGTAATGTGAATGACCTACCTGCCTTTTGGTAGGCTTTTGGACAAGGTATAAGACTTTTCTCTGTGGATTTTGGTAGTTGTCTGAGTACCTCTTTGATCTGAAAGTGACCCTGCCGGGTTGAAATGTGGGCTTGGCTAACTTCGTGGCAGGACTCTTGGAGAATTACAAGATGGCTGTAAAGATGCACTAACCCTTTTCAGGGCCTAAATTAAGCCTTAAATCAAAGCTAACTAGAATGCCACCAAAGCTTTTCCATTAAGACTGGCTTACACACCCTTGCACTGTGATGCACAGAAAACATCATAAATTCTGAACCCAAACTGAAACCCTGAAGCTCTTGTCTTTACTTTCAAAGTTCATGAAATGCTTCTTCACTACCAGTGAGCAAGCCAGTGTTTGTGTGAATTGCTTTTTGAGTGTGAAGGCAGATGCTGACCTAGAAGGCAGTTGGCACTGGACAATTATCACCAGAAACTGAATCTCAGTTCTAATCCAGCATTTTAGTTATCAGAGTGCAGGCAGTGCCATCATTTTAAGGCAAAAAGCCCTGCATGCATTCAAGGGGTGACTTTGTGTTAGAATAAGCTCTTCTTTGTGATTGACGCACACACAGTGTGGCACCTCGAGGACAGGCCATCACAATTTATATATTGTTGTACTTAAAAGCAAGGACTTTTGTGGTTTGTAAACCAAATATGTGGAAAAAATAGATTTTCTTTTTTCTTCAGTCTGTTTTATTCTTCACTGAAGGTAGTGAGTGGTGTGGAACTTCACAAGCAATGAAGTAAAACCAATCTGTCTCCTGAACATAAAGGTTTCTCACCCAGAGGGTGGTTGGACACTGGAACACCTCCCCAGGGCAGTGGTCACAGCACCAGTCTGACAGAACTCAAAAAATGTTCGGACAATGCCCTCAGGAACATGGTGTGACCCCTGGGGGTGTCCTGTGCAGGGCCAGGAGCTGCACTCCATGATCCTGGAGGGTCTCTTCTAACTCAGTTTGTTCTGTGATAAGATCTGCCTAGTCAGAAATGAGCCCTTGAGCAGGGTGTGAGAAGAGAGGAAGGTTTACAGCTATTAGCAACCTGGGGCAGTATCTTCCTGTGAACTTGGGCACCAGATCACAGCGCTTTCTCAGAATGAAACTGGTCAAGGAGCTGAGAAAAGAGTCGGAGCTGGCATTTGCAGGGGAAAGGATGTGGGATTCAGCCAGGCCCCCAGGCAAGATGGGGGAGGATAGGGCAGCACATCTGAGTTCCCTGCTCCCAGAGGATAAGAGGGCCTGACTCACTTGTGAAAAAGCTTATCAATAACTGCTCAGGCTGAGGTTTTATGCAGAATTCCCTGGAGCTCCATGCACTCCCATTCAGAAACAGGGGTGTTGTAGCATCATTGTGAAATACCATGGTGAAACAGTCCATCGTACTGCCAATGGTTGGCTTTAAAGCTAGGGCAGGAGAGGAAAGAATTGCTAATGCTCCAAGGAACAGCTTGTCAGCTTGAGGGCCTTGTGAGTGCCAGCTGGATTAAGTTCATGTCTGGATTTGATCCACTAATGAAACATCATCCTCCAAAAACTACTGGCTGAAGGTGGCAGACCTCTGGAGACCTGCAGGGTTGATTGGAAAGTTGACTCTCTTTTAACCATATGCTCATGTGTATGTCAGTTATGAAAATGAGTCAGATTTTCAAGTTTTCAATTAAAAAAGAACATTAGGAAAAGCATTGGCAAAATAGCTGCAATTTTCCCTCCCCATTGCCATCCCCTTAGTGTAATGGAAACAGTTTTGTTGATTTGACTCTAGGCTCTGGGGCTCTAGGGCTTTAATCCCATTTTGGCTTTGCCAAAGTCAATGTATTGCCCCCTGTGGCTCCTGCATCCAGTGAAATGTTTAAGAGTGGAAGAATGTGACATTTTAAGAAAAAAGGCTGATGGAATCTATGAATTTTCTGAAAAGTCTGGGGTCAGTTCCTATGTGATGACAGTTCTGGGCTGAAGCAGACATAATACTTTTGCCTTCCAGCTGAGGGGAAAGAAGGATTTCCATTGAAGAGACATAGTTCAAAATCCATTACTCTGTCCCAAACGTAATACAGAAGTGTGTCTCAGCAGCAAGCTGGTTTCTGAGCTGGGGAATAGAGGAAGAGTTTTTCCCTGGAACTCACAGGGCAGTGAGAGTATGCATTAGATAGCCTCCAGAAGATCTCTTCTACAGCAGGCTTGCAAATGGATGTACCCTTTCCACCCCCAGCTCTTCACTCTTTGCTCATATAAATATTTAAGTAATTATTTTTTAGAGCTCTGGGAAACCTTTATCAATTGCCTCTATCAGAACCTGTTCTATTAGCTGAGAAACTTTCTGCCATTATGGCAGCTTTTCACTACTTTCTATTTCATTAGCATTCATTTTCTTTAGACATATGACAGACTACCCACTGGAAATGTAGGCATCTGGGAACATAAAGCTAAAAGCTGAGGTTTGCTTCAGTGCTTGCCAGCCCACAGAATTTTATTACCTAACCTACCTTTACCTAAATCACAGAAAAATGACAAACCATTTGATGCATGTAAAAAAAAAAGAACCCGAAACAGAGTTAAACTGCAAGCTTGACTGATGCAAACTGACATAAAGCATCACAATGGCATGCATCAGAGACAGATGTTTTCTCCAACTCCAGTTTAGTTGTATTTTCGCAGAGTGCACTACTGATTGGTTAAATGTAGCTCTTGTAAAAAGATGTGGGTCTGGAGTTCAAGCTCAAATCTCCACGAGTAATGGGCGAGCTGATGGCATTACCCTCACAGGTGGAAATGGGGAATGCAAATTTTAGGAGCAGCACATCTGTTCTCTTGGCTAATTGGGTATGAGTTCTACAGGAACGACCACATTAGCAACCTTGGTGTCATAACTGGAGGGACACAAATCAACAGGGCTGTGTGTGCTAATGTTGAGGAATTTGGAAATCTGAGCTGCGGATTTGCATAGCCCTGGCTTCTGCTCATGGAAAGTCTCTTACAAGATCCCAGAACCAAAAGGTTTCTCAGATGAAGGACTGGTGGGAGGCAGTCCTGTCAGATAATGCAAGAGCTTTGGTGTGGTTTTGGTAGAAAGTGGTCCAAGCAAATGTGAGATACATTCTTATAACTGAGAAGCTCTTGCTTCCTGTGCAAGAAATCCCTGTGAAAGGAGGTCGCTAAGTCATTAGCTGATTTTTGGAAGAGAATCACACAGATTGCTTTTGTTCATGGTGTTCATCAAACAAATATTCAATTTTGGGAATTTTCTTGTTAATGTCTTGTTACCTAAGTATGCAAGGGCTGAGAAGAAACTCAGCAGAAAGACTGGCCCCAAATCTCTGTCAGTAAGGTTGAGATTTCAAGCTTACTGGCTAGGTGGATGAAATGGCCTGTCCCCATGCTGCTCCATTAGTAGAGATATATGGACATCCCTTGTGGTCAGTTTTCTTTTGGTTTTCTTTCTCTTGCAAAAACCCGGACAGGGAAAAAAAGCAGAAGTTGCACAATCTCATATTAACCTGAAGTCTTCTGCTCTGTGACATGTTACAGGCGACAGCCTGTCATTTGTCAGCTGTGCACCCTGGACATTCCTCCTCACACGTGGGTGGAAATTGCATGGCCTGAATGCAAACACTTCAGAAACCCTTTGAGATGTCAGTCTTGGATGTGTTTTGTTTTGAGCACCTTGCCCTGAAGAAGTACAGAGTGTAGTGTCTGATATCAGCCCCTTAGGACAACAACTCAGCACCACACCCTGTATCTAAAACAAGCTTATGCAAAGTTATTAACCCAAAAGCTGGCCATTTGTCAATGGTTTAATACACCTGGAGTGATGTCCCTGACATTCTGTACCACACGCTGGTTTTGATAGTGCAAACTTCTTATAATTAACACCCAGATGTATTTACCCAATAAATGTTGTATCTATTCAACAGAACTTCATACATGACATTTTCACAAAGATATGCACACAGAAGTTGATGATACTACATTGCTAAGAGTGTTTCAATTTTCCAGTTGTTGGCATATTCTTTTGTCCATAGCTTTGTTGTTGTCCTACATGACCCATTCAGGGCCCATTCAGGTGATTTATTCCTGTTCACAAAGAGAATTGTAGCTCCTGTGAGCAACTCCTCGGCATTCCATAGGAGGACACTGCCTACCTCTTTTATCCAGCCCCATCCATGGCTATCCAGCCTCTCTGCAGAGGGCTCTAAGCTTGTTAAGACCCTGTGAATACTAATGGATGTGTTAACTGGTGCTATACTCAGCTTTCTGGTGGAAATCTAAACTCGTTTCCTGTTTAGTTTTGCATGGCATACTGAGGGAAAAAGTAACCCCAAGTTCTTTTTCTCTTAATTGTATCCCTTCAGCTGGCTAGCATTTTATTCTGCAGATGCTCAAGCTGTCATTTGTTGTATGCAGATGCATCAGTATCTTGTTTCAGGTAGCCATAGACCAAATGAATTGAACCTAATTAGCGTTATAACTTCTAATTCAGGAGACTACATCAGACACTTGAATCTGTTGCTATTCAGGAAAGTGGAGATGATTTACCAAATGATAAAAGGAAGAATGTGCTCTTACAGCATTCTTTCTTAACTGGGCCTGGTAAAGTCTCTTTTCACATGTTGTTGTACCCATGTGACAAACCCGAATTTTGTACACAGTGTAACATCATTTTCAGGATAAGAAGATATTTTTTTAATCTCTTTTTAATTCTGTATCTGAAAAATGGCTTTATTAACCTCTAGTTACTAAGGAATAATAACTCTGTGGTCTGTTGCTCTTCTGCAAAGATGTGATAACCTCTGAAGAAATGCTATGTGCTAGACATAACAATGGAAGTCTGGTTTTAGCCATTCATCTAATCATTTTTGGACACCTGTATTTAAACCACTGTTTATCCTCATTAGGCTGTTTAGACATGACATGTGATATTAAAAGGTTTTGGGCACTTTTGTCAGACTTTACATGGGCACAGAATGTCCCCCATCCAGAGAGCTTCTTTATGCCAGCTCCCAAGCAGTGCACTGACATCTGAACACCACAGCCATTAAAATCTGTGGAATGTTACTATATAATAAGAGGGTCAAATATAAAATAGCCACAAAAAACTATGGAAGAACATTGCCTTACCTAATGTCTGGGCTACACCCATTACTGGAAAACTAAAATGGCAGAGAAATTCAATGGCAGTATAGCCAAAGTAACACTCACTGGAAAGTGGGAGCAATGCTCACTGGAAATTGGGAGCCCTGGCAATATCTACACAGCAAATTGCCTTAGATTAAGCAAGGGCAAATGAGTTTTTACTACTCAGAAGAAATATTGTGGAGTCGCAGTGATTAGCTCTCTAAAAATAGCTAGTTATTGCTCAGCAGCAGCTGGGAAAGCAAGGAGAATTTTCCGAATTATTAAGCAAAGAGAGAAAACAGAGGAGAAAATATTTATTCCAGGGCGTAAATGACTGTCAGGGCCGTGTTTCGGGGCAGTTTTCCTCACCCATCCCAAAGGGAAGCGAAGCAGCCATGCATCCCGCCACTCCCTGTTCCACACGCGCCCACACGGACACGGTGATGGCAAATGGCTGCCCCACGGGGCCTGCAAACTCTGGGGAGCTCCACGGCTTGGAAATCGTGTGAGAAGCCTCCAGCCAGCAGCTCAACAGCAGCCAGCCTCAGTGTGGGGTGGGATTTGGGGCAGGAACAGCCTCCTGGCCTCCGCAGGCTGCCTCGGAGTGTCCCGTGGGGATGATGTCTGCCCCTGGGAATGGCCACAGCTCCACTGCCTGCAGGAATTCAGTGGGAAATGGAGGCACAGCCTTGTGCAGGAGTGCCAGACCTTCCATCAGTTGCTTCTGGAGACGTTGTGACTATCCCTATGGATGCTATAGAGTCAGGAGGTGACCTCCTGTAAGTGCTTCCTCCTGTGTAGGGCCAAGACTCCGTCTCACTCAGGCACCCATTCCCTCATTTCATACCCTAACCCTCCATTTTGAGCAGGAATGGAGTTGGGCCTGAACAGGCTGCAGGTTTGTTTAAAAATACTTGACCTGGATTTAAGGCCTGGCTCAGAAAAGTGTTTGATTTTTTGGTTTTAAGAAATTGAGATGGCATAACATAATTCTGGTATCATTTCCTAAGAGCTGGCCACCATGAGAGAGAGGATACTGTGTTAATTGGATTTGCTGTTTGATCTAACGTGACAGTTCTTCTGCCTTTAGCAACAAAAGAGGAATCAGCTTCTTAGATTTCCACTGCATGTTTATACAGCCTGTTGGCATTTTCTTCATCATCCGCTGTCCCATGATTTTGTTTCAAAAGGAGGGCAGGGCTGTGGTTACGGGTATGCAGGAGTCTGTACATCTGTGATCTCTCAGAAGGTTTATGATGTCATGTGTCAGTGTGCAGCTTCACTTCAGTCATCTGTGTCTTGACCCAGTCCCTGAAAAATTGATGGGAGTCTTCTCTGTGATATGAAAAAGCCCAGCTCTTTGGCCTGCTTCAAAGCAGTGGGAGTTATTCCATCCATCTCAAATGGATATGGCCTGCAACTTCAAACTGGGCAATGGTAGCTCTTAAACACTGTGCAATGATGTTGTGAGGCTTAATTAATTGAAAGGAATTAATGGAAAGGAATTTAAATGGAAGGGGAGACGTAAGTGAATAATTTGATTGTGTGGAAGTATCTTTTAGTGCAATTTTAAACTAAAAGGGTCTGAAATGTATTCCTGCTCCTGAAAAATGCTGAAGGGTTAAAATGACCTAATTCAACATCAACTAATACACTCCAATATACATTAAAGCAAGTAGATTATTTTTTAAACAGTGCTATCCTGCTAAGTGATGCACTGTGCTCAATGATAGACTGGTTGAAGCTGTAAATGTCATTGTTAAAATGAGTATCTTTAACAGCTAATATCTATTAAAATGAAGCACTTAGGCACCAGAAAAGAGAGCTTTAAACTGTTAGGTTCCCTAAATTATTTTTGTACAATCAAAATGAGACTCTTAGGGATTTGGTGGCAGATTCGTTTAACATATTACTTTTCTAGGTGAAAGATGTACCATCAAATCTTGCTTAAAAATACAAATGAGCTGGGATTGCTATTCTTCAGGTGACCCAGCATGTGTGTTTCTAAAATATATTTTAATACAATTGATTGTGATTTGCACTAGAAGTAGATAAGGACTTTGCCTGCTGCTACCATGATTTGAGTAAAGGTAGACTAGGGCTTGGGATCACAATTTGGATTGTTCCTTTGATGAGCTGACAAAGGATTTTATCCTTTTTATAGCTCAGTTTTCTTACAGCAACATCTTGGTACACAGCTCCAGCAGGTGTTGTAAAGGCTTAAACTCAGCATATGAGAGAAAGGCTTTTCAAAGCAAGCATGTTCATGTAGTAAAAATCAGGAATAAGGAGGTGCCCACCAGTATCTGTAGGTGCAGAGGGAAAGTGCCTGTAAAGAAGCAGGTTCTGGTATATTTGAATTAAAACTCTCCAACTGGCTTGTCACCACGTGTTTGTTGTAATTCATCTGAAACTGCAAGCTGGACCACAGGTCTGTGTATAACCTTGCACTTGAAAAGTGCATTTATCTTGAAAAGCAGAGATGTTACTACTTCTTTTTCCTTTCTTCTCTGTTATTAAATGCCTATAGGTGAGGTACACAGTCCCCAGCATTTTTTCTCCCTCATGAAGATGAGGGAATGCTTCCTATATATTTCCACCTTGAGTAATTTCTTAGTTCACAAGACCCCAAAAAGCTTACCTTGAGACACACCAAATGTTAAGAACTTTACCGAAAGCTTTTCTGCATGGGTTGATCACAAATCCTTAAACCATTCCATGGATGTGATGCCATATGTTGCAAGATCAATCCTTCAGTGCACTCATTTTTTAAATTTTTTTTTCTTGTATTGTGATCTTCCTCTTTTTGTGCATGTATCAGGCTATCACTATCTTGTTTTTTGGTACAGATGGAGGGTGTTGCCAAGAAAAAAATAAAAAAAAGGTATTCTGCTTCATTGCCATAAAGAATTCTTTGTTTTCCTGAATTCTTTGTTTTAGTGAGGTTTTTTTGTTTTCTAAAGACAACTTGTTTTGTTCAGTAGAACCTTAGCAAAGGATGAGTGCCAGAACACAACTGGTGTCCTGCTCTTTCCAACAGCAGCTCTTTGTCTCCCAGTGCAGTACACACATGCTAAGAGAGGTTATTCTTGTTTTGGAATGAAGTGATCCAGAATTTCCTTTTGTGCATCTTTCTCCCTAGGACTGTGTTGGTGCCAGCAATATGAGTAGGCAACATCTTGACTTGCAGAACCAGATTTTAGAGAATAGCAGCAATTAATAGCAAGATTAGCTTAACCAAAATTTGTTCTAACTCTTGTTTTCCATAAAAATCTCATTTATAACCTCCCTAAACAGTTGCATGCCAGATAATGGGTAACTGCTTTCTTGAATTCTGCCAAAGACCAGTGCAAAGTGCCTCTGATGTTCTTTGAATGCAGCTCTGCTGAAAGGAAGGAATCCAACCTTCCACCATGACTTTTCATAGGAAAAAACTAAACAACAGTATATAAAAAACCAAGAAATTTCTGCCACAGAGCTGTTAAATATAGTTGTGGTTACTATTTCATAGTAAAAATGAATTATTTCAGGAAAATGTGACAAAGCACGGGGGCAATTCACAGCACTGTTGCCCTTTTTCTGGCATGGGAAAGCCGGAAAATAGAAAATGTCAGGTTGTGTCTTTCCATGCATAGAAAGACAAGGTTGTTTGCAGAATTAAAAATAACTGCTAGCATAGCAGTGGCACTTTTGGGTATCTCCATACAAATGAACATAGTTACAGTGTATTACGCTAATTTAAATTGTAAGAATAAATTATTTTCCTATAAATACTGCATCAAATGATACATTTAGACACAACTTGGCAGTATTCAGAGCTCTGAATAAGTGGCAGCCCACATTGCAGTTTCTTTAAAGCACCCATTTTAGCATGTCAGAATAAGTTTTCTGCCTAATATAAAATTATTTGTATTTCACATCCTTAATTGATGCTTTTAATTACTCTTCATATAGTTTAATAGTTTTCATATAGAAAACTGCTTTCTGTGCAGTAAGCCGAATCTCCAATCTGCAGCAAAACTTGCTTGAGTCAGGTTTTTGCCAGGCTCTGTGTACCAGCCCCAAATACTAAATTATGTTGGCACTCTTACAGTAATCAAGGGAATAATTGTGAAGGCAAAGTTTGTTGTAAGAAAACCAAATTAGGAGGGGAAAACAACATCACTTAAGAGAAATATTTAGCATGAACTAATCTTTTTGGTCTTTCTCTTCCCTCAGTAAGGACTGTTTAACCATGGAGTATAATTACTTAAAACGTACTGCAGTTTATCCTGTGTAGATTAGTCTTCTGCTTTATTAGAATGCTAAAAGGCCAGTCTTCAAAGAATAAGCAAATTAAAGCTCTGTCTTGCTGTTTACAATGCTGGGGTCAGATCTCTGATATCTACCAGCTTTAATGCGAAGCAGCCATGAAGCCCATTTAGTTAATCCAAGAGTTGATGTCTATTTAAATTTACATGAATCTTTTCAGTGCCTCTTGTGGTCACTCATTAAGCTGTTGCAGAGTCGGGTATCTCCCCTGTGCCAGCTCCCTTTTACTCGCCAAAAAATCCCCACTGGACTTCAACAGGAACAGGACTGGTCCTGCTGAACCATCCCAGTACTGCGTCCTGTCATATTTTATGATATTGCACTTCCAGTGGCAGTTCAAGTTGCTTTAGGCCTTCTGCACAGCGATGAGGCCAAAATTGCCCTCCTGAAGCAGTATAACAGAGGGCTGATAGCATTTGAGTGCTGAGGAGGAGCTTGTCAGGCTGGAGCCCACGGGTATTTGTGTGAATGACTTTGTTTCTGCTTCCTTCGCAGAGGTTCCCCACACCTCCTTTCCACTTGCATGTCATAGGTATTTCCTGCCTTTCCCTTCTTTCTATTTCCCTCTCTCCATGACAAACAGACTCAACTCACCCTATGTGAGGGAGAAAAATGTTTTTCTAAAGTGAGTTCTTCCCACAGAGCTAGGATTATCCTTGGGTCCTGCTGGTATCAGAGTGTAAAATTTCCCCCTTTGCTAAGATATGTGAGGCCTTTCAGGCTGTCTCATATGGATTTTCTGCCAACCATTGGAGTCAATCCAAGCTGGGGGCTGTCCATGCACTTTGCAGTTCTCAGTCTTTTGGGATTTTTATCCCAGGGCTGTAATGGAGTTTGGGGAGAGCTTCTAGAACTCCGGGTCTTGGAAACTCGAGATTTCATGAAAGCCTATGCTTGAAAGTGTGAATAAATAAAAGTGCCCAAGGAGCTCAGAAGACAGAAACTAAAGGGAAAAAGCTGTTGTGTTACTATTATTTCAAAATATAATAATTTTAAAGGCAATTTCATGTTTCTTTTGTAGAATCTTGAGTGACTATTTTGGACCATGTGCGGTTGCTGAGATTGTGTTCTGAAAAACCCAGAGCTATTCAGATGATTGCATGGATTCATTTCAGCTGCTATGTGCAAAACCCCTTCCTTGCTCAAGCTTTTTCACAATATTGGTATTACCTCTTATTCTTGGCCAGGCCAAATATACAATGAAAATAGCCTTTGTTTCTTTATTGCAATGCTTAAACTTCCTGTCCAATCCAAAGAAGTACAGGAGAATAAACAAACAAAAAAGGGATCAAATTTAAATGCACAGCATGCGTGCAGCTTTGGGTCTGCTGTCTCTGCATTGCACTTTTAAATGTAAAAGGCATGAATCCTGCCCAGATGGGGGGTATGGCCAAGAGGGGAACCAGGACGGGGATACTCTGCTTTCTATCTCCTGAACAGATTTTATTGCGTGTTTGTTCTTTCATTGTTGTTTTCTTTAGTCTAAAATAAAGATAAACTAGACAGAAAGCAAAGTGGCCAGGCGCCACTGCACAATTATAATTAATTCACTGTTAATGTTTCAGACATTGTAACAGAGTACATTGGAATTGCTGGGGCGGGGTGAGATTAGTTTGAGCTCTTCGTGTACAAACTACAGGAGAGTCATATTAAATACCCACTGTAATTAATGTTTTCAGAATGAGCACCAAAGGGAATAGCATGGCTTGCCACTGACAGGAAACTTGGTTTGTGCTTCTGCTTCCCAAGTTCTCGCTGTGTTCTCACCTCAAAAGGTGAGGATGTGAGAACATATTGTGCCATGACCTCAGAGCTGAATGTGCACAGCCCATTCCTAAACATTGCTTCACCATATTATAGGATCACCTTGGAAAGGAGGATGCACCTAAGTTCAGACTCAAATCTGGGTATCTGCAGACACAGGAACATTCATGATCTCATCTGGTCTGCAGAAGTTGTGGGAGTCAAAGGCTTCATTTTGTCGAGAGCAAAATGGCTCAAGAACCCAAAAGACCAGGTTCTGCAGTGTTTTCAGCCAAACTATAGAAAGGAAAGCTGTTTTATCTTCCCAAAATTTTGAAATATCCAGAATCTATTAAACTGAAGAGCACTTAATGTAAATAAGAGGTCTCAACCATTACACTGTTTTAACAGTTAGAGGAATGAAGTAGATTTTGGAACTCCAAAATATCTCTGTTCATATTTTTTTCTGCTGCCAGTATTCTCTGTGGGAAAGGAAAGCCATGATAATTGTGATCGGATACATAATGATATGTGGTATTCATTACAAACCTTCTTAATTTTAGAGTAAGTCTTCCTGCGGGTATTGAGTCAGATTGCTCAGGCCAAGCATCCAACACTGTGTGTCTGGGCTGGGTGTCTCTCCAGTTCTTTCTATTCAAGCTCTGTGTCTGAGGTGTAAAAGAGCCCTTTGTATGTTAAGTCTGAGGGCAGCTGAAAGTGTGCCTCTGCTGGCTGGGTGTTGCCATTAAATATAGTTTATACTCTATCATCATTTATGCAAGGTGACAAAATCCACATTAAATTTCTGGTGAAACCTGGTCTGCTGCGGAACATTATTAGCGTACTTATTAGTACTACATTTTTCATCATGGATGTAGCCTGAATATCCTAATTTATGACCATCTGGTCTGCAGTCAAGAACAGCCCATATGACCAAAATGCAGCTTCCCTAGGTCAGCCAATACATCCATGCTGTGACTTAAAGAAGGGGGCAGAGTCCTCTGCAAAAAGCCATAAAGACCTCCAAGAGAACTTTGAGAGGAGGGGGGTGCCCTTCCCCAACCCCTTGTACAACACACCCAGCAGGGCCAGTCATTGTATCTGTTTATTCATTGGTGTTGGGTAATGGTAACGCTCATTTCATTTAGGATTTGATTTGTTTATGAACTAATAAATATGATTTATAAAAAGTGCGTGTGGTTCACTAATTACTGCACATATGGCGTTTTCATTTTGTAAAACTGGCATTTGCTTTCTATTATGATTATGTCTCTGTTCACCAGTGCTAATTAGTTTGATTAGACAGATAACTTTAACCATTATTAGGACTAGATTAGGGGAACTTTGCATGCAGGGGAATGCGGGGAAGAAGGGTTCATCACCAGTGAAGATAGGTCAGCAACACAGAGATTGCTCCTCATTAAATATTTTAAAATTAGTTTTTGTTTTGTTTTCCACATAGAAGAACTGAGAAGCATTCACATTTAGCTACTTACAAAAATCCAATTAAACACAGTTGTTTAGCATGAATTTGTTAATCAGAGTTAATCTTTCCAATGAATGCATAATTTGGAATCTGTGTCGAAAATGTTCATTTAAGGATAAGCATATTATAGACAAATAAAATATAAAATGAGATTCTCTTCCTTGGAATTGACTCTCAATATGGAGCAATATTGACTGTTTTGTGTTGATTCTCCTGCATGCTGAGGGACAGAAGTGAAATGGGATAAAGACTAAGAAATGGCACATGAAAACCAAAGCCACCTGGGGTAGGCCGTGTTTTTCCCAAGAGCCTCTGAAAATTGTAGAATAGTGTCATCTGAACTCTACAAAATGCAAATAAAGAAAGAGAAACTCCTATTTATGATCCATGTTAGGATAAAAATAATTATTCAGGGCTGCAGAAGTTTGATATTATTTTATTTCTTCAAATGGATCCTCTATCCTAAAAATGAGAGGCAAGTTTTCTTTACCAATATATTAGAAATTATCTTAGTGCACTAGGAGAGCAGGATGTGGAAGGCCTCCTTTAGAAAGGAAACTGATACTCAAATTAGGTAACTGTGGATGCTTGTTTCTTTAAGATGGGCACTCGTTTGACTTTGGATGATTGCTTGCATTCATCCAGTTTCTGGGTAATTAATTGGTTTGCCAGGAGAACGGGGATGGTGCCTTGCTATGGATGCACAGTCCTGCTGCATCTACTGGGTCTCTCCTTGCTGTGCTCATGTGCCAGTGCCATTTGTGAGTGGCCCTTTTGTTGTTGTTTTTTTTTGTCTCCAAAGCAGTTTGTAAGGGAACAGAAAGTTCTTTCCCATTTGAAGAGAATTGTGGGAGTATTGAAAAAGCCTTAAATCTGCTATTGAAGGGCAAACACATAGAGAAGCAGTAAAGTAGATTGTTGCAGTATTCACTCTCTCCTTGGCTCTTCTGGAGGATGCCTCCTGCCATGCCTTTCAAAGAAAACCCCAGACAATTTAAATGTCAAAGTCTCAAATTTCAACATGCATCATTATTGTTGGAAGCATTTGCTCCAGGAAAAGTTTCAAAATTGCCATTTCTGTATCTTAAAAGAATGTGAACAGGATGGCCAGATTCTGAGATGGTATAAATTGGCAGAGGTTCGTTATTTCAATGTGGTTATCCTGCTTTACACCAACTGAAAATCTGGCCCTGGAGAATGAATATTTATGCCATGCCAGCGAGGTTTGAAACCCCTTCTTAAAAAATGAGAATGAATAAAGAAAGAGCTGGGATATGCTCTGTGCTGATGAACCCAAAGCCAAATATGACCTCCCCTTGACCTTCTATGCATTTAAGTTGAAAAAGGCCATTTTGATACATTCCACTGGAGCTTAAAATGTCTATATTTCAATTCCAAAGGTCAAGCTCTCTTCTCAGTGTACTGTATGACCCAGCCTTGGCTGCTCCCCATTGATGTTGCCTGACTGTACTTCTTATTTGCCATTGACTGTTTACTGTTTTTCTAGGTAATGCCAGTGAAAAAGACAATTCAAATGATTTTGAGCTCTGTGTCGGTTCTGATTCTGATTGTGTCACTTGTGCTTGGTGCAGCGTTAGTGGCTCCAAACTCATTAAGTCTCCAGGAAATTTCAGATTACTGTGTTAACTATACCTTAATCGATGTACTTGTCTTTGATTTATGTATTTATAAATTCCACTCAAGTATTTTTAAAGTTTTCTTTTATCATTATGTCTAATATCACTGAAATAAGTAATTTTTCTTCACCCCTTGTTTTCTTTTCCTTTTTGAGGGTTTTGAATACTTTTTTTTTTCAAATTCCCAAATTGAAAGGGAAATATTTCTAGGCAATTATGTTTCATGCATGCTTTAAAGTAAATCCCCACGTCTTCAATGGATGTAAGCACAGCCCCACTGGGAGGAAAGGACTGTTTCAAATCTTCCTGAAACTTTGCATCACTGGAGCTGTGTCAATTTACACCATCAGTGGTCTGGCCCAAATTAAAAACGTAGTCAGACTTTTGTGGCTAACAAGTCACACATCTGCCTACCTTCCTCTGGATTTGAAACAGCCATTATACTGGATGGTTCCCAAAAATGGTATAAATGCAGTCCCATCAAGCAGGCTGACAGGCCTTGGTAATTTCTCTAGATAGAATCGCAAAGTAATCATCGTCTCTAATGATCTCTCCAATTACTTTATAGAATAATAGTTTATTATAAAATCTGTTTTAGCAGACTGTCTATTTTTATCCTCTCCCCTTGAAAATGAAGTCAAACACATAAGAACTGCAGAACACTTTTGCAAAGTTAAGGGATTGCTCTTACCTAACAGCAGAAACAATCACGAGCATCTTTTAACAGGTATGTTGTAATTTCTGTCAATTAACGCAGCTTAGTGAATCATTGGTGATGAACACTTTGCTAAGGGCCCCGACACCCTGCTCCTGTTGAGATGTGCCTTACTGCACAGTCCTCAACAAACCATGACCAGATGTTCTTGTCCCACCCCTCGGCCATGTCTAGGTTTCCCTCCAGTGATCAAATGAGAGGGAATCCAGTCCAACTGGAAAGATAAGGTGCAGGCTCCTTCCAGTGTGAGGAGAATTGATAAGGAGCAGATCGATACCTAATCCCCTTCAGAGGGCAGCAAGGCCCACCGTCTTAACAGTGGGACATCCCCTCCTTTTCCTCTTCTACTAAATTGCAAAATTTCTGTAGTGGAAAGAGTGTAACACTGCAGCTGGGTGGTAGGAACCAAACAGAAATAAACCCGGGTGGGGAGAAGTGTATACATGTGTTGAACTAAGGCCAAACAGTGTATTTGCCTTTAATTTATTTCATCCTTGGAAGGGACACCTGGGTTTGGTAACAATTTCATCACCGTGGTACATAGCCAGAGCTGTGTTCAGCCCTTCCAGCCTGAACTGGCAATATTTGGCAAAATTTAAAGCAACTGGAATTGCTGGGCAATGTCAGGCAGCATCAGGAGTTGGCGATGCTACCAACTGCAATTACAATGAAAACCCGATAGGCTCTTGACCATGGAAAACCACTTGGACAAGCAGATCTGCATACAGCTCATGTAAACAGCTGGAAAAAACCAGTGTAGTTGCAATTACATACACTGTCAGAGAGGGCACTTGGGCCTATGTCTTTAGTACTTTTTTCTGGTTCAGCTGTTTGTTCAGCTAGGAGATAAAAACTGACTCACCTTGCATTTGTACCTGCCAAGTAGCATCAAAAGGACGATTTGTAATCACAGTTCATTCCTGGAGCTTGGAGTGTAAATATCAATGAAAAATTGTGTGTCTGGCTCTCGAGGTCTCCATCCATGTTTCTGCTTTCTCTGGAAGGGTTCACCTGTTGGTTTTTCACTCTGTGTCCAGCTTCTGGAGCTCCAGAAGTCTCTGGTGGCAGCAGGCAGCCTGAATTGCCTTTATGAGAACTTTCCATCTATTTTATTTGAGGTATTTCCCAGATTCCCTCTCCCAGACCATGGACTCTTTTATAGGGATGGTGACTCCATCTGCTTCAGCTTTTCTGAAACGGATAGAAGAAAATATAAGTGCTAATTATCTCTTTTCTTTGTGAGCCGAGATGAATTTTGCTTGATATTTTGGTAGAAACATTGGCATAAGCACCACTGAAAGCTTGGTGGGAAGCAGGTTAACTCTGGTTTTGTACAACTGTTGCTCCCAGCGCTGATACTTGGTACAGAAATCAGATTAAGCAATATATAGGTTTATTTCCCACGACCGTCCCCAAACTGATTCATTGGGAGAAGAAGAGGTTTGATGACTGAGTTGCTTGCATGAGTCAGGGAAGGAATGATAAGTAAATCTTGTCCCTTGGATTAAGCAAGTTACTTTTCTGAACTTTGCCTTGGGCTTGGATGAAGGAAGCTGCTATGGGTTTTAGTCATTGTCTGGGGAGTTGTTTAACTTTTGTTATATTTTTCCCTTAAAAAGGCAAAAGACTCTTTGGATTTATTTGTCATTACTTTATAGCAGCAGCCATAACGTGTGACATGTTTCAGAAAGTGCATTTATGAGAGGAATTATGTGATGTTAACCCTGCAATACTCAAACTGGACTCAGAGATCCAGGGTTGCTCCTGAATGCCAAGGCCCAGCCCTCACTCTTACACTTTTGAGAAAAAGGAGCTCATAGGGCCATGACAGACAGTTGATTCGGATAATGAAAAAGGAGAAAAGATACTTTATGAATACAAATAATTTCTCTGTAGGCAATACAGCAAATGCATTAAAAGTAAAAATGCATAGGAATGCACTTAAATCTGAATGGGAGGATGTAGCATCCCTCTATCCTCTGAACAACCCGTAGAGGGAGAATAGATTATATTTAGGGCTAAGAGGGCTTTTGGCCTCTCATAATCTTATCCTGTGTATTATTTTTTCCTCTTCTACCTTGACGTTATTTTCCAGGCAGTTTTCATTCTGCCCTTCACAAATTGTGTTGTGTGCACTGAGTCATGGGCTTGGTGTTTTCAGAAAGGTTGTCAGTCACAGCTATTCTCATGCAGCAATGATATGATTAGCTCTGGTTTTTACTGCAGAGTATTAATTTAACTGAAGTTTGAACACGGCGAAAAAAGAACTATCAGTGGGTGAATGTGCCAGCTTAAAAGCAGAGACACTGTGTGGTATGAGTGGTTGCCTTCCTTTGGGATTGTGGGAAAGGATGGCAAGGAAAAACAAGCCCACAGGCACTGTCGTGCATGGGAATATCTCAATAGCCTTCATTCCAGGGAGTGCCTGGGGAGGTTATGGACACAGGGCCCTCCACAGCCCTGGTGTCTCAGAACCCTGGTCCTGGCATTCCCAGACCCTGTGCCTGGGTCTCCTCTGCAGGCTCACTTCTGTCTGGGCGGGGGGGTCTGTAAGGTGCCTGGTTTGTGGGTTTCTCCCAGCAGCTGTCACACACATACCTGCAATGGTTAGGCTTCCGAAAAACAGAGAGGAGGTGGAGCTGCCTGGGTCCCTAAGGCAGCCGTGATTGCCATATCTTGACGTGTCTCAGTGCTGCCTTTTTCTTCCACTCTCTCCCTTGTACCTGAAATTTGATTGGTAATCGACCAATATGGGCTGAAAAAGTGGTGTCAGCCTGAGCTGTGAATTGACCTGCTTTTGTCAGTTTGTCACAGTTTTATTGCTGTTTTAGCACAATGCGAGCGCGCTAAAGCCCAGCACTTCTGTCACCTGGAGAAAAGCCTGGCAGGCTGATGTCCTCAGGAACAGTTTCCATGTGCAGAGGGGCCAGGGGTTCCCTTTCTCTTCACCAGCTCACCCAAACTTCATATTTTCCTTCTAGTCAAAGAGCAGCTTAAAGCCAAAACAACCAGCAGGTGTTTGCCCCATCTCCAATACTCTTGGAGTATTTCCAATTCACTCCAATTCACTTGCTGTGGTATTCAATAGCATTGCCTAGTAAGATAAAAACTGTGTGCTCAACTAAAAGTGACTATATTAGGTTCATCTCTTTGCAATTGTTAAGTTTCTTACAGGAACAACAGACTGGATTCTTCAAATCAAAATATTTCAAGTGTAGGAAATGAGGGATAAGAGAGAATTCCAAGGCCTTTTATGAAAGGCTCATCTTAAAAGCTAATTTAGCTTCCTGCACAGCAGCAAATAGATCTGACAGTTCACCCAAAACCTAGCTGAAAGGATGTGTGCTTATACCTCTTATTATACCGAGATTTAAAAATAAGCTTTTTGAAAAAGCTGTGATCTTTTATTTGGTTTCCTTAAGCTAGGAGTGTTGCAGTGTCAGACTCTGTTCTCTTAATTGACTATAACTTTGCTGTTCTCGTATTGCAAAGCTGATGATGAGTGAATAATGTGTTGCCCAGTGCTTCTGCAGCTGGGCCCAGAATTTGGCTTCCAGTGCCTTTTTCATATCTTTGTTTCTGACACAAATATCTTTGCTGTTGCTTTGGATAAATGAGTCCTTTCCAGCGGCCCAGGGTGCTGGAAAATAGTCATGATCCAGACAGCATGTCTGAGTGACCCTACAAATAGCAAACATGGGAATGCAGCTCAGCATGTATAAGCAACCCTACAATAATAACTTTGTGTGTGCAGTCCAGCAGGTGGGAACAATCCAGAACTAGGTTGATAAAAGAGCTGCTGAAAATGTTATGGGAGGAACAGATCTGTGCGACCTCAGTTTTCTTAGTTTTACATCTGCAAAATTTTTATTATCATCATCATAATAATTCTTTTCTTTTATTTCATTATTTTATTATCATTATTTCATGGAGCAGTTGCCATTACCTGGCTTTGCAGCCCCGTGTTATTTTTCATCAACAACATCCAGTCTGTTGCTTAGCTTGTTTTTCTGGAAGCTGTTCCTATCTCTCCAGCTCAGCTCCTAACTCTTACCCATGTCTAAGTCATCTTGCACCTCACTGCTCCTCCAGCTGCTCTGTTCAGATCATGAAATCGGTTTGCAAACAAGAGCCTCAACCCCTGAGCATCCTCAGCTAGCGCTCGACATTATCAGTTTTACTCCCGGAAAGGGATAAAGTGAAGCTCAGAGCACGCTGGACTCTAAAAATGATGACAATGTTATTGTTATTTCAAAATGTTACTCCCATATGTTCAGGAAGCAGGGCGCCGATCAGGTTGTGTAATTGGCTTGGCAAAAACACCCGTTTGAGCCGGCAGAGCGGAGTGGAAAGAGCGGGGCAAACCCAAACCTTTCCGTCCACCGAGGGACGCGGTGTCGGTGCGATGGGAGGAGCAGCGAGCCGGAGGGCGCTGCCAGGGCCGGCTGGTCCCCGCGGACATCTAGCGGCGGCACGGCTGCGTACAGGGGCTGCGGACCCTTCCCTGGGGCTGCGACCCCTTCCCTGGGGCTGCAGTCCCTTCCCTGGGGCTGCGATCCCTTCCCTGGGGCTGCGATCCCTTCCCTGGGGCTGCGATCCCTTCCTTGGAGCTGTGGACCCTTCCCTGGGGCTGCGATCCCTTCCCTGGGGCTGCGATCCCTTCCCTGGGGCTGCGATCCCTTCCCTGGGGCTGCGAACCCTTCCTTGGAGCTGTGGACCCTTCCCTGGGGCTGCGATCCCTTCCTTGGGGCTGCGGTCCCTTCCCTGGGGCTGCGGACCCTTCCCTGGGGCTGCGATCCCTTCCTTGGGGACGCGATCCCTTCCTTGGGGATGCGATCCCTTCCCTGGGGATGCGATCCCTTCCTTGGGGACACGATCCCTTCCTTCCCGGCGCCCGCCGCATCCTCAGCCCCATGCACATCCAGGTTTACAGCCCCCTCCCCACCGTGCGCGCCCTTCCTTTCGAGAAGGGGCGCCAAGCCCCTCGGAAAAGTGGCCAGGAAATTTCATTTATATCCTCCTAAACCCTCAGTTACTCCTCGTCATTCGTTCGTGTTTGCTGCACTGTAGTGTTCGATTTTTTTTATTATAAATTTAGGAGATTTTAATTGTTCAACAGCTCATTTCCCAAAGGATTGCAGAGGGCTGCTGTCACCAGCAGTGTCACCTACCTGAGGTATTCTGCCTTTAACAGCCCTCTCTGAAGGACCTCTTTGGCCTTCTTGAGGAGACCCAGTCCCTCGAGGATGTATGTAAAAGCATTGCTTAGAATTAATATAGAATACTTAGTCATATGAAATACTCAGTGTCCCTGTGAGCCTCAAGTTAAGGACTGCACTAATCCAGGCCCAAAAGGAGGCTGAGCAATAATTGCATGCAGTGGGGCAGTTGTGGTTTAGATTGTCCCCTGCTCATATTAAATCTTGAGGTTGCAGGGAAAACATTCCACAAATCTTAGATTCCCTTCCATCTACCCCCTCTTGCACCAAACTGAGTATTTAAGGCACCCTTCCTTGTGTTTCGTGTTGTCTGTCTGTCTGTCTGCCTTTCTCAAAATAAAAGGCAGGACCTATCCAGCCCTATCCAGATCTATCCAGATGCAGTCAAACAAGAAAATGCTCCGATATTTTAATACCCTAGAGCTACCCCTCAGCAGATAAAATGACTAAAAATGAAATTTAAAGCCCATCTGATTTACCTGTTGTTTGTGTGACTCAAATACCTATGTTTAATTTTGTCTATGGATTGGAAAAAGTTAATTTCAAGCCTTGTTTCTCTTGCTAGCAGCAACAACCTTTTAAACTGAGTATTACTGGTGAACCATATAGAGCTGGTTAAAAAAAAATGCTTTTCAGTTCCACCATGCAGTTGTTCGGACGACAATTATGGCAGCTGAAGTTTAATCATAGTGTTTGATAGCTCATTTTCTCAATGTCAACACGAGGCACTGTTAAAAAAAATGAATTCTTTCATTTGATAAGCTGGCTCCAGAGCACTGGGCTCATTCAATAGGAAAACTCTTTCACAGGGCTGCAGCATGCATGGTTTTTCTCTTTTTTTTTTCCTTTCTTTTTTTTTTTTCTCCTCCTTTTTTTTCCTTTTTTTTTTCCCCCTGAAAGCCACCCAAGAAGAGATTAATCACAAGGGGGAAACTCAGCTTCACCCTCTAGCTGCAGGTCGCAATTTTTATTTGTATGGAATTGGCTTTTGGAAAGCTGAAGGCTGCCTGAGGGCAGGGACCTGATATAAGAAGAACCTGAGAATGAAGCAGCAGGGATTGATTAGCCTACTTCATATCCCACACTCCATAAGCACACTCCAACCGCAATCTAACACACCGCTGAGCTGAATAGACAAGAGAAATTGGATTCCTTCCTAATATTTAACCTTCAAGTCAGCTCCAACAGTTGTTGATATGTTGTTCTACCAGCAAGTAACAGTCGCTTTTTTATTCCAGCACCCACCCACACACATATATATACAGTTTTATAAGTTATATGCTATATATTTACATATTTTCCATTTTCAATCTGTTTCAGAGCATGGTTTACCTAATCCATTTCAGTAAAAGTTTCAGGGAAGAACAAACTGACCAAACAATTATGCATAAAGCTGTAGTGAGGGAAAGGAGGGAAAGAGAAATAAAAAGTAGAAAAAAACTCATTGTCTGTTTCATGTCTTTCAAGGTCTTTTTCACACAGTCGTTTTTTATTTTACCTGTAATTTTCCCAGTTCATTAATTGTAGGAATAGTCAGGATTGTACCTAGTGATATGGATATCACTGCTGGCACTGCCATCCTGGAGGTTTCATTTTAGATTTTTCTGTGTAGATGAGATGTGCATTTTGGGGGATGTTTATTCTTTCAGGAGTTTGCAACCTGAATAGAAGGTGCTGTGAAACCTGGACATAAGACAGGACAGTCCAAGGGAGCAGCCACAGCTCCTGGGCCCTCATGGAGCCCCTCAGGAAAGCTCCCCTTTCCAGCATGAGGAAAAACTCAGAACATGATGCAGAATGGCCAGGAAATGGGGATTACAGGGAGTGTTTGAGGGCCTGAGTCTCAGAGAAGCTCTGGGAGAGGGGTTCTCTTTAGGAAAGGCTGGTTGTGGGGGGATTATCCAGGTCTGTAAACATGCCCACCCCACTTTGCCAAGGCCTGACATGCTGAGCAGCCCCTGGCAAGCTGCTGGGGTCACTGAAAGGCTGCCTGGAAGCTTGCTGACCTCCCCAGCTGCCTTCCCTCTGCTGGGGTTGTGGAGTTGCAGACACGCCAAACTCCCCATGTCTGCCTGGCTCACGGGCCATAGGTCTTGGCTTCCAAACCCTCAGGAGGGCTGGGCTGCCACCCACACTCTGCCATGCTCCCCACAAACTCCTGTGTACATGGGATGTGACACGCACCCCATGGGGTTCTCCAAGAGGGAGTTTTCTAAAAAATGTCTGTCCTAGGGAAGATCCACATTTCTGATTCTTCATTCACGTCTGGATGAACAGAAAATGCAGAATCGGGATTTTTCTCAAAATGGTCATTTTGATTCATGCTTGGCTGCACAGCTTCTGTCCTTTCTGAGAAACTGAAGTGCCTTTATAGGCACTCCTGAGAAAGGCTGTGGCAGGAGCAATGACTCTTCTGTTGCTCGGTTGTCACAGGGTGAGGACACGCTGGTGAGAAACACTGGCTTGTCCATCCTGCTTACTACTATGGCCAGAGAGTACACCACAATTTTCTTTATGTAGAAAGAACCAGTGAGCAGTGATTATGAAGCCTTCTCACACTTTATAACCAGCCGAGACATTCTAGAATTGGGCACTGTCATTTTGCAGCTCATTGTGAAAAAAGGTTGTCTTAATAACACAGTCTATTGGGAGAACATGCTGCTGAAACTGCTGCAAGCAAAGTGAAATTTTCATGTAAACATCTTCAAATATTTTTATGACCCATCAGCTTGAGTTTTATAAGTCAATGTATGAGTGAATACACAAAGCTTCTCTCTTTGTTTGCATATCCTGCCTCTACTGAGTTTTAAATGTTCATGCTATGTGGACAAAATCCAACTCTACATCTGTTTATGGCATATGTAGGCAGCATCATCTCCAAGATTTTTTATTTTTTTTTCACATCTAGTTGAGCTCAGTAGCTTTGAGAAAAAGAGCTCTCAAGACCTGAGCTATCTTCCCTGTACCCTGACTGTGATTTCCCTTATAGGCTTGGGATCCTCTGGACTTCTTGGCGTTTCATGTTCAAAATAGGACAGCAACTACCCTCCCCTAAGAAAAGAGATGCACGTGACACTTTTCCCCCCCAGTGATGGCCCAGATGATAATTATGTCCATGTCCCCCTGACCACAGTGATGTGACTTTCCAACCTGTGGATCTGGAGACTTTACCTCACACAATAAAGCCATGTCCTGGAAAAAAAGTGTAATAGAAGTGAAACAATGAGGGATATTCAGTTATTTAGGTTGGCATTAATGAGGGCATTAATGAGTCTGCTGGTTATGCATCTGCTTCCCAGGGTTTCCTGGATAAATCATAGAATTATAGCATAGTTTGGGTTGAAAAATCATCTCATTCCAACCCCCTGCCATGGATAGGGACACCTTCCACTATTTTATCCTACCTACAGACTGATCAAAGTTCCATCCAGCCTGGCCTTGAACACTCCCAGGGATGAGGCAGCCACAGCTTCTCTGGGCAACCTGTGCCAGTGCCTCACCCCCCTTACAGTAAAGAATTTCCTCCTGATATCAAAATCCCACGAGCCTCTCATAAGACAGCATTTCCTTCTGTGTGATTTCAGCATTTAGTCTACAAAATCTATGGATCTGTCTATCCCAAGTGTCTATCCCAGGTCTTATCTCTCTGTGGTTTGAGCTGATGCTTTAACACAAAATTTTACCCTGTTTTTTTTTTTTTTTTTTTTTTTTTTTTTTTTTTTTTTTTTTTTTTTTTTTTTTTTTTTACCTCTGGTAGGGACATACTGGAACTATTACACAAAGCCAGGCCTTGCTCACCAATTTGATTATTTCTGTTACTGATTAAGAAAGAAAAGGAGTTCAGGAAAGGCAAAATGGGTTTTAAAATATTTTGTGACACATCATTTGACAAGTGACAGAGCACTACAGCCTTCATGATGGAAAATAGAGATTTAGCAGCCTCAAAAAAATTGTGGGAACAAGCTGATTTGATGAAGATGTTTGTAAAATGATCATTATGTTTCATTTTTATAAGGCTGAAGTGCTTTCATGGGATATGAAGTGTTTGGTTGAAAGGAAGCCCTGGGACTATATCCTAAGAAGTTAGTTTGGTGCAGTTAGATATTTTCATTTGTTGGAATTTTTGCTCTGTCTGAAATTTGGACTGTTCTGATGTGGGACTTTTCTGAGGAATTGAAGCTGTGGCCTTTCCTCTGCTCCAGTGATGTGGGCTGTGATTCACAGGGGCAGTGATGGCAATAAACAAAGCAATTCCCTTCCCTGTGCACTGGAAGAAGCTCTGCCATTGCATTGGTTTTTAAATGCCCTCATTCTGAGTGTGTGTGTGTACATACACATTTTATATGTTACTGTGTCTCTGCCTTGATTCTGCACATTCACACCAGCCTGCTGCTACCAGTAATTCCCTGGGCTGTGTTAGCCATACCTGCCGAGCAATTTGGGATCCTTCCCCTGTGAGCATGCTTTCCTGATGGCAAGTACCTCAGACTGCAGGTTATAAAGAAATGCCATTTTTTTAAAGCTGAAACATAAATATATGTTTGCGTGGTGATCCCAGCACAACCCAGCACTCTGGCAGTGGAGGGGAGCGAGAGTGCTCCGCCTGGGCAGCAGAAGGAGAGTTCCTCCTGAAGAGCTTGAGAGACATTTTAAACATCTCCCCCTTTTGATATATGTTGCTATTTAGGTGCTGGTTGCAAATTTTGTAACTAATAGTCTCGCCTGGTATTTCTAACAACTTAATGAGTGCTGTGACAAATGTAAATAGCGTTTGGGTAACACAAGTTTCCAGTTTGTATTAAAATGGAAGAAGGCCTTTAGTAAGACATAGCTCCTGCTGCGCTGCGTGCTGTAAAACCTCATTTGAGCCCTTGCCTGTACCTGGGAGCTCAGAGCCCAAACAGGCGAGAAGGATTTCTGTCTTCATTTTTATAAATGAGAAACTGAGGCAAACGAGTCATGAAGTGCCGTGTCCAGATTGCATGGAGACGGTGTAATAGAGCCAGAAAATGTATTGTGCTATCTTCCTGTCAAAGAGATGTGTTGCTTTCCTGACCTTACTGTTATGGAAACCTTGCGTGAGGTGAGTAGCCTTTCAAGAGTGGGATGCCAGACTGTATTTCTTTTTTCCCCAAAATAAATTTGTCCGTGCCACTGGAAGCTCACCAGTAATCAGGAAATATTGCTTTCCAAAGAGATAAGATGCTTATCAGGTGGCAGAGCTGCATAGGGTGGCTGATGCTGGGGTACCAGAGGCAGGGGTGGGCAAGCAGCAGCTCCTACCCTTGGAAAAGCCCCTTTTTGGTCGCTGCAAATCCCCTGTGTCATTGCTCCCCTAGCACCAGCCAAAATTCCTCTGCTTGCCATCCCCAGCACTGCTGGTGCCTGTTTTAAGCCCTGCTGTCACTGCTAGTAAGCAATGAAATTGTTGTATTCACAGGATTGCCTGAATTAAGCACATGTAATCACCTCCTGGAAAAAAAAAGAAGTATAAAAGGAGACTTAGGTCGAATTTACCACAGGAAGATATAAAATATAAATGCAAGTAGAGGGGAAATGAGAAATGCATAAGAAAAAAAAAAAAAAAGTAATAGCAATTAGATGAAATGACAAAAATGCTGGGTTTAGCTGAAAGAAGACTTATCTGAAGAAACATCCAACTGTTGGCCCTAATCTCATCAACACCCAGACCCTAATGCTGGTAAAATCCCATAGTGTGCCTGAGCCCTGTTGAACACAGGCTGCAGCTTGGCTGGGGCTGCCTTTCTCTGCTGGTAATAAAATGCTCTACAAAGTAATTCAGTAATTTTAGGATGCTCCATTTATGATTTTGCAAAAATTGCCACTCCCTTCTGGGTTTCAGACTAACTTGAGAGGATTTAAGCATAGTGTATGTAATGCCTCTTCTGTGAAAAACCCATAACCATGAAGGAAAACAGAAATAGGAAATAATGAGGAAAACTCTGTGTAAAGCAGGAGAATTCTCCAGGTGCTCTGGTAAGAGCATATTTTATTAGATATGATTATTTTCTGTGCTATTTATTCAATGACAGCATCATCTCCATCGCCCTTTTCCTCAGCTCCTCTGCAGTCACTGTCATTTCACATCATGGACAATGGAATTAGGTGCATATTTATTCCCCCTGACCCAAAAGTAAGTTCTGTGGCATCTGTATCCACTTGCTGGTGTTGGATGTGTTGTGCTAACATTCAGATTCGGCATGTGAGCAATGTTCTGACTCCAGCAGGGAGTGAGTTTGCTCAGTCACAGCCTGTCATTCCTGCTGACCCTGCCATGTGCCCTGCTGGCTGCCACCACGGCAAATGTGGCCTTTTTGCTGCACACCTTACCAGAGGATAGGACCTGGTCTCTTTTTGTTTCATTACACCCACTGCTTCATTCTTCCTTTTGGGTTTCCCATCTCTCCATGGAATCTTTTCTTCGAAGGTTCTGCTTCCTTATGGGACCTTTTGGTCTTCTCCATCTATATCCTCATCCACACAGATTCCCACAATGACATACTCTTCATTTATTGGTTCCTCTTGCTTTTATCCTATTCTTTTAGCACCTACCTATTCACAGATGCTTCATTTTGTCCTTTTTATACAATCTTATCCCACAGATAATGTACAGTACTTGACCCACAACATCTTTATTTAGGTTGAATTCAATAGTTCTTCCCAACGAAAGCAACCTCAAAGCATTTGCTGCTTTTTTCACACTGAATTTTTTTTTTGTAAGTTCTCTTGCCAAGACGCATCTTTTTGATGGGCTCAATTTCTTTACACCTCTTTGCAGCCAAACTAGCATAATTTTCCCTTTGAGATGAGCAGTTTCTCTGTGTCCACTCATTCCTCCTGACTTCTGGTTGCTTATGAAATCTGAAAGCAAGCTATGCTGGACAGCAGGACTTCTATTTTATCAGACACACAGATTGTGTTCCTTTGCATGTTATACTTAAGAACGTAACCTACTTGAGGGGTCTTTAGACCATGTGCCAAATAATGGCTACATTGCACTACAATTACATACCCACACTTTGAAGAAAATGCCGTTTCTGTTGTGACACTCTTTTCATCCAGTCTAATGGGTTTTATTCCCTAGGAAAGTAAAAGATCAGAATGCTTCTATTAACCTTGCTCTCCTAAATGTTTGAGTAGTTAAATTCTAGGTCATTATATTGATTCACAAGGCAACAAGTAAATTCTGTGGTTGGTAAGTATTTGCCAGTTGACTAGGCTTTATCCAATTTCATCTTGCTCCTGCAGCAGCATAATATTTCCATTGCAGTCAGCTTATGGGTGCAAATGATCCCATCTGCATCTTGATTTATTCCTTACTAGTTGGAAATATGCAGTGTCAAGTATTCAGTGAATTTTGCTAGGTCCTAATGAGGATTCAGTGTAACAGGATTTTCTCCAGCTTCAGTCTTGTAGAAAAGTTTTTCTGCATATCTGTCTTTTCAAATCAAAAAAGATACAGTGTGCTGGTATAGAGTACATTTTACTTCCAATAAAGTTTTAGGCTATGCTAAAGAAAAAGAGAGCTGTGCACTTCAGTCTTACCACTTATACCACTGGGGTATTGACAAGAAGCAGAAAAAGATGGTTGGGAAGATGAGGATTAACTCCTGGGTCTGGCTGAGAAGATGGAAAAAAGGGGTTTTAAGGCCTGTTGACTCTCTTGAAACAGATGATCAGTAAAAAACAAAGGGTCAGTAGCAGAATTTAGGGCTCAGAAAGGCTGCCCTGAGTTGCTCAGTGCACAACAACCCATATATTTAAGTGGTTTGCTAGACTAGTGTTACTAGAACATATTGTTTTCTTCCCTAAATCCTTTCTTTTCTGACTTATATGCGTTGGAGAGGAAGTGAATAGCACCTTTTCTTTATGGCACTGAAAGGCTCTGTCTGGATTGATAGGAACCACAGCAGCCTTTGTGGATCACAGGGACTTTTTCTTGTGATGGCAGAGTCTGTCCCTGACCACATTATTCACTCATCCAGGCATTTGTCAGTCCAGGTGTTTCAGAACTGGTCCTGCTGCTTGTTTAAGAGTGAGGTGCCAAAAGGTGCAGTTGCTGTTATGAAAAGATATCCAACTCGGTTGCTGAGTTAAAATCAGATTGTCACTGATTTAAAAATCTGATATTGCTGCCCATCACACTAAAACATGGTAATGGTTGCTGTAAAGTTGATAATCCTTGTGCTTATGCAGTGTTATGTAGTAACGCTCCTGGCCAGTGTAAGCACCGAGATTTGGTTATTATGTAGAAGAGTTATAATAAGAAATATGACTGCAAAAGCAAAGCAGTCAGTTGAAATTGGTCTATAATTAAATGCTTAGAAAATTCTATGCTTAGCTCATTTTAAAATCAAGTGCTTCTTTGTAGCAATTTCCTTTCTTTAATTACAATTTCCTGTCTAGTTTGACATTTACAATGCAATCTTGGGGGACATGTTTGTGATTTATTATTCTTGCTCCTATCAGGATATCACTCGGCAGAAATGAGTTTATAAAATAAGAGCTCAAATTATTATGGCCTTTGACCAATAAAGCTGGCTCATAATTTCAGCCTGAGAAAAGATTAACATTTTTGACAATCAAATGCAGAATTACCAATGGGGGACAATTTTGAAAACTATTTCAATTTTCTGAAACATTGTACATTTTAATAAGGAATATATAACTGGTTATATATCGGAGCATCGGCTTAAGAGTAGAAAGAGCCATAGTGAATTGTAAAGCAAACCTGAAAGGAAGACTTGAACATCTAACATTGTTTAGCCTCTTCTGAATGAAATTGAAACTGCTAAATCAACACTACTTGAAAATTATCTAATGGAAAAGATATAAAAGCTCAGACAAGTTCACAGCAATGCACTCTCCCTTTTCTTTAGCATTCCTGATTCCATAGGCTAATTTGTCTGGAGGAGCCAGGAGAATTTTTTCTGGTTTTGGTTGGTTTTATTTTTTTTCAAATCTTACTGAAGAAATTTTTTCTTGGTTATTATTTTCCTTTTGGGGTTTCATTTAGAGAAACAGATGCCCCTGCTCAACTGCATAAACATGATCTATTCGGCTGTCACTGCTTTTCCAATGACTTTCTTTGTCCCTGATTCAGGAAAATGTCATTGTTCAGGACAACACAGAAGTCAAAATGAATTCTCCGTGACTCGTGCAAATGTTCAAAGTTAAATGTGAACTTGTCTGTAACACAAAGTAGGCACCCTGCCTCATGCCTTGGGAAGAGTGAGTTCTCAAAAGCTCCATCCAAAGTGGTAGGTGTGTTTTTAGTGTTAATTTGATGTAATGTCAAAATGGATGGCCTATAAAATTATATTGAAGGAGAGAGAAATGGTATTGGCAGGGAAGAAAATCTGTATCTTTGGAGATCTTTAAAACAGCTCGTGTACACATTGCTAGGAGGTGCAAATGCTTAGCACCTCTCAAAGTCATGCTGCTTTTATTTAGATGCCAGCATATAGAGTTAAGAGCCTATTTTTAAGTACTGTGAATTAAAATCATTATTTTAAAGAATCTGTCCTCCCTCATGCCCAAGGAGATGAGAAAACATGGTATTAGTTACTTTGTTTTAGCAAGGCAAAAGTGAGAAAGTGGCACTGCGCTGACTCCAAGTAGACCCTGGGATAAGGGCAGGGCTGGGAGTCCTGCCACAGCATTTCCTGGGCCCCACCTCACCTGCCTGCACCGTACTGCACCCTAACACTGTCCTCTAAAAGCAAACAGCATTATTCCATGGTATGTCTTTTACTTCAGGAGTGGGCTGAAGTGGGTGCTCAAGCATCCCTTTTCTATGGCACCTGTCTGCAGTTCTAATGGGGAGGAAGTAATATGGAAACTGGATGAACCCATGGAGAGGTGATCATGAGCCACCTGCACTGCTGCCCTGAGCAGGAGACCTGGCAGGGATGAGGGACTGCTGTCTTCCCAGAGAAAAGACTCCAGGCAAGTCCATGGGCTGGGTAAAACATGTAGCTCCGAGGTAGGGAAAAGGAAGGTTAAACCTACGGAGCTGCATGGTTTGCTTAGAAGATTATCTGAGCAATTTTGGAAAGTAACGTGGTGGCAGGAGTCAATACTTGCTAGAAAGGAGGAAAGTGAGTAATGAGACCAACATATTTTCATCATCCAGTGTCAAAACAGAGTGGAATTTTGATGGCTGGTTATGTTTGACTTTGGGCTGTGACCAGTACTGATGGCCAGAGAACCATTTTCTCCAGCTACTTCCATTGCTTAATTATTTTCTTACAGAGTTACCTCAAAAAGGAGAAGAATTTGTTAACCTGTCATCTTTGCATCTTGATATTGAAATAGAAAATAATCAAGAATTCCATTACTATCTAGTCTGGAAAGACACGTGTTATGAACTCAAATATCTTCTGGCTATAAAAAGGTTTTATGCAATCATAAAACTGCAGAGTTTACATAGGAGCTGCACATGTCAGGACACACCTGCCAAAAGTCACCATTCAGTCAAACTCTGAGACATAATAGGTCATGCTCTGTCTCCTCTCATTAGACCCTGGCCAGAAGGCCAATGCTGGCAATTCAGTCCAAAGGCCTTTCTAAACATCTAGAAAAGTTTTCCCTATTGAGAAGGATATGCGTAGGAAATCCTCAGCATGTTCTAATTTGACTTGAATTCCTAAATTGAAAGAATTAAATTACCTCTCCAAAAATCTTCTTCCTTTTCTCTGAGGATTATGTTATACTCTTTAATTCTGGTCTGAGTGAATTCCCATACAGAAAGAAAAACATACTTATGAGACGAGGCTCCTCAGCTGATGTGAATCAGCAGAGCATCACTGGTGTCAGTGAAATCATGCAAGTTTATACCTGCTGATTACTTGGCCCTTGACATAACAAGGTTTTCCTAGAGCTGTGTGTTTTGACTCTGTCAAACCTTTCAATCCACATATGGATTATATGTATTTTTTACTTGCACAGATGTTTTGGGCCATGGATAGAAGTAGTCTCCTGGATGCTGGCAGGATTCTTCAGTTCTAATGTTATTCTTTTAAAAGTCACAAACAGAGAGAAAGAGGAAGATCATTTTGCTGAATAGTGATTGCCCCTTGGCATCACCGCTCTAACAAGACCGCCATAGATAAATGTGTAATAATTTTGTTGTCCTGAGCCACAAAGGGCAGTTCTTTGGTCGTAGCAAAGTCTTCTGCTTGACTTCACTGCAGCTGTAGGTGCTCTGATAAACTGAATTTATAAATATTTTTAGAGACTTCTCTTCCATTGTTACCATCTACCTCTCATGCAGCATCTAGAGTTTCTGCTACAGAAAAAAAAAATGATGTAAATATCTCAAGGTACTGATTCCTTTTTGATATCAATGTTCCCTTGTCTGTGGAAAACAGATGTAAAAAATTTGGTGGGCATTCTGCTGTTGTTTCAACCTTAGCCTAGGGTGCCTACTGTGATACATTAGGAGACCAAGATTTTCAAGGTACTTTGAAAATCCTCTCCTAAGTTCTTTATTTATGGACTTATTTGAAAATGGCCTTGTTTCTCTTGATATGAAGAAACCAGCACTCCTCATTATTTACACCTGGATCTCCAGGATTAGGCCCTCTCTCCCAAGTGGAACCTTTAAAATTCATATGAAGGGCACACCCTGTGATCCGAGAACTCAGGCTTTGTTTGTGTTCTTAACAGTAGAACAAGCCACATCATCATGCCTGGACACAACATTGATAAATTCCAACTCCTGAAGAGGATCAAAGCATCAAACATTCAGGGTGTCTCTTGGGTGTGAGCCCAAAACTAGAGCTTGTCCTTTTCTCCCATTGATCTCGTGTGAAATGTATCTTGTCTGACTCTCCTTGAAATCTGCGGGGGTTCTGTCATTAAGTCAACAGAAAGCCCACAGTTTATTATTTGTAATGTATTTCTTATTTGTTCAACCCGAGCACTCCTTTTGGTGTTTTCCGGGTAAGCAGAAAGTTCAGGAGGGAACCTAGTTCCAAAGTTTTTTTTTCCATGGATTCCAACAGCTTCTGATTCCAGCACCAGTTGGAGTTCAGAACCAGGTTCAGCATCCCTGCTTCTCTGTTTTGACTCTGCTCAGCAATGAGGCAGTTCAGGAAAAGGACTGGTGTGCAGCAAACAGCAGCCCTTCAGCTCTGTGAATTTTTGCACGTTTTGCTATTTCGGAATGTTTGTTTGGATTTCGCATACTGCCCAGGAGAAATTAATTGCTTGCACATTTCTGAAAACTTAGTCCAATGATCTCTTTTTCTGTTTCCTGGGGTATGTATGCTTTTGGCTGCCAAAAATAACTCTGAGAGACAGGTTACATGGAAGCTGGGATTATCCATGGAAAGTAATAGCAGTACTCTCATGCACGAAGAATGAGCAGGCTGCCGATTGTAATATGTTTAAAGGGTCAACAGAAATCTATAAGTGGTCAAGAAACAAGACAAACATCGGCCACCAGTCTGATGGGAAAAGCAACATCCATTAAGTCCATTAAATTTAACATTGGAATCAATGTTTAAACCACAAGAAGTAATTAGTGTAATTCATATTACAGACCTTTGGATTTTTGAAACCGGGTTTAATTATATTGAAAAATGACAGCTTCATTTTCCTTCTATGGGTGGGTTACTACCATGTTCCCGATGCTTTTATTAGGGCTGGGTGCCGATATCAGGTTTTTAATGACATTAAGCAAAGTAGTGTTTCAGCCATTTGAGGAGCAATAAATCAGGTTAGATTCTTTTTGAATGGAGACAACACAGATCAAGTGGCTTTTAAATCATTTTTCTTCATCACTGAGAAGTGGAGCTGTTCACTGGAAACAGCAGCCCATGGGAAAAAAACGCAAGTTGTAGAGTGTGGAGTGATATTTGGATTCTCTGGCTCCCTTTGCCTGCATCAGTGGACAATTCATGAGCTACTGCTAAGCTCTGGAAAGGTATCTCTGTAATCCTTTGCCAATAGAAACTCCACAAAACTTTTATGAGGTCTCTCATTAGCACTCTCAGATTTGGAGAAAGATGGAGTGATACATCCTCTGCATCCTCTAGACTTAAAACTTTTTAATATTGACAAAGATCTTGAAAGGATAGTAAATGTGGCCATGAAGATGCACAAAACCTGTTAATTTTCAGAATATTTTCATTGCTGGTTTTGAGGAGAGTAAAATGTTTATCTTATTTCTATCCTCTTGATGTGCTTCTACACACTTTACTTGACTCTTCTTTCTTGAGCTACATTCTTTAGCTGGTTCTGTTTAATTTGGGAACTTTTCTTCATAGGCCAAATTTTTGCAGAACTATCAGTAAATGTAAAGCTCATGGAAAACCAGTGGTGGTTTCTTTTTTGGCTTCCATTAATGCAAAAAATAATGCAAATCATTGATTTTAAAATAAGTGTCTCTTGGCCTGGAACTGTTTCCTGGTTCCACCCTGTACTTGGGATAGAGGAAAGAATTTCACATTACTGAGCAATGCAGATAAATGTGAATGTACATGCACAGCCTGAGTTTATAAGTAAAGGTGCTGAAGCCAAGAGAGCTCTGTCATTCTCCTTCTGCGTACCTGCAGAGCAATCCAAAGTGTCTGAGTCAGGAGTGGGTGACTGGATGTTGTGTAGGAGTCCATCAAGGAGTGGGATAATGACTTGAAATTTTTTGGTCTGTGGTCATTCATTTAAACTTATAACAAAAGTAAAAATTTAGGTGGCTTTAAATTGTTTGAAATTATGAAGCATCCAGCTGCTCCCTACATCAGAGGAAATAATTTTCAAGAGATGAAAATAATGTGATACTTCCTCACAGACACCACATGACCCTGGGTTTGCCCATTCCCTTCTAACTGTGGAGGCCCAGTCATGGTTTTTACAGATTTGTCTTCACCACAGTGCAGGGCAGGGATATGGTGGAGCAGTGAGACCCCAAAGAATGCTCTGACAGGTCTTGGAAAACAAAATATGGAACTGCCAAATAAGAACCCAGGAAATCCAGTAGGTATTGCTGCAAAGAGGAGGATGGGTCATGTGCAGGAGGGGCACCACCAGCAAGCCTTAGTGATGTTGGTGCAGAAGGCAAAGGGAAGTAGTGCAGCAGTGGAAAGAAAGGGAGGCAGATGTGGTATGATGTGGGACCATTTTGTCAGCTCTTTGGGTGAAAAACCTGTTTAAACTGGTAGAGAAGAATGCCCAGCATATTCAGGACTTTGGGACTGAGCAGTACTGAAGGGTCCTGCACCAACAAGTGAAGACAGCAATTCTCTGTAGCAGTCAGGAGCATTTTTCTGACTGCGGGGATTATGAGTGCAGGTACAAGATCTCTTTACAGGGCATGGTAAAAAGAAAGAGGGAAGGAGAAGATTCCAGACCTGTAAAGAGATTTCCAGCATAGATTAGTCTTTGGGCATGTTGATACTGTACGGATAGATGTACACTCATCGTGCTCATGCTATTCACTGAAAAAATCCTTCTCATGAGGGATTATTAGCTCAGGCTTGGTGCCAGTGCAATCACATGGCTTCTGTCAGATTGGAGCGTGGGCAGAGCTTGCTCATGGCTGTTTGCAATATGTGGTATAAACATACCCAAAGAGTAATAGCAGGTGGTAGCAGAGGAGGTGGATGGAAAGGAAGACTTGGAACAAAAGATGCTAAGCTTCATTTGCCGTATGATGAGCCAAATTCATCATTGGTGTAACGCCCTGAAGTCAGTGGAGTTATAATAATAAAATTAGTCCAAGGAATCATATCCGTCCCTGGCACTCCATGCAATGCCTTTGATCTGATGAGGTATAAGTCATGGCAGCATCTTGGCTTCTGAACTAACAACATGATGCCTCCAGGGTGAAACATGGGGTAAAGCACCTCACAATGGCACTGGGAAGTCACGAGCTAAATTTTAAATGTACGCTTCAGTTTGAAATCCTGGCAGAGTAGTTCTTTTCTTCTTGCACATTTGTCCCAAATGGTAACAATATAATGAAATCTCTAGCCACACATTCCATGCTCAAAGTGGGATTAATTTCTTTCTGTTTGGCTAGTACAAATAACTGCACATGAAGAGTTTATGCAATAGCAGAGGGTGTTATTTTGTCTTGGCAATGGTTTTGTCTGGAGCGATGGAAGAAACTGAGGTAACATGAATATTGTATTTAGCTTTCTTCATCCACAGTAGAAAAACCAGCATTTCATTTGGCACTCCCCACTTATTAAAGTGCTCTTTTTCATTGCTTCCCAACTTCAGCTCTGCAGCTCCCAAGCAGGCCAAGCACAATTCCTCTCACCTCACTCCTCCTCCCTAAAAGAAAAACTCCAAGAAAAAGCTAACACAAAATCCAGGAAAACAAACCAAATATGCCCCAAGAACCAAACACATTTCTCTCTCTTTTTCATTATTGAGTAAATGCACTCAGAAGTTGTACTGGTTAAAGCATCCCGAGCTGGTTTGAATTTACCTGCCTTGAGTGAGTTCAGTGAGTGAGTTCTCAATTTACAGTAGCTGAGAATCTGGGTCTTGTTAGTAAAGGGTTTAAATAATACAGGATCAGCCACCCTTCAAGACTTTGTATTCTCTCTGACCCCGGGATTTGTGGTCTAGGAGGCCGAAGTGGCTGTCCACTGGAAGTGGTAAGTGGCAAGGAATGGGTGCTCAGGGACTTCTCTGCTTTGCAGCTGCTTCACAGAAGGGCTTTTACCCTTTGGGCTACCCAAAAGTACACTTTTGTGTTGTTGCTTAAGAGGAAGAAGTTGCTGTCTCCCTCTGCATCTCCACTCCCTCATACTTGTCCTGTGGTGAAGAGGGATGTTGTAGATGGCAGCTTTGCCGTAAGAAATGATACCTGTCCTTGACATCCCACACCTGTGGGAACAGAACTGTGCTTGGCTCTGGTGCTGTCCCTGTGCCCTTGGCAGAACAGCTTCTGCAAGGCCACAGCCAGAGTTCCTTGGAAATATGGATTCTACAGATATGTTCCCTGTGCATTACTCTCCACTCATTCTTGAGCCTCTTGTAGAGCCTCAGCAAAGCTGGCTGAGGGAGAGGTCTCAGAGCTATTTAATTCCTGCCAATGTATGAAAAAATATGGAGCCAAAGAAGAAAGGAGGCAAAAGTCATACATACTCAACTCGTAGTAACCAAGGGACCTAGAGGCCACATACATGTCTAATCACAGAGAAATTAAAAAAAAAGGCTTTTTATTATAGTTTTTACTCCTTTTTATAAACTATCTGCTCAAGCGGTTTCAAAAAGCACTGAGGTACAACTGAGCATGTAATGTTCAAGTAATATATCAGATAAAAGTTGTTAGGTTTTTTCCGCTCTTGAAATTTTTCTGTGCAGATCAGAACATGGTTTTATGCTGGCTTTAAGTTTGTCAATCTTTTGTGAACAGGTTTTTTTTTTTTTTTCCCTATTTTTTCAAACCCACTGGGAAGTAATTTGATGCAAGTAGCCCACACTGAGCAGCGTGGCCTCAGCACCACTGGCCAGATGGGTTATGTGTTTGGATGAGTGAGAAAGCAAGTGCATCTGGCTCAAATGTCACCTCTGAATTTCAAATTCCTTTTCCACTAACATCATTCATATATGAGACTTGGAAATGTGTTTTGAGTAATTTATTGTTATTCTGATTTCTATTAGAGTTGTGTGGAGTGATCCCAGAGAAGACAGGGCCCAATGGGTTTAATTAGTTAAGGTGTAGGCCTTGATAGATGCAATCTATTTGAGTTTATACCTGAGACAGGTAAGAGAAAAGGAGGAAACGGAAGCACAAAAGGGTAAAAGGACTTGGTCAAGGTCACATCTGTGTAAGTAAAACCTGATCACTTGAATGTTCATGGCAAGTAAATATGAAAGGAGAGCAGTCAGCCAAAGTAAATTCACTTTAAAACCTGAATGAAAATAATCAATAGTATTCACCCACTGTGTCCCAGATGCCTGAATCAATTTGATAACAAACAGTTTGTTCCCTCTTCTTAGTTATTTGTAAAGAAGTGGCTTGATTGCCAGTGTGCCTAATTCCAGACATATGCCAATTCCCTAATGGTAATGGAGCTGCACTACTGCATGCCAAGACTGAGGCAGACACTCAGCTCTTTCCCACTAGATTTCTCCCAGAAGATCTGCAGTCAAATCCCTGTTTAACGACTATCAGAGGAACATATGTGGATCCAGTTCCCATCCAGGGTAAACATGTAACAGTAGCTGGGTTCCTGCGCTGCGGTCCTGGCCCTGTTTGTAAGCACACACTTCAGGCATGCCTGATGCTGCACGAGTCCAGGGCCACCTGAGTGCTCACTGGGAGCCACTCCTGCTCTGGCACCTGGGACTTCTCCTAGGAGAGCACCCTGCGCCCAGTCCCTCTCCCAGGAGCTGGCTCCATTGGCCACTGCCTGCTGCAAGAGGGCTGAGCTCTGCAGGAGCTCTCTGGGCACAAAGAAAGGCTTCCTGTGGAAAATGTCTGGGCACAAAGAAAGGCTTCCTGTGGAAAATGTCTGGGCACAAAGAAAGGCTTCCTGCGGAAAAACATGATGCTGGTGCTTCTGGTCTGTCAGCTCCAGGTGACTTCCCAGGCACAGCAGCTGGGCCCATGGGAGAGGCACAGAGAGCATTTACAGAGCCATGGGGAGAAACGATGGATTTCCTGTCAGAACTGCCACGGCCATCCTGCAAGGGGGTCTGGTCTCCCTTTGGCACAGACCAGGCGGCAGGGCCAAAACCCAAAAGACTCTTCTGGCAATTAGCTCGTCCCCAGATCAGCTGGGGACAGGTATATCAAGAGCAGTGGGCTCTCTTTGCACTGGAGGATGATTAGGCCTATACTACATGACCCTCCTTCAACAGGCTATATATTACCTTTCAGCTAACTGATGATGTTTATTTTTAACTTTTTTCCTTTCCTATTAGATCACATTCACATTTGAGATAGTGAGTTCTGCTTTACAATTTAGCTGAAGTTCTCAAAATGGTCAGTCAATTTGAGATTTTTTTTTTCCAAAAGCAACAAGAAATGGAATGCATTTGGGAGTACTGATGGTGGGACAAATACACCTTTCTGGAAGTTCTCTATCCTAGTCTACCAGCTGAGTGCTGTAAAAATCTCCAAAGCATGTAATATTGTGAATTCATGATGGCAGGTCGTTTGGTCCAAAACATCAGCCATCAGATATTTCCTGCACTAGTCACTATCTGCAGAAGGGTTATTCATTAGGTCTTTGCAAATTCATATTCTTTTACCCATACTGCTAGATTCCATAGTGTTGCTTTTCCATCTTCTTTGAAAATTAAGTCACCGTGTCAGTGATTCATGTGGAAAATAACAACACGTGCATTTCATCCTCTTTTGGCTGTGTTGCTCAGGTAAAGGGACACCCTTTGCTGAAATCAAACCAAATGATGAAGGTCTGGACTAACACTGTCACAGAAAATGGATATTTTTGGTAGTAGAGCTCCAGGGGGAAAGCCAGCTATAGCCTGAGCAGTTGAAACTTGCTATGCTCTGTGTTTGACTTGCATGGGCATCTTCATTATTGAATGTTCAAAGAAAACTGTTTCTTCCTATGTGGTGTGGTGTCTTCTGTTCTGTGCAGGGAATGAATAACTTATTCCTTGCTTCATTCACTCTTATACCTGCCAATGCTATTGCTGTCTCCTGTAAAGAACCATGGAGTTGGATTTAGAATATTTACTGTGTAATTAAAGGGTATAAAATACTGCCACTATAAGCATCTTCCCTGATAAACATACATGGTCATAAAATATTAAGGGAAACTAGATCAATCTATTGAAGATATTCACATACAAAAGTGGTTTTTGTAGGTCACAAGAATTTGTAAGAAAACTTACTGCACATTATGCAGCTCTGAGCTGTATGACCATTTTGTATCCCTGTGAATATAGCAAAAGTATGCTCATCAAGTTACTGGCACACAACTCAGTTTTTACATGGAAGAATAAAACTTGGTGCTAAATAATGCCTAAAAGCAAATAGAAAGCACCTTGTCTCCTTCAAATGGCATCCTCCCAGGAAATGCAAAAAAATCAATATATTATAGTAGCTTATGATCTCATTTAAGTGATTCAACACAACAAAATTTCAATGACATTTCTTTCTTCTGTGACTTGCCTTTTCCCTCTGAATGGCACTACTAGATTTGGATTTTTTTTCATCCTTTCCTTAGGCCCATGCTATGGAAGGCAGCCTGTTCTGGGAAAAAAAACAAACATATGGTGTATTAAACTACTAGAGATTAACAGAAGCCAAAAAATTCATGAATGCCATGGACTCTGTAGCTCTAGTCTGGGGAGGGGAAGACCTGTGCTACATCAGGCTGCCTGGACTATCCCCTGGGACTTGTGGGATTGTCTCCTACCATAGAGGTCTGTGTGTTCTTTCTAATTTATCTTAGGTTGATTTTTCACAGAACAAAAGCCGTACTTTCCCTGTTAAATTGCCTTATGGCTGCCTTATAGGGGAAGTGTAGATGGCTTATGCTTCCCAGTCACACCATTTTTTATTTCTTTCCGAATGGGACTATTGCTTGGGCCTCCAGAAGATGCTATACTTATTTACATGTTCCCCTCCTTGAGGCTTCACTGCAGAAAGAAGGTGGTGGTGGCAGCGAGCAGATGAATCACAAAAGACACGCTTCATCTGCCCGATCTCTGGTCTCACTTCTGCCCTTAGAAATAGTGCAGTAGTTCAAGTTTATAGCCTTTGTGGATTAGAAATTCACCCTTGTGCTGTTGAAAAGAGAAAATGTCCATAAACAGTGTTATTGACAGTTATTGCTGTTGTATCACTGAAGACCAGGGCTCACTGTGCTAAGTGCTGTGCAAATGTATTTTAGAGGGCTTCCCTGCTATAAACAGCAATATTTTTGTTAGAAGCAGAAGGTCTTGTTATTCCTACGACTCTCTTTGCTCTATTTTGCAGCTCAAATCGCACATGGACAGTCATGCCTTAGTCAGAAAAACCAACTTAAGACAGACACATTTCCATCATGTGAGTACTTCTTTTTATCTTCTGTCTCCACCTCATTTGGAGTTTTGCTGTCCTTACTCCTGAGAAAATTTGCCATATTCCATGTGGTCGAAAAGAAACCACCAGAAGCAAGCAGTGTGAAGAAACATAAACTGGTTGAAACAAAAATTTGAGGGTTTGCTATTTTCAAAACAAAATATTTGGATCTATAGTTTTTGACCTTTTAGAATAAATGTGTGCTCAGATTAATCTATGATGGATTTAGAAGGCACTACAGAAATAGTGCAATTGGCAGATGCCTATGACTGAATTCTAATCAGAAAACAGAGTTCTTCACTCTTTCTGTAGCTCTAGTCTGGTGATCCAGATTGCCCCTAACCAACACCTACCTAAGGGCAGAAAGATGCTACAAACATCCTAGAGAGGTGGTGTTGGAGAGGCCTGAGAGATTAGACATTCTTTCTATCCCTGGCTGTTTGATTTTTTTGTAATATATTTTCCTTCTCCCCTTCCTTTCTTACATGACAGCTCTATTTACACCTTGCAAACTTCTCACTCTTTAGTTTTGGTAACAGTATTGCTGATTCATTGATCCATTCATGATCCAGGACTCCTTTCAGGCCTTTCCAGCAATCCTGCTGCCTGGCCAATTATTTTATTGTGCTGATGCATCTTTTCCTTTCCCCTCTGACCAGCTCTTATCTCACAACCGTCTCCACGTTTACTTTGGTGTGTCCTTTTCAAAATGGAGAGTTAATAACTAGGTCAGCTTCAATAAGAAAGGTGAGTGTGGAGAGCTAGTCTGTGCCCAGGAGCCTCCTTGCCCCTTACAGAAAAAAATCTCTCACATTTCCTCAAACTTAATCCGCTTTTAATGGCCTTACTTATTAGTTGCTAAGCTGTTTTCTTCTCGAGAGCTATGAAGGATAGCCCACATAGTAAGATGCTGGTATTTTGTGGTTAGGCACAACGTCAGAATGTCTGAATTTATATCTTGCTCTTTTTGGTGGAATAGGACCACTTAGGAAACTTATTTAGTATGATCTGCGTTTAAGAAATGAGAGCCTGGATGAGATTTCTGGCCCTCGAGCAAATTTTTCTGAGTGCCCTTGGGTGACTCAGTTGCTTGTCTCTGTTTCAGCTTTCCCTCTGCCAGACTGATGTAATATTCCATGCCTAATATAGGTGCTGAGGAGATAAATTAATGAATGCCCATGGAGCATGCGGATCACTGATGTACAGATCAGTACCCCTGAGAGACACCAGCAGACAGCTGCTTGGGAACAGAGGCTGGCTTGCCAGGGTGGAGAGTGAGAAAACTCTCAAAGGAGTGGACAGGAGGCTGGTAAAAGGAAGCAGGAGAGAGCCTGGAAAAATTAGGGCTGATATAACAAAAGGCATTCACTACTTGCTACAGAAACTCTAAAGGAATCTGACGTTTGGATGTTCCCTTCAAACTTGGACACTTGGAACGCTTTAATCCAACAGATTTGAGTGGGAAGTCTACAAGTCTAAAGAAAGAGCTCCTGAAAGGCACTTGCCTAGTGCACACAGAAAAAAAAAATCTAATACAGATTAATTTAAAGCCCAAAATTAAATAAGCATTAAACAAGCCCTGAAAAATGCACACAAACATATTCTGGTGAAAAGCTACATTGTGATCCTTCTTGTATGAATTATAGCACATATACAATAACTGCCATGAATTCCGCAGGGAATGTGAGAATGTAGGCACCTATTCAGATTGGAAGCCATAAAAAAGGAACCTCTAATAACAAGTGGATCCTAACATTTTTTGAAATAACTAAAATAAGAAAGGGACCAGAGGGAGTGAATTGCACAAGGAGTGGAAAATCCTGAACCCATGCTGGCCCGAAAGAAGTATCAGAAAGAAAGAGCTCCTTTAAGTAAAAAAACTCCCAAATTAGACCTTTGTCTGACCAATTCAATAAGAAAGGAACAGGGAATAGGGAAAGTCATTCAAATGTATTCATTAAGTTGCCAGAGAAATGCTTATTAAAGAAACTCTCATCTTGATTCCTTTTTTGGGTAGAAGGAAAAGAAGAAGGAAGGGAAAGATTTTTTTATTATTATTATTTAACATTCATTCTTCAGAGGCATTCTTCCTATTATTCCTTCTATTTTGACTTGCTGCATTTGAAAAATATGTTGTCTTTTAAATAGATTTATTCCTTTCAACAGCATCTGACATCTTTTGTCAGACGTTCCTTCATTTTTCCAGTTTATTTCTTAACGTGTATTTGTATAAGTGGCTTCCACTGTATTAATTGATGTGTTTGTGTCTGTTCAGAGCAAATGCATTCTCCTCACAGGGATTTTAACAGGCATTTGTTTAAGTGGGTTTTGCTTTTCTGTGTCTATTTCTGCTTGTTTTTCTGGTAGAGAAGGAGACATTACTAACATGCAGCCGACATAATGAGTCCCATTAACTCCCAGTTCAGCTTGCTTTTTGACCACCTCTCTTTTAATGACTGTACTTTTCTTGACTGCAAAGTTTGGGGAATAGGAAAGCTGTTCGCTCTGCTGGATTTTAATACATGTTTACATCCTCCTTTGCAGAATACCACCACCTCTCAATTAATGTTACTCTTACCCTTAAAAAAAGCAATTGGTGATAAATAAATGCGTGCATTGGCAAAGTGTGGTGCTAGCCAGAATTTTTACAAAGGCTGCTAAGCGATTTTAGAGACGAAGGAGTATTTGTGTTCTAATATTTTAAAGCTTTTTCATTGATCTCCTGTTAAATGAGAAGCAAGAATTAACCTCAATGACAGTGCTAGTAGCTCTGCAGTCTATTTTGGCCTGTTCTTTAAGTAAAAAGAGCAACCTAGATGAGAATTTTGTGCTTCACTGGATATTGAAAGATGAGGCAATAAACTGCTAAACTTGAGTAATCACACACTCCCAGAGGAATGCCTCAAATGGGGTTGGTCAAAAACCTTGAAATTCTAGCCTTCTGCACACTGCCTGGGCTTTAACATTTGATGAGAGTCATTATAGTGGGGGACTGAATACAAGTGTCTTCTGATTACAGACCTTCCATTAAAAGTTCCCACCAGTGTGCCTTTCCATAGAGAAGCGTCAATGGGATTAAAATCTCAATTCACCCCAGTCAATTCTCCAGTAACACGATTTCATTAGAGGCAGGCAGGGAGGAAAATGGACTAGAAAGCACTGAAACAGCTGGTGTATAAATTATAAAGTGTACTTTCTACTAAGTGAACACACCTTCCGCTCAGCCACATTACTAATTAATGTGTAGGGTAGCCGATTTTATGTAAATTGTATTCTTCCTCTCTCCTGTGCTTTGGTTAACAACAGGTTCTTCTAAATCTTGGAAAAAGAAAGATTATGCAAAGCTATCATCATATGAAAATAACGTATTAACATACTGCCTGTGAACTGTATCCAATCAGTTCCTTTTCACTGGCGTGTGTACAAAACAATTAAAATCAAATTTATATTGCACTTCTTTAATATATTCTGGCATTAATATAATCAACGAACAAGTGTTAAAAAGTCTTACAGGCCTATTCTGCTTTAAAATAATATGTTTGTTCTCAGGGTTAGTGGATATTTTCAGCTTCTCTGAAAGGGCACTAAAATGAAAAGTTCTCAATGTACAAATGCAACTCTGGCAGCCATCGGTTCATGTGGAGCCTGTCTCATTCCAGCTTCTCTCAGCCTGTTGTGTTCAATTTTTAGCTGGTGTCTTTACTCCTGGACTTTGTCAGCTGCCCCCCACTTTACCTGCAGCATACTTGTTTTTAATTATTGGGTGTTGCTGAATGATAAAGCTCATAAAGTTTATGAGAGCCCTGAATTGTCTGGATGATGCACAGGCTGGTTGTGCTACGGGCTGTTCTGGTGTCAGGCAGATGATGCACACACCCAGGAGCTGTCTGCATTCCTGCCAAGGCCCAGGATTTCACCTGGAGAATGAAGGATGGCCCACATGCCATCAGCATATCCTTATTTTCCATGTTCCATGCTCTGAGGCTATGTTTTCCCTGTCTGTTTTCCTTCCTGCCTTTGGCGTACTCTCATATGACATGTGGCAGGGAGAACCAAGATATTCTGTCACTGCTCTCAGTGCTAGAAGATCTCAGAAACAAAAAACCAGGTGTGAGTAAAACGTTTTTGTCATTCACAGGGGTGGAATGTCTACCAAGAGGTTGTTTATTCTGTCCTTAACAACATCTCCATCTCCCCAGGAACAGTGCCTTGTGGAGCACCTCCACCAACAGGCACTCCACACTTCCTCAGGCAGTTTTTCTCAGGGATTCTGAGAGGATTCTCAGGGATTCTGAGAAGATTCAAACAGAACTTTGCTGTTTCTTAAGGCCTCTAGCTGCAGGTAAGCCCGTTTCTTGTCCTATGCACTGAGGATAAAGAAGAGATTACTCTCTTCTTTGCCTTTTACTTATTTTGAGAATTTATCCTCCCTCAGACACATATATAGAGACTAATGCTAGTGCCCAGCCAAGATGATTCTTGAAACCACAATCATGAAGCTGGAAATGATGGGTTTTCCCCTCCCCTGACAGTGCTGAACTTGCTTACAAAGACACATCCCTCTGAGGAGACAGGAAGAGAATGTATTTCCTAGGAGAAATAAACGAGTGGGATCCTCACACCGCTTCTGAGCCTTTCTCTAAAGCAAAACTGCTTCTTAAGGCAAGAGACAAACTAAGAACATAAGCTCACTTCAGTTTGGACCAGAGGATAGTAATAAACCAGGGCAGTGTCTTTCCATTAAGTGGTCCTGTGTCATCCTTATTTAGGATTTCCTAACAATTAATTTAGCCAGATAGAAAATGTGATTGGCATAATTCCATCTTGAAATTGCAAACTGGAATTCCGGAAAGTATAAATGGTTGTGCATTTATATTATCAAAAATAGCTTTAGAATCAAATAATTTTTTCTTCTCTTCAGCTCTTTGCTGCAAAGCTATGAAATGAAGGTGGGTGAGGAATGCAGAGGAGAGGAAAAATCGCTGGGATTCATTGCCAAGCACTTTCTTTCTGTCCCTCATTTCCTACCGGCTGATTTGGAATGGAACCAAGCTGAGCAGGTGACTGACAATGTACCTCACACTGAACACTTGGTCAGACCTACTGCAACATTTTCCTCCTTGGTGGTGTTGATGGAATAAATGGCAGCAGCAGACTGGCCCTCAGCCTTGAGGCAGGGGACAGCATCATCTGCAGCTCCTCAGAGGGACAGAATAGAGTGGAGGAGGTGCACATTCCACTCTCGGTCACAGTGGTGGAAGCCCAGGAAGTATCAGTGGGAACCAAGGAGGTGGCTGTGCAGAGAGACAGATTACAGTACTTATCTTCCCTGATTGCTCAGCACTGGAGGTAAATGTTGTCTCTCTCACTCCCTTCACTTGTAAGTCACTGTCACATCCTTCCCCACTGCCTGATGGACGGTTTGGTGGCACTCCCTAAGCCTGCCAGGACTTGTGGTGCTGTGACTACTCACAAAGACAGAGAGCTCTGGTAACTGAGTTAGTTTTCCCACTTACAGCACCAGAAGAAGTTCTTTCAGAAATATTTTGCTGATGAACTATTGCCACAGAAGGTGACCAAATAAATCTCAGGAACCTCTGAAGGTTTTCAGCAAAAATGGCTTAACAGGGCTTAACAATGGCTTGTCTAGCCATTTGCTGGTTTGTTCTTTTTGGAAGGAACAAATGTCTGGAAAGATAAGTTGTTGTTTTCTAGGCAGCTCAAAATACAGATAGAACAGAGAAAAGAAGCTTCTCTTTCTTTGGGGGGTGTTGTCAGGAAGGTTGGAGGCTGATGGTTTGGGGTTTGCACATCCTCAGTCAAAGAGATTTTCTTATTCCTGCAGTTTTTAAATGGGCTTTTTTTATGCTGCTGTATTATTTGTACCAGTGTTTGCTGTATTCGTGGGTAATTATCCTATTTGTCTTCAGTGGATACTGCAGGAGACTCAAAATGAGAAACACATCCATAAAGTTTGTTAGGGTTCAATATGTAATTTTTTTTTGTGATAAGGAAAATGAAAAAGATAGTTGTAGCTACATTTTAATTACATTTATTGGATATACACATTGTCTAAAACCTAGAATATCTCTAGCATGATGGAAGACAGCAAAAGAATGGGATTAAAGCAGATGAAGAAAAGATCTCAGGCCTAAATAGTGATACAGAGAGGATAACCAATCTGAAATGATTGAAATTGTCTAGCTTTAGGGGATGTTTGGTTTCTTAGCACAAATTGCCAGTGATAGATTTTAATTTCTGCATTCATTCCCATAATTATTTTTGTTTCGAAGTAACTGTGAAATTGAGTCTTTTGCTTCTGCTGATATCAGGTCACTTCTGAAAACAAAGTGTATCACAGAGAACAGCAATATTATTATTATTCAAAGGCTGCATGCAACATTATGCAAACATTGTCCTACTGTCAGTCAGTGCAAACCTTTCCTAAAAATACCTGGAACCCTTGAAATAATTAAACTTCTCATCTCCTCCTTTGAATGCCACCACACAAGTGGTCCACCTCCTGGCCAAACCCCCTCCAAAAGTCTCCCCATCCCAGGTCATTTTATCTTGCAGCTGTCCAGCTGAACGTTGTTCCGCAGTGGACAATGTTGCTACTCTAATCACTGAGTACAAGCTTATATGTGTACAGTTCTGCAAACTCTGTATGCTCTTTTAGCAAAAGTCAACTTAGCGACTAACATGTTGCAAAAAGTGTGAAATCTGCTGAAAGCAGCATTGCTTTCCTGAAAGAAATAACCACAGTTTTTGTGGCCTAACCTCAGAGACAGCAGAGGCTGATGTTCCCTTTCCATCATGGCTGGAAGTTTAGGAGTACAGTTCATATGAAAACAGCTGGAGAAAAAAAAGGCCTGGTGGGAAAAAAAAACACAAAACAAAACACAAAAAACAACAACATACCAAGTGTAATGTAACAAGAATTTTCTTCTTTTTTTACACCCTAAGTACTTTTCAGGGGAATAAATGGTTTATCTTTTCAGATCTGTATATTACTGCAGAAATATCCCGCTGGGAAAAGGCTGCATAAGCTCTGGCCATCATGTAAATCCCACACTGAAGACTCACTTGGGAAAAGACACAAAATATGCTGGCTCTCTAAGTGAAGGTAAGTGTTGTCCTACATTAACAGTAATGAGAGCAAAGCTAACTGGTGCCCAAATTTTGTTTCATGAGCAAACCAGTGTTAATGTCAGCCAAACCCTTCGTGCTTTTTATGAAAGTGGAGGCCTATTTTCCCTTTGTCTATTCTTACTCCTTGGTAAACAGGCATGTATAAAAACAGGCCTATATAAAAAGGATGGCATTCATATCCTCTGTTTTGTGCCCCCCCAGCTCCACCCCATGTGTGTGGTACTCAAAAGGGCAAGTGTGTCCCACAGGGAGGAGGAATATTCAGCGTTCCACAAATGGCTTTGAACCAGCTGCACATCACAAAACCGCCCTGCAGAGCCCCTGGGCCTGGGTACTCTTGCTGGGACAAGTTCATCCATGGCTGTATGGGGAGCTGCTTAATTGAGGCTCATTACTTCCATTTCCTACTGACACTGTGCACCCCGTGAGGCGCGCTCGGGCAAGCGCCAGGGGCAGGGGGTGGAACAGCTGCTGCTGCTCGCATGGAAGCCGGAGAGGATGAGGGATCACAGTGCCCTCACCCAGCACTGCTGCCTCTGTGGTTGGTGCTGCTCGTGAGGAGGAGCCAGCTGCTAATCTGAGCCCCTCAGACAGGGGCATGCACCTGCCTCAGCCACCACAGGCATGGAGGATGGTGGCCTCCTGACAAACTGCCCCCAGCAGGTGTTTCTTTCACCCCTTTGGGATGTCTGGCAATCTGTATGTTTTGTCCTTTTTTTTTCAGAAGGTTCATTCTTGGAAGAACCTCAGCTAAAACTCCTGAAGAGGAGCATTTCCCTATTTTAACAGGTAACGTGAGCTATCTATTTTTTCTTATTCAGGTTGTGTAACCTGCCTCTCCAAGGTCAGACAAGCATCCTTCCAATGCCTCTAGCTCTGATTCTGTTTCTTCAAGCACACAAGCTCACAGGTGGGCATAGACTTCCTGTTCATTCCTGGTCCTGTGGATGTCCTGAATCCCTGCCGAGAGCCTTGTTCCTATTTCTTTACAGACATTCTTGCAGTTCTTTGTTGATGTGGTATCCTCATCCTTTAATAGTTTTCACTCTTAAAGAACCCTTATGGTCTTTGGCTCCTACAGGTAAATATGCAGTATCTTCCACTTTATGTCAACTTTTCCAGAGTACCACAAAAGCTGTTAGAGGAATTAATCACCTTTTGATTTCCATGGGACAGTGGAAAACCTGTGAGAGAGAACTTAGGCAATGATATCTGTTATTATCACCCTTCTGAAACTCACCACTGCTGAGTGAAAATGAGCTTTGTGAAGGTAATCAATCACTGGCCACCACATGGGTTCCCTCAGTATAACATTAAGGGTAAAAACTCATCACTTTGAACAGCATCAACGCAGCCTTGTGTAACACCAATTCTCACTCACCCACTTCTGTAGAGGAGATGAAAGAGGGATCTGTTTACTCAAGATACTCTGGCTTTGCATTTCACCACTCCCCTGCAAGTAATGACTTGCTGGACAGCCATCAGACTGGCCAGGCAAGGGCTTCCTGTGCTGCAAGGTGGCATGGGGCCACGGTAGCTCTGCACATGGACTGAGAAGTCAGATAAAATATAACTACCAGCATCAAAGCCGTAAAAAATGACAAAAAAATACATAGAATACAGAGAGTTTCTTCCTTTGCAGCTGCCGTTATTCAGGTAGTATGCAGTCAATTCATAGAATAAGAAATTATTTCAGAACATATTGCATTATACCAGAATGTTGTTGACTCCCCCCAAAAAAGACAACCCTACATAAGTGCCCTCAGAGGGTGTTTTAGGTGAGGTATAAACTCAGAGAGATGGTGGTGCCCATTGTGTTAGACTCTGCACATTAAACAGTTGGCAACCCAGAGATTAAAGGTGTTGAAAGGACCATGTTTGTAGGCAGGGGAGCTTTCTTGTTTGGCAGCACCTGAGAGCAGAGCTAAGCTGGTTCAAGGCATTTGGGTTTGTCTTCTCTGCTTGTGTCTATGTAAAGATGCCCAGGTGATTTCCATGGCACAGGCTTTGCAGGCATGCAGTTGCTGGATCCTGTCTCTGGAGACTAAGAAGCAGTGGCAGGTCATCACAGAGAGAATTAGCTCATGTATTTTGACAGGTGAAGCTAAATAAAATGAAATAATTTGACAGGAAGTGAGGCAAAAATACAACAAAGGAATAGACTTGCATGAATATCAGGTTACCAGAGTGGGGGGGGAAATGAGGATGGGAAATGTATATACAAATAAATAAATACAGATATGTTCATGAATCTGTTTCAACGTCAGCAGTCTGGCTAGCTCAGAGTTCCCTGTCTCTTGGCCTGTTTGGGTAAGGCAGTGCTGCTATCACAGTAAGTGCTTTCACTTCCTCACACATTGTAAGGGGACTGCAAGATCTCTTGCCAAAATCTCTTTCAAAACTGAGTGTGAAGTGATAAAGTACGAAAGTCCACTTGAGTTTGGAGAGAGTCTAAACTAGGAGCTCTAGGAATTGCAAGCTGCTCTATTAGTCTCTTTTCAGGCCCATGGGCTGCACAGGTTTTGTGGCCAAATAACTGCTGATTGTGACTGCTATTCCCAAAGGAAAGAAAGAGAAATGCTATATGGGGCACAAAAGCAACAATGGATTTCTGATGATATAGTCTTTCTGGTGTGAGCACAGGCAGCTTTCTGCTCTAAGGAAACAAGGACAACTTTGCCACTAGTGGCTAGGACTGTCTTCACAGTGTTTCGCTGGTAAAAAAACAGACAAGCAAGGGAGAAAATTTATCCAAAATTAGGGCAAAGAAATGCATGAGAAGAGGAAAAAAAATTATAAACTACACAGGTGACACGGAAAGCAACGGTGGTGTTTTCTCAATAAAGATGCTGAGGACATAAAATGGGAAAAGGCAGTGCACCAACACAAGCTGTACCATTCACAGCAGCGAGGGCCAGCCTGTTTCTGAGCACCACTGCAGTCATCCTCGCAAACAAGCACACAGATGCATGGCACTACCCAGCCTGATCAGGCTGTACCAGCCTGCAAGCCTCCAGCCAAACATCCTGCCTTTTAGTGGTACATGTCCCTTGGCTGCACACAGCAGCACGGGCCATCTGTGAGGGAACAGGATCCCCCTCCTGTGCCTGGGCAGCGGCACTGCCTGGGGACCTGCCGGACACGGGCTGGCACAGAGACAGCTCCAGGGTGACAGGGTGATGGCACCAGGGGCCACTGTGAGGTTTGGCTGTGATACCTTGATACCAGAGCCCTGGGAGGTGGCCTGAAGAAGCACTGTGTCAATGGCACTGAGACGTACAGGGGATGGGCTCTCCAGGATGAGAGTGAGTGGGAAGGACACGTGTCACCAAGGCAGCTGAGGAGATCATGGGATAATGAAAAGACAGTTTAATGTTGCATGTGTTTAGACAGGCACAACTGTGGTTTAGAGACCTGAGCAAAGACTTGTAATATTCATAGGTTTGTTTTCTTCAAGAGACTGTTGCTTTTAATCTGTTTTGTTCTGAAAACATTGTGTGTTTAAGCACTTTGCTGTTATTCCTGCTGTTTAGACTTTGTTATGGATGCACAGGAAAAATCTGCTGGTTATGTACTTTACTTGGATGAATCGTTATCTGACGCTAATATGAAATGTAGGCAGAGTCCTGCAGGAGTCATCCTTTGCTCTAAGTGTGCAGTTTTATTAATCACTTTAATATGTTTCATGGCTCTTAGAGTTGCCAAAGCCTCTTTCAAATCTGAACCAAGTGTGAAGCAACAAGGCAAGAAGGTGCACTTGATTTTAGAGAGTCTAAAATAAGAGCTCTAGGAATGGCAAGCTGCTCTATCACTCTCATTTCAGGCTCGTGGACTCCACAGGTTGTGGCCAAGAAACTGCCAAAATCCAACAGTTGACTAAATTTATACCTGTGTGTGCTATCGAGTTTCAGCTATTGCTGGCCAGATTGTGTAGGAATGCAGGGATGGGAAAGGGGGTCATTTCTATCAGCCAGGGTAAACTAACTGCACACATGATTTTAAAAATAACACCACCATGGAATTTGCCTGACAGAAACCTCAGTCTCCCCCTCATGTAGAAACACTCTGTAACTTCAGGGAAATAAACAACCAACTGCCCTGGAACCTGTTCAACAGGAAAGGACTTTGCTGTTCTTCCCTGCACAAGTAGACATTAAAAAAAAGGACAATTACAAGATAAAGTATTACAAAAATGACTACTTTCAGGATCTGTTGTCACAGCTTGATTCAGCTGTGAGGGAACTACCCTTGGTATGATTTCTGTGTTCAAATGCTTGAGACATTTATCAGAGATACTGATGTGGAATGCTTACAAGTGGAAGATCTCACTTAACCTCAAATTTTAGGCCAATGTTTTTCGCAAACTTACTGAAATCCAGCCAGGCCAGGCCTTGTTCCTGACAAGGATGTACCCAGCTATTACCTCTGTACATGGATTGGTAACCTAGAAAAGTGAACACCATAGGAATTTCAGATTTAACATGACTTCTGCTCTGTCATTTAAGGATCATTTTCCACTGTGTCCATGCATTTGAGCAGAAAATTAATGGTTAACTCTGCAGCCACTCTTATAAATAGGCCTGGGGTTTTTTTGGGTTTTTTTGGGGTTTTTTTTGTTTTTTTTTTTCATAATCATAAATTTGCAGAGCAATGAAAAGCGAGAAAATAAAGATATATTAGGTCCACATTATCAGGTATTCTAGGTGGGCTTCTGCTGTGTGGGAGCCATAGAAACACACAGACTTTTCTTCATCACCAGCAGAGCTATTCAGCCGGAAGCAAGGCTGATTTCAAACCAGTTTTTGCCTAAGACTGCTGGTACCTCCGACTGAGATCTGCTGGAGGGTGCTAGCTTAATTATAAACTATCTCCCCTACAGCTGCAGAACACTAATCCTGATTCACCAGAATCCAAGGCCTTTGTTTGATTATAGAAAGTAGCTTTTGAATCTTTTGGAGTCAATCTAGCCCTGACCTGAGCCATATGATGGATATAGAGTAGTCATGGGACACTTTGCACGTTATTAATGCGCCTAGCCAGGATGATGCCTTGGGAACGCTGACCTGAAACAGAGACTGGACAGAGCTGGAGAATAAAGCAGATATTTATTGAAAGGCCTCCAGGATCCACCTTGGGCAGGACAAGAGCCTGGCCAGGGCTACACCCAGGGCGGACAAAGAATAGTCACAAAATGAAGGACTGGTCACGAGGTCTTACATTTTTATAAGTTTTGGTCCATTTGCATATTGGGGTTTAATTGTCCAATTACAGCCTCAGGTTGTGAAGTCCCATTCTTCTTGTTTCTCTCTTCAGTCCACCGTTGTTTGTGCTGTTGGACTGAAAGTTGTCCTTGGTCTCCAGCAGGAAAAGGATTTGTTTTGTCTCCCTACTCTGTGAAGGGAATTTACTAATACTTAATACAAGGCTCAGAACTGCACCCCTAGGCAGCACAGAATCTGCAAACACAAAAGCTAAAGCTTAAGGCATCAAGGACACCTACTCTTTTTGACATACTCTACGAGCCTGTCAGCCAGGGTAACAGTGACTTCAGTTCAGCCCTACATTGCTATTTCAGCAGGACACGAGGTCTTATCATGTAAGTTTAGTCAATAAGGAAGTGATTTTTCTTCCAAGGGATGAACGTTGCGTGGCAAGAGTTTCAGGACGCTCCTCCCAGTAGCATCATGTGGTCACTTTTGTGCCTGGATGCATCACATCGATGGGTTCCTTTTCTGGATGGCAGCTTCTCCTAAATCAGTGGCTCCTGGGAAGGTTGGAGTGGGCCCCTGGTGAAGGTGGAAGGCAGGTTGTACCCTGTGTTAGCCAGGACCCAAGGGCTCCTCCCTCAGCAGTGAAACTCTGCCCATCTCTCCTTCAGTCGATAGCCCTTACCTGCAGGCATTCCAGCTTTGTATGAATTGTCAGGTCTGTGGCCCTGAAAGTGTATTTCAACATTTGGGAAAGACTTAAAACTAAATTAGGCAGCACAGTGAAAGGATTTAGTTTTTCCAGAAATTCCTGTGACTTCTGTAACATTTCTACCTTTACGGCTTAGACAAAAATAGCTTTTTAAAGTTGAGGAACTTCTTGAGGGTTGAATGTGAATGAACTGAGGAAAAAAGAATATTCTTTTTTTCCAGAAGTTTTTCAGGATTCTTTCCTTGGTCTGACAAGGAAGTGTTTAAAAAAATCATTGATATATATATTTTGTTTAATGTGCTATATATTTGTCATAAGTCTAATTAAAATCTGAAGCCACTGCTTTTACATTATTTATAAAACTTCTTAGCACACAGTATCATAAATGAAACTGATTTCATCTTAAAGCTTTACAGGTCAAGCCCAGGGCAAAGGGGTCCTGATTTATTTGGAAATTTTGAATGAAAACAGAGGATAGGTATTTATTATTCTAAAAAAATAATTCCAGCTCTCCCATAATCTTAGGCACTGAGGCCATTATAAAGGAGAATGAGTTCTGGTACGCAAGTAGCAGATAGTGTTTTGCAAAACTACTCTGGTGTTATATTAAAATCTTAAAATCTGTTCACCAGAATTGCTGTCTCCCTCCAGCTCACATTATAATTTTCAAATCTATGAAAGCCACGAGAAACTTCAACCAAAGTAGGAGAACACTTTTTTAGAAACCTAAGGTCTGGCTTGTATTTATGTTAAAACTCTTTCACAGTACCCAGTAAGAGAATGTTTTTAAGTTTGTCTAGTACAACCACGAGGTTGATAGCTTCTCTCCACTCATCTGCATTTAGGGATGACTGTGGCTTTAATGAAACAGAATATTCCAAATACTAATGGATCTTAAATTGCTTATTCTTACCAAGAGGTACTCCAAATAGCACATTTGCCTCAAGTATGTGATATAAAGTGATGAGTTAATTCATGTACTTGTGTCAATTGCTTCAAGATACTGAGAATTAGCTGCATTAGTGATATGCTGCCTTTTTTTTTTTTTTTTCTCCTTATGCTTTACATACGAACAGGAAAGTGCATAGGAGTGGAGATCAATTTAAGCTGTGCTGCGCAAAGAGGGGAGAAATCTGGTGATGGTCCTACAAATGTCATTGGCAAGGTTAGTAAATTCTTTCTTTTTTGCATTTTCTTGCTGTTCCTTGTACTTAGGCTTGACATAGTTATGATTTTTGGAGCAGTCTGTGGCAGGGAAATTTCTGATTGCAACGAATTAACCCAAGAAGAGTTTGTCTTCAGGAGAGCCACATCAAATGGAGCTTGAAAATCCCTCCTAGTGACCTGCACCAAAGCACAGCTCAAATTGTTTCCAGGACCTCTTCTCCATCTGGACTCCCAAACCCACCAGCATCCTGTCTTGCAAAAGCAAGGAAAATGTGGGGACAAATGCACATCCCAGATATATCAAACTTCCCTGGAGATCAAGGGCCAGAGCACAGTGAGATTCCCCAGCCTCAGGGTTCCTCTGAAGTAGAACAGAGCAACAGGTGGCAGCTGTTAATGTGCTGAATGTGGCTTCCCCCTGTGTCTGGCCATGGAAAACAAAGCCAGCCAGAGGATCCATGCCAAACACTTTGCAAGCATGGAGCTTACACAATTGGGCTCCACCCACATGCCTCACATGGGAATTTTCTCCCTCACCAGCTGGGTTAAGATCACAAGACAGAAAAAAAGGAGAAGGGGAAAAAAAAAAAAAAAAAAAAAAAAAAAAAAAAAAAAAAAAAAAAAAAAAAAGAGCTGGAGTTGTTTTCTTTCCATTGTGGCTCCTGAGCTGAAAGTTCCTTTGCAACAGAATAATAGAATAAAGATGAGAGTGAACACTGCTGATGGCTCAAAATCTGGCACCAAAATCTATTTTTCCTAAGCAGTCTGAGTCTGAACAGTCTTGTCAGACAATGTCAACAGAGGTGAAAAAAAATGATGAAAATCATTGAATCTAGTTTGGCTCAAAAATGAATAAATGCACCAGACAGGGTAAGTATATGGCCATTAAAAATGGCATAACCCTGACTGAAAACTGAACACCCTTATGTGTATTTTGTACTCTCAAAGGCTTATCATGCCAGCTGTATTTTTGAATGAGCTAAGTGTCTCCTCATAAGAAATGAATGCGAGTAGGCACACATAAACTTTCTCATCAGTGTCCATACTCATAGCTGGGTATGTATTGAAGTCTCTCAACTCAGCTTGTTATAGCTATCACGATGCAGAGCCTGAAAATGCCTCTTCTCCAAGTGCAGACAAACGTGAACTGACAAGCACTGTATTTTGCCCTTAAGGCTCCTGTCCATGGTGATGCATCGTCAGTTCTTCTCTGTAAAAATCTCTGCCCCCCCCATCCCACATGTGCTTCTCTCTTCCCTTAGTGCTTGTCTAATTCGGAGGCAGGTACAGTCCGTGGGAAACACTGACGACGCTCCAGCACCGACGTCTTAATGCTCAGGAGGAAGATGTGTGGGTTCAGCATGGGGCAGGCAGGCTGTGAGAAGGATAGGGACAGAGCCCCACAGCACGGGGGTGCTGCTGCCTGCGCCTCACCCGGGAACCCACGGAGCCTACACGCCTGTCACCCATGGAAATCAATTTCCTCTTGAATGGTGCCTGTAGTCAAGAACTAGATGCTCGAAGTCCCATTGTAGCCTGACACAATGAAAATAAAACCCGAGGACAATACAGATGCTGATGTCTTTACTTGCTTTGATAACAATGACACCAGTAAACAATGATGTTTAAGTGCACTTGCATGGTTCTTAAATTAAAAACAAGATAGCCGAGGGCAGTGAGAAGTCACTAGCGTTCCTGAGACTGGCACAGAGAAGGGCCTCTTATTTACTTCAAGGTGGAAACAAACCCTGCAGTGTGGGGATGACCATGGTACCTTTATAAGGGGGTGACAGCTTCCAGGCTCTCAATTCTGCTGTGATTCCCATTCCACCAAACTCCATTTACACAGTCACGGGAGCAGCGGGGCTTGAGGCTGGGGCATCGCGACGTGTTTGATACAGGCACCGAGACCTGTTCTCTGTGGGTGCTTCAGAAGGGAAAGAAAATGGAGAGCTAAAAAAACCTCTTCCTGCTTTCCTCCTTTCATTTTACAGAAAAAGAAAAGGCTAAAGGCTCTGCTGGAGTGACTCCATTGACTCCCATGGCTTTCGTGGGCTTCAATTTGCAAAACAGACAGAAGACGAGAAAACCCTTCCTCCACCTCTCTCCCTTGCAATTCTTGAAAGTGACATCTGTGCAGTGCTGCAGGAAAGATTACACATCTTAGTCTTTTTGTTGTTTTTTTTCTCTTTACCCTGCCACTCCCAATTTACTCATGCCCACTACCATAATATTAATTTTTAGCACGGAGGAGTGCGGAGTGCCCCCTGGGCCAGCGGGGCTCTCCGGGCACGGAGCAGCCCAGGAGAGGGGCAGGGCACGGGGCGGAGGTCGTTGCCTCTCCAACAGCACCAGATCCGCCTTTCTCACCGAGCACCCAGCGCATCTGTCCCGCGAGTCTGGCCGGAGCAGTCCGGGCTCTGCATCCGAGCGTGGCACCGCTCTGTCTTGCCACCACTTCTCCCTCCCAGCCCCGACTCTGCCTCGCCTCCCCCGGACCCACTTCCCTTCTCGAAAGATCCATCCATTTATTTCCAATTACAAACCACACCACATAACACAAACATAATTGCTTAAAAGTTGTTCCACATTTGATTCACATGCATTATGCATCCTGT